>NC_057410.1:53010600-53331746 GCF_019320065.1 Cervus canadensis
CAGAGCTGTCCAGAGTGTTTTGGGTAAATAGTGCAACCATGTGAATAAGTGGACAATGTCTGCTTCTGGTGACCAGGAAAAGGTGAGGATAATTCAGCCAGTGCTGGCCTAGGCATTCATGGATGACAAAATCCAAGGGCCGTTTCCAGGACTGTTTACTGAACATCCATTTTGGACCAGGGATGATGCTGTAATGTTGTAGCCAAGCGTTCCGGTTAACAAACTAACTCAGAAGGACGATGCAGACAGTGGAGTGCAGTTTATCACACCGACCGGCCCAAGGCAGAGTCTCCTCTTAGCCAAGGACTGAGACCAGTTTTCGTGAAAACCTTATATACCCTAAGTGTACATGCCCAAACCCACCTCCCCAAATTCCCTGAAATTAGTCTGAACAAAGGGGAAGAAAGATACAATCAAAGTTAACCTGTGATTCATATGACTTAAGCCTAGGTAGTTAGCATTGGACAAGTATCGATAGGCCGGTGGTCATACCCCAATAAGCATAATAGACTGTGTGATTCTATTCGGTTACACAGATAATTAGGGTTTTCTTTTTTTTTTTTTTTAATTTTTTTATTAGTTGGAGGCTAATTACTTCACAACATTTCAGTGGGTTTTGTCATACATTGATATGAATCAGCCATAGATTTACACTTATTCCCCATCCCGATCCCCCCTCCCATCTCCCTCTCCACCCGATTCCTCTGGGTCTTCCCAGTGCACCAGGCCCGAGCACTTGTCTCATGCATCCCACCTGGGCTGGTGATCTGTTTCACCATAGATAGTATACATGCTGTTCTTTTGAAATATCCCACCCTCACATTCTCCCACAGAGTTCAAAAGTCTGTTCTGTATTTCTGTGTCTCTTTTTCTGTTTTGCATATAGGGTTATCGTTACCATCTTTCTAAATTCCATATATATGTGTTAGTATGCTGTAATGTTCTTTATCTTTCTGGCTTACTTCACTCTGTATAAGGGGCTCCAGTTTCATCCATCTCATTAGGACTGGTTCAAATGAATTCTTTTTAACGGCTGAGTAATATTCCATGGTGTATATGTACCACAGCTTCCTTATCCATTCATCTGCTGATGGGCATCTAGGTTGCTTCCATGTCCTGGCTATTATAAACAGTGCTGCGATGAACATTGGGGTGCACGTGTCTCTTTCAGATCTGGTTTCCTCAGTGTGTATGCCCAGAAGTGGGATTGCTGGGTCATATGGCAGTTCTATTTCCAGTTTTTTAAGAAATCTCCACACTGTTCTCCATAGCGGCTGTACTAGTTTGCATTCCCACCAACAGTGTAAGAGGGTTCCCTTTTCTCCACACCCTCTCCAGCATTTATTGCTTGTAGACTTTTGGATAGCAGCCATCCTGACTGGCGTGTAATGGTACCTCATTGTGGTTTTGATTTGCATTTCTCTAATAATGAGTGATGTTGAGCATCTTTTCATGTGTTTGTTAGCCATCTGTATGTCTTCTTTGGAGAAATGTCTGTTTAGTTCTTTGGCCCATTTTTTGATTGGGTCATTTATTTTTCTGGAATTGAGCTGCAGGAGTTGCTTGTATATTTTTGAGATTAATCCTTTGTCTGTTTCTTCATTTGCTATTATTTTCTCCCAATCTGAGGGCTGTCTTTTCACCTTACTTATAGTTTCCTTTGTAGTGCAAAAGCTTTTAAGTTTCATTAGGTCCCATTTGTTTAGTTTTGCTTTTATTTCCAATATTCTGGGAGGTGGGTCATAGAGGATCTTGCTGTGATTTATGTCGGAGAGTGTTTTGCCTATGTTCTCCTCTAGGAGTTTTATAGTTTCTGGTCTTACATTTAGATCTTTAATCCATTTTGAGTTTATTTTTGTGTATGGTGTTAGAAAGTGTTCTAGTTTCATTCTTTTACAAGTGGTTGACCAGTTTTCCCAGCACCACTTGTTAAAGAGGTTGTCTTTTTTCCATTGTATATCCTTGCCTCCTTTGTCAAAGATAAGGTGTCCATAGGTTCGTGGATTTATCTCTGGGCTTTCTATTCTGTTCCATTGATCTATATTTCTGTCTTTGTGCCAGTACCATACTGTCTTGATGACTGTGGCTTTGTAGTAGAGTCTGAAGTCAGGCAGGTTGATTCCTCCAGTTCCATTCTTCTTTCTCAAGATTACTTTGGCTATTCGAGGTTTTTTGTATTTCCATACAAATTGTGAAATTCTTTGGTCTAGTTCTGTGAAAAATACCGTTGGTAGCTTGATAGGGATTGCATTGAATCTATAGATTGCTTTGGGTAGAATAGCCATTTTGACAATATTGATTCTTCCAATCCATGAACACGGTATGTTTCTCCATCTGTTTGTGTCCTCTTTGATTTCTTTCATCAGTGTTTTATAGTTTTCTATGTATAGGTCTTTTGTTTCTTTAGGTAGATATACTCCTAAGTATTTTATTCTTTTTGTTGCAATGGTGAATGGTATTGTTTCCTTAATTTCTCTTTCTGTTTTTCATTGTTAGTATATAGGAATGCAAGGGATTTTGTGTGTTAATTTTATATCCTGCAACTTTACTATATTCATTGATTAGCTCTAGTAATTTTCTGGTAGAGTCTTTAGGGTTTTCTATGTAGAGGATCATGTCATCTGCAAACAGTGAGAGTTTCACTTCTTCTTTTCCTATCTGGATTCCTTTTACTTCTTTTTCTGCTCTGATTGCTGTGGCCAAAACTTCCAACACTATGTTGAATAGTAGTGGTGAGAGTGGGCACCCTTGTCTTGTTCCTGATTTCAGGGGAAATGCCTTCAATTTTTCACCATTGAGGGTGATGCTTGCTGTGGGTTTGTCATATATAGCTTTTATTATGTTGAGGTATGTTCCTTCTATTCCTGCTTTTTGGAGAGTTTTAATCATAAATGAGTGTTGAATTTTGTCAAAGGCTTTCTCTGCATCTATTGAGATAATCATATGGTTTTTATCTTTCAATTTGTTAATGTGGTGTATTACATTGATTGATTTGTGGATATTAAAGAATCCTTGCATTCCTGGGATAAAGCCCACTTGGTCATGGTGTATGATTTTTTAAATATGTTGTTGGATTCTGTTTGCTAGAATTTTGTTAAGGATTTTTGCATCTATGTTCATCAGTGATATTGGCCTGTAGTTTTCTTTTTTTGTGGCATCTTTGTCTGGTTTTGGAATTAGGGTGATGGTGGCCTCATAGAATCAGTTTGGAAGCTTACCTTCATCTGCAATTTTCTGGAAGAGTTTGAGTAAGATAGGTGTTAGCTCTTCTCTAAATTTTTGGTAGAATTCAGCTGTGAAGCCATCTGTCCTGGGCTTTTGTTTGCTGGAAGATTTTTGATTACAGTTTCGATTTCCTTGCTTGGATGGGTCTGTTAAGAATCCCTTTCTTTCCTGGTTTCAGTTTTGGCAAGGGTATACTTTCGGAGATTGTCCATTTCTTCCAAGTTGTCCATTTTATTGGCATAGAGCTGCTGGTAGTAGTCTCTTATGATCCTTTGTATTTCAGTGTTGTCTGTTGTGATCTCTCCATTTTCATTTCTAATTTTGTTAATTTTGGTTCTTCTCTCTTTGTTTCTTAATGAGTCTTGCTAATGGTTTGTCAATTTTGTTTATTTTTTCAAAAAACCAGCTTTTAGCTTTGTTGATTTTTGCTATGGTCTCTTTAGTTTCTTTTGCATTTATTTCTGCCCTGATTTTAAGATTTCTTTCCTTCTGCTAACCCTGGGGTTCTTCATTTCTTCCTTCTCTAATTGCTTTAGGTGTAGAGTTAAGTTTTTATTTGGGCTTTTTCCTTGTTTCTTGTTGTAGCCTGTAATGCTATGACCTTCCCCTTAGCACTGCTTTTACAGTGTCCCATAGGTTTTGGGTTGTTGTGTTTTCATTTTCATTCATTTCTATGCATATTTTGATTTCTTTTTTGATTTCTTCTATGATTTGTTGGTTATTCAGAAGCGTGTTATTTAGCCTCCATATGTTTGAATTTTTAACAATTTTTTCCCTGTAATTGAGATCTAATCTTACTGCACTGTGGTCAGAAAAGATGACTGGAATGATTTCAATTTTTTGAATTTTCCAAGACCAGATTTATGGCCCAGGATGTGATCTATTCTGGAGAAGGTTCCGTGTGCACTTGAGAAAAAGGTGAAGTTGATTGTTTTGGGGTGAAATGTCCTGTAGATATCAATTAGTCTAGCTGGCTCCTTTGTGATTTAAGGTTGTGTTCCTTGTTATAATTTTCTGTTTTTAGTTGATCTTCCAAGTTGTGAGTGGCAGGTATAAGTCTCCCACTAATTATTGTGTTAGTATTAATTTCCTCTTTCATACTCATTAGCATTTGCCATACATATTGCGGTGCTCCTATGTTGGGTGCATATATACTTATAATTGTTATATCTTCTTCTTGCATTAATCCTTTGATCATTATGTAGTGTCCTTCTTTGTCTCTTTTCACATCCTTTATTTGAAAGTCTATTTTATCTGATATGAGTATTGCGACTCCTGCTTTCTTTTTGTCTCCGTTTGCGTGAAATATTTTTTTCCAGCCCTTCACGTTTAGTCTGTATGTGTCTCTTGCTTTGAGGTGTGGTCCTTGTAGACAGCCCATTATAGGGGTCTTGTTTTTGATATCCATTCAGCCAATCTTTGTCTTTTGGTTGGGGATTTCAACCATTTACATTATAATTATTGATAGGTGTGTCCCGGTTGCCATTTACTTTGTTCTTTTGGGTTCACGTTTATACAACCTTTCTGCATTTCCTGTCTAGAGAAGATCCTTTAGCATTTGTTGAAGAGCTGGTTTGGTGGTGCTAAATTCTCTCAGCTTTTGCTTATCTGTAAAGCTTTTGAATTCTCCTTCATCTCTGAATGAGATCCTTGCTGGATACAGTAGTCTAGGTTGTAGGTGATTCTCTTTCATTACTTTCAGTACGTCCTGCCATTCCCTTCTGGCCTGGAGGGTTTCTATTGATAGATCAGCTGTTATCCTTATGGGAATCCCTTTGTGTGTTATTTGTTGTTTCTCCCTTGCTGCTTTTAATATTTGTTCTTTGTGTTTGATCTTTGTTAACTTGATTAATATGTGTCTTGGGGTGTTTCGCCTTGGGTTTATCCTGTTTGGGACTCTCTGGGTTTCTTGGACTTGGGTGGCTATTTCCTTCCCCATTTTAGGGAAGTTTTCAGCTATTATCTCCTCGAGTATTTTCTCATGGCCTTTCTTTTTGTCTTCTTCTTCTGGGACTCCTATGATTCGAATGTTGGGGCGTTTCACAGTGTCCCAGAGGTCCCTGAGGTTGTCCTCATTTCTTTTGATCCTTTTTTCTTTTTCCTCTCTGCTTCATTTATTTCCACCATTTTATCTTCTACCTCACTTATCCTATCTTCTGCCTCCGTTATTCTACTCTTGGTTCCCTCCAAAGTGTTTTTGATCTCATTCATTGCATTATTCATTTTTAATTGACTCTTTTTTATTTCTTCTAGGTCTTTATTAAACAGTTCTTGATTCTTTTCAATCTTTGTTTCCAGGCTATTTATCTGTAACTCCATTTTGTTTTCAAGATTTTGGATCATTTTTATTATCATTATTCTAAATTCTTTTTCAGGTAGATTCCCTATCTCCTCCTCTTTTGTTTGACTTGGTGGCATTTTTCATGTTCCTTTACCTGTTGGGTATTTCTTTGCCTTTTCATCTTGTTTAGATTGCTGTATCTGGAGTGGGCTTTCTGTATTCTGGAGGTCTGTGGTTCCTTTTTGTTGTGGAGAATTAACCCAGTGGGTGGGGTTAGACGATTGGCTTGTCAAGATTTCCTGGTTAGGGAAGCGTGCGTCAGTGTTCTGGTGCATGGAACTTGATTTCTTCTCTGTGTGAGAGCAATGGAGTGCCCGCCAGGTAATGAGTTTTGAGCATGGGTATATGTGTTATGGTGTGTCCTTCGGCAGCCCTGTCTGTTTGATGTTCAGGGCTATGTTCCTCGTTGCTGGGAGAATTTGCGGTGGTATGTCTTGCTCTAAACTTGATTGGCTTTGGTGGTGTTGGTTTCAGTGTAGGTATGGAGGCTTTTGGCGGTCACTTCTTACTTAAAGTTCATGTAGTCAGGAGTTTTCTGGAGTTTTCTCAAGGTTTTGGGCTTAGTCTCCTGCCTCTTGGATTTCGGTTCTTCTTCCTGTAGTCTCAGATTCTGCCAACGTATACAGCACTGATAATAAAACTTCTAGGTTAATGGTGAAAAGTTCTCCCCGTTAGGGACACCCAGAGAGGTTCACAGAGTTACATGAAGAAGAGGAGAGGGAGGAGGGAGATAGAGATGAGCAGGAGGAGAAAAAGGGGGACTCAAGAGGAGAGAGACAGATCTACGCAGCTGTCTGTTCCCAGAGTGTTCTCCTTAGCCCAGACACCTACAAAGATTCACAGAATTGGATTGGGAAGAGAAGGGAAAAGGAGGTAATAGAGGTGTTCTGAGGTAGAAAACAGAGAGTCAAGATTGGGAGAGAATAATCTTCGGTTTAAAAATAGGGCTTCTCTTCTTCTTTTTTTTTTTTTGGTCTGGTTATAGTGTATTGAAAATGAAAATTAAGGAGTAGTAGAGGAGTACTAGGTGACTTTAAAAGAAATAAGAGAAAAAGAAAAATAGAAAATAGAAGAGAAAAAGGAAAGAGAAAAAAGAAGAAAAAAGAAAAAAAAAAGAAAAAAAAATTTTTTCCCTAATTAAAAAAATCGTAAAAATCTATGAAAATGAAAGTTAAGGAGTAATGGGGGAGTAATAGGGAATTTTAAAGGAAAATAAAAGAGAAAAAAAAAATTAAAAAATAAAAAAAAAATTTTTTTTCCCCTTACTTAAAAAAAAAAAAAAGTAAAAATATATCTAGGAATTTCTCTGGAGCTGTTGCGGTCCGTGTGGGTTTGGCTCAGTTTCAGAGAGCTCCTCGTTCCAGCTTACACTTCTCGATATCTACAGGCCCCTTCCGGTGTAGTCGGTGTTTTCTACAGGGATTTTAATCTGTTGCACCAGTCCCTTCTGAAGCGGTTCCCTTTGTTTATTTGGCTTCTGTTTGCCGGTCTCTTCAGAGCCTCATTTCCGCCCTGACACAGGCGGGCAGAGGTGGACTCTTATTCAGGTAGCTAGTTCCGTCGCTCTGCGGGGAGGGGCTGGCACTGCCGGGAGGGGCTGACGCTGCTTTCTCCGTCTGCCGCTGCTCAGGCTCCCGGCTGTTCTATATGGAGCGCGCCCCGCGCTGCGCGAGGTTCCAGCCCTCGGGTGTTCCACAAAAGCGCGGAACAAAAAGCTGCGCCTGCTCTCTGTGCCTTCCCCGTCAGAGCGGTCCAGGCAGCCAGGGGCTGATGGGCGCACTCTCCCCAGGTGTGGCGCACCCACTCCCTTCCGCGGACCCAGTCTCAGTTTCCGCTGGCGCCAGTCGGGTGCGCGCGCCTTCTGCCCTCCGCGTCCCCAGCCCCAGTCCCCGCCCGCGCTGGTCGGGTGCCTGCGCCCTGTGTCTCACTGCGACCTTCCCCTCCCCCCTGCCTCCTGCCTCTGGCGGGGCTGGGCCGGTCCGCAGCCTGCGAGCTCTTCTCTGGACTTTCTTGGTCCCTTTGTTCTGCGAATGGCTGGCAGTGTGTTCGGGCTGGTTAATTTTCTCTCTCTCTTTTGGTCTCCCACAGTTCAAGTTGGCAACTCACAGACGCTCCCTCCGATTGTCCTCAGGGCACTCAGGCCCGGACCCTACCCCAAGCAATGCCACCTAAGACTCCCTTCTCGGGACGGATCTCCGTCCTTAGCTCTTTTGTCTCACTTTTTGTCTTTTATATTTTGTCCTACCTCCTTTCGAAGACAATGGGCTGCTTTTCTGGGCGCCTGATGACCTCAGCTAGCGATCAGAAGTTGTTTTGTGAAGTTTGCTCTGCGTTTAGTTATTCTTTTGATGAATTTGTAGGAGAGAAAGTGGCCTCCCCGTCCTACTCCTCCGCCCTCTTGGCTCCTCTGTAAGTCAAGGTTCTTTATGCTTTCCCTTAGTAGAGACTGGATTCGTGTTTTTACATAGTGCAAGTTAGAGATTCTTAATGAATGAACAAAAATGGTGCCCCGGGAGCCCTAGCTGTGAAGAGCACAAGACAGAGAACAGGGCACATCTCAACCATGAAAACATTCAAAGAAAGCCTTTCCTTCTCCAGCTTTAAAAATTATGATTTTTTTCCTCTGCCCAGAATTGGAGCATAGAATCTGTTTTCTGGAGCTCTTTCCAGTTGGCAGCATCTTCAGATACTTGGGTTTGTCAATGTACCTCTTAAAATGTGGTACCCAGTGCTGAACACAGAGCACTCAGGTGGCATGCCCGTATAGAGTGCAACAGGCCTTCCATCTCTCTCATTTTATTTGTTACACCATTGGTAATGGCCACAGCAAACTGGTTCCCAATTAGACGGGCTTATGTCGTAAATATGCAGAGTACATCGTGAGAAACGCTGGGCTGGAAGAAGCACAAGCTGGAATCAAGATTACTGGGAGAAATATCAATAACCTCAGATATGCAGATGACACCACCCTTATGGCAGAAAGTGAAGAGGAACTAAAAAGCCTCTTGATGAAAGTGAAAGAGAAGAGTGAAAAAGTTGGCTTAAAGCTCAACATTCAGAAAACTAAGATCATGGCATCTGATCCCATCACTTCATGGGAAATAGATGGAGAAACAGTGGAAGCAGTGTCAGACTTTATTTTTTTAGGCTCCAAAATCACTGCAGATGGTGATTGCAGCCATGAAATTGAAAGACACTTACTCCTTGGAAGGAGAGTTATGACCAACCTAGATAGCATATTAAAAAGCAGAGACATTACTTTGCCAACAAAGGTCCGTCTAGTCAAGGCTATGGTTTTTCCAGTAGTCATGTATGGGTGTGAGAGTTGGATGTTGAAGAAAGCTGAGTGCCGATAAATTGATGCTTTTGAACTGTGGTGTTGGAGAAGACTCTTGAGAGTCCCTTGGACTGCAAGGAGATCCAACCAGTCCATCCTAAAGGAGATCAGTCCTGGGTGTTCATTGGAAGGACTGATGCTGAAGCTGAAACTCCAACACTTTGGCCACCTCATGTGAAGAGTTGACTCATTGGAAAAGACCCTGATGCTGGGAGGGATTGGGGGCAGGAGGAGAAGGAGCCAACAGAGGATGAGGTGGCTGGATGGCATCACTGACTCGATGGGCATGAGTTTGAGTAAACTCTGGGAGTTGGTGATGGACAGGGAGGCCTGGCATGCTGCAATTCATGGGATCGCAAAGAGTCAGACACGACTGAGCGACTGAACTGAACTGAACTGAATATCATAAATAACTCACTTCTGCTAAGGCAACCTGTACTCACACTAGCTTTTCTAACCATCAAATCATGCACTTGGCTCATATGAAATTTCTGTCAGTGAAATACCTGACATTCTTTGTCACATAAAATACTACTAAACTAAGACAAATTTGGCTTGTATTTGTGCAACTGAGTGTTTGAATCCAAGTGCAGGATTTTACATTTATCTCTGCCAAATTGCTTCTTGTTGGTTTTGGCCTAATAGTCATGCCTGTAGAGGTATTTTAAAATTTTATTTCTGTCATACAATATGTTTAGCTAAACCTGTCATCCTTGTGCCATTTAAAAATATTACCGAGCTTTCTATATTCATCCAAGTAATTAATAGAAAATATTTAACAGTAATAGACTGGTTGCATTTCCCTAGGATCTCCCTTCAAGATGACATTGCTGCACTTGTCAATATTTATGATATTTATGCACTTGTCAATACATTATGACCTGAGGATAAATTATGAACATGGTCTAGTCCCTGGTATCAGGAGGCTCACAGCCTAAGGAAGAAGACTAGCAAATCAATGCTATATGAAGAGGGATATAATAGAAGGATGCAAAAGACATGCTGATAGAATCAGGACTTTGGTAGAACAATCATAGAATGATGAACATCCATTTGGGAGCAAGTAGAACTATATAGTTTAGGAACACTTGTCTCAGGCTAGTTCCAATGTAATGAATCGTGTTTATTACTCTGATACAACACCTTAAAAGTTGCCACTATTTTATGTTTATCGGCCATCAAGTTGAAGGCCCAGCAATGGTGTGGTGTTGAATGCTACTCTTTATCTTCTCTGGGTGTTCTTTACCAGATAGATAACGCCAACCACTAGGTACTTTCTTATGAAGAATATTTTTGACTGTTTTCCTTTTACATAACTTGTCTATGCTCCCTCCATCCCCGATTCTGCCCCATACCCATGACTAAGGTGACTTCACATAATCACAGATGGCAAGTTAGCTGTTTCCATTTACAGTTACAGTTGTGTGTGTGTGTGTGTGTGTGTGTGTGTTTCAAATGCTAGTGGCTCTAGGGTCCCACCCTCCTGTCTTGTTTAGCCTAAGTTGGGGTACCACGCCAAAGCTGGTTTTGAGTGCTTCTAATCGGGCCTCCCACACAAAGCAAAATATTTGGAGGAACAGTTAGCTTGCTGCTCCCCACCCACTCAACATCATTCAGGCCAAAAACCTTGCCTCAAGATTCCATGGAAAATATTAGTTATTTTTATATATACAAGTCAGCTCTGAATTAGTTTAGAAACAGATTTTTTTTTTTTTTTTACTATAAAATAAAGCTAGAGATTTGGAGAACCACCCAGATGGAAACTGAACTAATTCAATATTTGTAACTTGGGCCATTTCTAGACATTCTCATGTGTTAAAAAAAAAGGAGAGGGGCTGGGCCCCTGTGGATTAAGTGCTGGTATTGAGGAGCTGACTAAGTATAATTTAGTTTCATCTGGCTGCTCATTAAAAAAAATCATTTTTTTCTCTTTTAGGAAATTGTCTCTAAGCTCTCTCCTCTGGTTTCTGCTTCTGTGGCTGTCTTGTGGGGCATGGTGGATTACGGGTTTGCTTCTGGAGTCAGATGGGCCTGGGTTTGTATCTAATTCCTTTGTAGCTGTGTGTCCTGGGTGGGTCATATCTTCCCTATGCCTCAGTTTTCTTAACTGAAATGATGATAGCAGTTTATTGCTCTTTGGACTGTTGGGAGGATTAAATGATATATGAAAATGCTTAGGAAGGCACACGGTATGAAGAAACTGCTCAGTAAGTGTGAGCTATTTTGTTGTCGATCTTAACATAGTGCTTTGAGGATCTGAATGATGAAGCTGAAAAAATAAAAGTGAAATTATTGGATTCCCATAACTTCAGTACAATAGTTGTAGAATGTTGTCTCAGGGATTTTCTTCTTTGGACTATAGATATGTTGGGTCAGTTAATTTTTGTTTTGTTTTTCCTGTGGGGGTGTTGGTGCCATGCATGCATTATAGAATGCTTAATAGCATTCCTGGTCACTACCCATGAGATGCCAGTTGCATCACCACCCTTAGCTGTACAACTAGAAATGTTTTCTGACATTGCCAAAATTTCCCTTGAGGGACATAACCCCTGGTTGAGAACCACTGTTCTAGGTAAAGAATAATCATAAGTCACTTTCTTCAGCAGTAGGATCACATAGTTCATATTGTCTTTCCCAAGAGCTGTGAAATTGAGTTTGGCTTTGGTAGATTTCTATGAGGTTTTATTAGGTGTATTCCTTAGAAATGAGATTCATGTTTTCATATTACTGACAAGGTACCTGAGTGAGAGATAGGCACCACTCACTCCAGCGGGCTTCCTGGTGTAATTCTGGCCTGGAGAAGAGTGGTGCATTGCTTTTGCAGGTTATTTCCACTTGCTACTTTTGATCCAGCACTGAATTCTGCTGAAGGAAAGAAGGAATTTTCATTAACAATAAATGCCATTTTCAATAAATATTTTTAGGACTCATTAAAGGCAAAATAAATGTGCTAATTGGCAAGCGTGGTTCAAAAGGACTTCTCTGCTCTCCAGACACTTTGAACTTTGCCCATTTTTTCTTTGGCAGTGCAGTGGAAAAGTGGATTCTGTGAGCCTCTTGATGACGTTTTGTTGGATTCTAAGACATACTGCATTTAGATTTGTGATCTGCAAGAATTCCATTTGTACCTTTTACTTGAGACAGTGCCACTGATGATGATTCCAAATGGTCTACTTTTATTCTTTATTTACCTGGCTAATAAAAGCAAATTAAACTGAAAGGCCAGTTTAACTTGATTTGGAAAATTTAGTCAATTATTTTATTCTTAGAGTGGTTTTTGTGGAGCAAAAAATGGTGTACATTTTGTCCAAAAACAGTTAATTTTTTTTTTTTCCCTTCCTGAGTCCACATCAGAGATTTTAAAAGAAACTACTATCAAAGGACCCCCTTACCAGGTGAGTGATAGAGTAAATAGCATAATAAAGCCCACAGTTATTTTTAAATCATTTGCATTTTGTCTTTATCCTAACCCAAGTTAATAACGTCAATTAATTTAACGAGTTGACACTGTACCACCTTCTAGATGCTGTGATTCTTGGAGGGACGGCCCTCATGAGAATGAAACCAAAGTTGCTGGTGCAACCTTGGGGGAACAATTACGTGGGTTCAGTTACTGTCATGGCCACTTACGTGTCAAGGCTTTTGATAGCCATTTGTAACCAAAACCTTGCATTTAAAAACACTACTACTTTCCTTGGCAGCCATCCTAACCTAATTAGGAACTAACGCAGACTTGTACATTTCTTGTAAACACTTCCATCGACCATAGGATCTAGCCAGGGCTAGGGCATGATTGGAGCTTGATTGAGGGGTTTATCTTTTTCTTCTTTCCTATAATGGTCTCACAGGTCTGGATTATATTCAGCAGAGCTGCTTTTCCTTTTATTCCCCAGTTTTGACATTTTAAATTGATTTACTCTCTTGCTCTCATTCTCTTGCTCTTACTCCTCTTAGACATCGCTTTCTCCCCCCTCATCCTCCTTTGTTTTGCTCTTTTAAAAAATTGTGGCCATTTTGTCATTTAAACACCTACAGAAGAGCTGGTCTGACAGTGAGGAACAAGATTTAATGATGACATCCGGGAAGACTGTATTTTTTCAAATGAGAATTGTGTATTGCAAGTTTGATATTTTTTAAAAAGCTTCTTTAGAGAGAAGGATTGCTCTGTTTCCTGGACGGTTCTGGCAAGAGTTTGCCATTAGATGAGCACACAGAATAAGATACCAATTTTGATGTAAGCGGAGATGGTGCTGGAGGTAAACAATCTGCCTGCCAATGCAGGAGACACAAGAGACGCGGGTTCAATTCCTGGGTTGGGAACATCCCTGGAGAAGGAAACGGCAACCTGCTCCAGTATTCTTGCCTGGAAAATTTCACAGACAGAGGAGCCTGGCGGGCTACAGTCCATGAGGTAGCAAAGAGGTGGGCACAACTGAACTCACAAACACACGTGGTGGTGAAATGGGCACTTATGTGTGCTCAGGGGTATCACCAGTGAGAAGGACATAGTCACCCATCTGGGCTGTAAAAAGTAATAATAGTATTAGTAGTTAATTTTAAGTGTCCATTAAATGTCACATTGCTCAGCCACTCAGATGTGTCTGACTGCGATGCTGTGGACTGTAGCCTGCCAGGCTCCTCTGTCCGTGGGATTTACCAGGCAAGAATACTGGAGTGGGTTGCCATCTTCTCCTCCGTGGGATATTCCTGAGCCAGGGATTGAACCCACATCTCCTGCATCTCCTGCCTTGGCAGGTGGCTTCTTTACCGCTAGGCCACCTGTTCACATCCTCTGCCACGTACTTGACCTATTTTTCATATAATCTTCACAACAAGTCTGTAGATATGAAAATCATTTTCATCACCATTTTGAGATGAAACTGAATCTCAAGGGAGTTATGTAGCTTTCATATAATCATGCAGCCAGTAAGTCTGATCTCAAAATCTATATTATCAGACACCATCTTTGACGGTCTTCCCATTAATCTGAATGTAATTCTTTTTATAATCCTCTAGAAAAAGAGCATGAAAAATTGTATTGATCAGATAGAGATGAGCAAATATTGTTCCTGGTAAATGTCTACCTGGACCTGGGCTAAGAAAAATCTGTTGGGTAAAGGTATTGTCTGTGCCTTGGATTGGTCCCTGGGTGTACTAACAGGTTTTGGCAAACCTAAGGGGCAATGTGGCTTTTCTTTTAACATTTGTTACACTTCGTCTGCAAAACTCATTCTCTCAAAGTAGTTCTTCCATCACCTTTGGAAACAGGAAAGTCTGTTCAGTGAGGAAATGAGCATCATGTGCAAGTAACACCTTTTCCTGTTGCCCTTAGTCTCAGGAATGAGTTTTCAGCTAATTGTAAGCGTTAAGTAATAGAGCTAAAATAAGAACACAGTTACTGAACCTCAAATGGTGAACTAGCTGGTGTTGCTGTTGGCTAGAATAACTTCCAGGTTTGGGCTTTTAAGATGAACATGTTTTATGGATAATTAGTTGTTTAGAGATTTGATGTGAAAGTGATCAATATGGAAAGTTAAAGCCAGGCTTTTGTTGCTGTGATATTTATAGGATGAGATGCTCTAGTAGGGATGATTAGGAATCTGGTCCTGAGTGTTGCTTGTGTGGCTTGGGCATACCTGTGGGTACGGGGAACAAGCAGGGTCAAAGGAGAAAGAAAATGCGTAAGAAGAGAGCTAAGAGAACAGAGCAGAAAAGGAAAGGGTGGAAGGGGAAGGGGAACTGGGGAGGAAGGGAGGTTGAGGGAACATCAGGAGACCAAAAGAAAGCTGTCTTCATGATGGAAGTAATTAACTCTTGTCTCAGGCAGATGCCAGTGCTGTAGTCCATAGTTTAATTACTCTAAATATTGCTGTGGGAGAATTTTTTTTTGATCACTGAATGACTTCCATGATTGGGTAACAAACCCCTTTTGAAGAATGATTCTTCTATTTTCCTTTTCTCTTCTAAAATTTCAATTAATTGATTTATTTATTGAACTGCATCAGGTCTTATTTCCAGCATGCAGCATCTTTGTTGTGTCACGGGGGACCTTCATTGTGAAGCATGGAGTCTCTAGTTGTGGCGTGTGGGCTCCATAGTTATGCACTGGGCTTAGCTGCTCCTTGGCATGTGGGACCTTGGTAAAGAATCCACCTGCCTTGTGGGAGACCTGGGTTCGATCCCTGGGTTGGGAAGATCCCCTGGAGGAGGGCATGGAACCCGCTCCAGTATTCTTGCCAGGAGAATCCCCATGGACAGAGGAGCCTGGTGGGCTACAGTCCGTGGGGTCACAGAGAGTCAGACATGACTGAATGACATGTGGGATCTTAGTTCCCGACCAGGGATCACACCCATGTCCCCTGCGTCACAAGTCAGATTCTTAACTGTTGGACTGCCAGGGATGTCCTCCTTTTATTAAGTGAAAAAGAAGCATGGTTGTTGGCCCCTTGAGTTTTACACTTCATGATATATCTTGGAGATTGATCAGAACACTGAAGGCCTTCTCAGCCTTTGTATAAGTGACTTTGTATTCCTTTGGCTATACAAGGTGGTGTATATAATTGGTCCCCTGTGTTTTTTCTAACCTTTGTCTTCAAACAGTGCTGCAATTACCAGTACTGTATGTGCCATTCTGTGTTAGCAGGCTTATCTGTTGGATAAATTCCCAGACTCAGGATTACTAAGTTAACAAGTGAATGCCAAATTGATCACTGAGTGTTAGCATCTCGGAACTTCCAACAGCAGCGCATGACTATTCTGTAACCCAATGCGTTAATACTGATGACAATAAACTTTTAATGACTGCTTTCTACTTGTCGTGTTTTGTTTTAAGAGCTTTAAATGTGTCACTGTATTTAACGTACCCACCTCTACACAGAAGGAAAATGAGACACAGAGAAACAAGTAACTTGAAAATATTGAAGACCTTTCAAACGCCGCTGGTCTGACTTTAGTACTTACTTTCTCGCTGTCACATCTGCTATTCCACAGAAACTGGGCACTCACCAATGAGTTTTCGTCCCTAAATCCAACAGTTCCTAGTCCTTATCTTTACCTTTTTCAGCCTCGTGGTTGCATTCAAGGCAAAGCACTAAGTCTTTGAAGAGCTACTCCTTAATGACCCCTCATTTATGGGTACTTTAGGCCTTTACTACAAGTCAAAAGAGAAGGTAAAACATGTCATTTTCAAAATTATTTAGGAAGAAACTGCCATATGTGAGTTCAGACTTGATGAAAACACCCTTGAATGAAAAATTAAAATGTCAACAAGAGGTCTCAAAAAGTTTCTGTCATTCAATAATGATGTTAGAAAGTTGTAAATGTCTATACTGTAGCTAAGGATTTTAAAATTGAAAATGTATTATCTTAATGGTTTATATAGTTAGAGAAAATTTTCTTTAACTTTCTTAAATATCTATACTTCTTTGTTCATATAATTACTTAAGTAGTATTTATTAGTGTGAGTAAAAATTTTGACACTATACATCAATTTTTTGACCTGACCTTGAGAATTCAGGATAATAAGTAGAATAATAAATTACATCATCTTTGACCCTGATTTAATCTTAGATAAAAGAGAATATGTGGATAAATACAGCTTATATTGATATTTTTTAAGTTCCATGATGAGGTAGAAGATAGAGGAAAGTATAAAAGCTAGCTCTCAACTAAGCTATATAATTACTGGTAATTAAAAACTGCTCAACATCACTGATCATCAGAGAAATGCAAATTGAAACCACAATGATATATCACCTCACACCAGTTAGAATGGCTATTATAAAAAAAGATAAGCAATAGCAAGTGGTGAGGGTATGGAGAAAAGGGAACACTTATGCCCTGCTGTTGAGGATGAAAACTGATAGAGCTGCTATGGAAAATTGTGTGGCAATTCCTCAAAAAATTAAAAACAGAACTACCAAATGATCCAGCAATCCCACTTCTGAGTACATATCCACAGAGATTGAAATCAGAATCTTGCAGAAATAACTGCAGTCCCATGTTCACTGCAGTGTTACAACAGCCAAGATATAGGAGCAACCTAAGTGTCTGTCAACAGGTGGAATAAATAAAGATACTGTAATGTCACACACACATGCACAATGGAATTATTCAGCCATAAGAAGGAAATCCTGCTGCTTGGGACAACATGGATGGACTTTGAGGACATTATGCTAAGTAGAATAAGTCAGACAGAGAAAGACTAATGCTGTATAATCTCATTTATATGTATGAGATATAAGTTATACCTCAGATATAAGAAAAATCTAAAAAAACCCAAAGTCCTGGAAACAGAGAATAGAGTGGTATTTACCAGGGCTTATGGGGTGGGAAAAATGGGGAGATATTGTTTAAAGGATACACACTTCTAGTTACAAGATTATCAAGTTTAGGAAACTGATAAACAGGATGGTGATTATAGATAATATTATTGTATGAATATTTCTAAGAGAGTAGATCTTAGATATTCTTATCCCCCCGCAAAAAAAGAGAGAGAATGTAACTATGCGATAGAATGGTGTGAAAGTGAAAGTCGCTCAGTTGTGTCCAACTCTGCAACCCCACCAACTCTGTAGCCCACCAGGCTCTTCTGTCCATGGAATTCTCCAGGCAAGAATACTGGAGTGGGTAGCCAATCCCTTCTCCAGGGAATCTTCCTGACCCAGGGATCGAACCCACATCTCTTAAGTCCCCTGAATTGGCAGGCAGTTTCTTTACTGCTAGTGCCACTGAATAATTGATAAATTTATAAATGTAATTTATATTGCAATTTATACATGTATCAAATAACATTTTGCACACTTTAAACTTATACAATTCTTTGTGTCAGTTGTATCTCAATAAAGTTGGAAAAAACATATATGTATATATATCTTTCTGGGAGAAAAAGCCTAAAAAATTGACTATTATTTTGAGCCAACTGTTCTTTTTCTTTGTTTCTAAGAAGGCAAATGAGCTTCTCTTGATAATGTAAACTATGCTTTATTTAGTTGCTAGAGAGTCTGGCTTCTCAGTTTCACCCCTTGCCTTCTTGATACTCTGCACTTTGGGGTCTGAACGTCTGTAAACTACTTTCCCCAGATTCCCTTGCTGGTTGCCTTCCTATTAGGTTCTATTAATGGGAGATACTGGCAAGTGATTGGGAATTGGGAAGAGGGAAGGACATGCATTTCTTCCTGGCTTCTGGCAGGTGCCTCTGTCAGTAGAGGTCCCCTGTGGGCTGTGGATTCTTGGTCCATGTGGCTCCAACGGCAGCAGCAGCAGCGGGCATTTGAGGAGGTGCTGGCCCCAGGGGCCCAGTGCAGCATTGGCAGGGGAGGGTTTCTCAGCGGCCTCAGAGGCCCACGCACTAGGCTCTGGCAACGCCGTTTCCTCTTTTGCTCCTCTGGTCCCAGTGGACCCCTGCAGTTACTGAGTTTGGAGTGAACTTCTCTCTTGGATACTCCAGCTCTTGTCAAGGTGCTGGTGAGTAGCTCAGTCACTCCTTTCACTGGTATTTCTCTTTCACACACTCAGGCTGAAATAGCCTGAGGGTGAGCACACCTTCCTAGTGCCATACTTCTATTTCCATCTAGTCTAGACCGTCTGCCTCCTTTACCTTCCTTCACAAGATGTTACGTGACACAGAGGCTTTCAAATAGATGTTTTCCTTTTTACATTTTCCTTTTACATTCTTGTTGGGAAAGACTGCTAGGAGCTGATCCGGTGACATGACTTACACTTTTAAAAGTTTTTTTTTTCCTTTCTGTTCAGTTTGCTGCTTCTGACTCATGTAACTTTTCTTTCCTCTAGCTGGAGGTGGGAGGTGGGAACAATGGTCTGAGCTTTGTTTGGTAGGAAATTCTATCTTTCTCACCTCATTGAGCTTTCCCCAAGAAGTCAAAGAGGGTGTCCCCCATAATCACTGCTGCAGCCTCTCTGTCTGATTGCTGCTCTCTGCTTTTGCACCGCTGTCCATGACCCTTTGTTTCAGTGAGTCACTGATTTGCTCTCACCCTCACTGCCCACTTGCTTTTAACCCTTAGGCACGTTGCTCCCCTCCTGCCAGGCTCAGACACAGGCATGGGTGCAGATCGAACACAGTCCGTGGAACCCAGCTTCTTTGAAGCTCACTCTGTCCACTTGGCCAGGCTTTTATCTCCACTGGGGCAGTTTTTTTTTTTTTTTCTTTTTTCCAGTGCTCCACTTTCTCTTCCTTCAGTCTGGTTTCTTTAAGGGATTCCTCGTGCCACATAAAGGGACATGTCCAAACCCCAATAGCTGGTCAGATTTAAGTTCTTTCCTGCAGAGCTCCGGGGCCCATGCAGACAAGCATCCCTGGACATTCCACATCAGGAAATAATCGGAACTGCTTGGAGAATATAGGAAGCATCTAGGGGTGGAGTGGTCTGATTCTTCAAGTCATCCTGTAGGACTGTTCTTTATACCCAAGATAACATCAGCTGCTTGAGTTTCGAGATGGATACAGCAGTCACTTTGCAAGCAGATAACCCAGAACCCATAAAGCTTTAAAAAATGACAATTGTTTGAGTATCAAAATAAGAGTGTTCTTGTGAAACCACATGAATAAAAAATATCAGTGATGGAAAAATTTTAAATCCTAGGCAGTCTTCTGTCTGTGGGCTGTGAAAGAGTTATTGGAGTTGTTGACTTCAAAAATATTCACAATCTAAAAATTGAGTTGTGCTTTATTTGGTGGGAAGTTTTAGGACTTGAAGCCCAGGAGACAGCATCGCAAGTGACCCTGACAGAACTGCTCCAAGCAGACAGGGAATGAGCCAGGTTATATAGAAGTTTTGCAACAAAGGGCACATAGTCTGAACATCAAGAGATTATTATTAATTAAAGAAAACCAGATATCTCAAGTTAGGGAATTTAGCACCTTTCTAAGTTTGGGAAGGTGTGAGTCTGGACTCACTGGAATTGTTCCTTTCGTATGCATCTCAGCTATCCTGGGCCAGTATCCGGTCTTTTTCTCACATCCTGAGCACTCCCTTGGGGCTCACCATAGGGCGTGGCTGCAGCTTGATGGCTCCCAGGTCCCATGTATTCTTCTCCTTCCTGAGTGCCCTGGGGGCTCACATGGGAGGCCAGCAATGCAGTCACTGATGACTGTGACGTCCTTGTTTCCTGATATGGCAGGAAACACTCCATTTCTCAGGGTCTTTATGACTTACAAATATCTAAAGAAATGGATATAACATGGTTCTGTTCATAATGTTGCATATTAATCAAGTACTCTTTTGTACCACTAATGTCCTTGAGACTAGTGCTGACCATTGCTCTGTTCTGTAAACTAGATATTGGGATTAATGCAGGGAAGCTCCCTGCTCTCATGGAGCTTCTAGTAGTTTGGGATTTGATTAGATTACATTCTAGGAGCTTTGGGGATGTCCAGAAAAGATGACTTTTGCTAGTATAAAAGCATATATTATACAGCATTGAAACAAGTATACTATCAAGGGTGAAACAGATCTCCAGCACAGGTTGGATGCATGAGACAAGTGCTCGGGGCTGGTGCACTGGGAAGACCCAGAGGGATGGGATGGAGAGGGAGGCGGGAGGGGGGATCGGGATGGGGAACACATGTAAATCCATGGCTGATTCATGTCAATGTATGGCAAAAACCACTATAATATTGTAAAGTAATTAGTCTCCAACTAATAAAAATAAATGGCAAAAAAAATGCATACATTATAAGGGACCACTGTCTGTTTAAGGGCAAGAGGTAAAAAGAATGTTCAGAAAATAGAGGGGGCTGTCAAATGTGAGTGTAAACAAAATGTAATATGAAAAATGCTATGGTAGCATATAAACAAGATATACCTTAGAACAATGGGGATTAATCAGATTTCACAAGAGAGTATGTTTAAGCTTTAAAAACAACCTAATAAATAGTTTCAAGAAACAGCACAAAGCTGGACCAGACTAGAGACTTCCCCAGCTGAGTATCAAGGGGACATCCAGGAGGTAATCATGGGACATCTGAGATATAAGTAAGGAAGCAGATATGGGAGGACCTTTGCCCGTGAGGGTCAGAGGTGAAGGCAATTCATCCACTAGTTATAATATCTGGGGGAATGGTGGAGGCATGTCTGATATAATAAAATAGCCAGTAGACTAAGTTCATAGCTTGAAAAGCTGTGCTTTCTGGTTTGACTTTGCATCATTGCAAAACAGAAAGAACAGGTTATTCAAATAATTAAAATTCCTACTAAAAGGGAAATAATTGTAACAAAAATCTCAAAGTTTATTATATAAAATTATACAATAATTGGCAGGATAATATATGGTTCCTTTTTCAATTTTCATTTAAGAAAAGGAACAGACTTTACTCAAGTTGGTTGGGGTTAGAATAGGGCAGGAAAATTTTATTCAGCTTCAGATTACTCTCAATGTAGTTGTAATAGTAATATGTCTTTCACACACAAAGATGAAACTTTTGAGCCAGCATTAGGAGGGAATATCTTTAGAGGGTTCACCTAAACACCCCTTCAAATATGAGGTGGTTGGATTGGTGTCCTGGTCTCACTTGATCACTCAATAGCTAACGTGCTACCAAATATGTGTGCAAGGTGATAAGAATATGAAGAGTCATGAGATGTGGCATATATCTCCAACCTTCACAGAAGTTAAAATCTTGAGAGAAAGACATAAGAAAAAGCACCACCAGGTAGGATAGCATTAAGGTGTAGACTAAGGTCCTGGATCAGAAACCATCTGCAGTGTCCATCCACAAACCTGAAGCCTTAATTGAAGACTGTGTAAGCAACTGAGGTTAGACATTTCTCCAAAGGAGAAATAGGACAATTCACTAAAAATAAACTTCCAAAAAATCAATTTGTTGGAATTGATGAATTATGGAAGATCTTATTTTTTATTTTTGCTACAGCATTTTCAGCTTTTTCTAAGAATTTTTTGTCCAATTTAGGTGGATGCTAATTTCATGCATATTTTACATGCCAGATGCCTAATATTTTTCAAATGATTAATGCTTTATCTGTGAATGTGTACTCTTTTCTTCAAAATATCCCGTTTATTGCTGGACTATTTAAGGTTCATCTGTTTTTGGGACATAGGGGTTAATTTTCTTTCAGATCCCTTCTATTCCTCTTAAGAAATTGGAAGACCAAATGGGAAAGGGAAACCTATTTGAAGCTGTGAAGCAGACATCACTGAATTGTTTCAGCAATGTTTTATTGTCAGAAAAAGATTCAGAAGATAAATTGGTATGGGCTGCTTGGGGATTATGTTATGGGAATTTTGATTATCAAATAACTAAGAATTACTCCAAGAGGCATATTTGTAGTCATTCCTTGCAAGGGATGAAAGAAGATGATGTAAGCTTCGAGAATAAAGTAACATGTGATATATTTTGGAAGAAATAGCTGGAAAAAAATAACAAGAACTTCTGACTTGATGTTCCAGAAATACAGTTAAACAGGCCAAGATTTTATTAAAAGAGAAAAAGTGCATATTAGAGAAATGGGAATACAATGTTTCTTGCACGGGTAGAAAGGCACTGTGATGTTCTAAGCTGGCTGAATAAAACAGAAGATGGCAATGGAAATATGAATCGGGGGCATAGGAACAACCAGATGTAGAAAATTCTTTTCTGGGAGCAGAGAGAAGTTAAATTTTGATAAATGACACTACTGTGAACTTGCTTTATAAGTGAATATGTGAATACTGAGAAGTTGGTTAACTTCGCACATGATTAGAATATTGGTGATATTGCATTTTTAAAGAACATTTTATTTTATACTGGAGCATAGTTGATTAACAATATTCTATTAGTTTTAGGTATTCAGCAAAGTGATTCAGCTATACAAATGCATATATCTATTATTTTTCCATATAGGTTATTGCAGATTATTGAGCAGAGTTCCCTGTACTATGGAGGTCATTGTTGGTTATCTATTTTAAATATAATAGTGTGTATGTGTCAAGTTGGACAGGGTAAGTTGCATTTAATGAAAAGATAAAAAATCTTGCTTTGTGGAGGAGTGTATTTATTTTAGGCTTTTAACATTTAAATAGAAAACATAAGATAAAGAGATGAAAAAAATCAGAAGTAACCAATTGATCTTGCCTGTATTTTGTAAAAGCAGAGAAAAGATCTCTTTAATGGAAAAAGAAAATATTTTTATTAATTAAAGAGAGAACAGTTATTCAGAGGGATTGGAGAACAGAAGGTATAGGAAAAATTTCCCCAGTGTGATACTTCAACCTGATTTTTATTTTGTAACCACTAACCTGTTAGAAGGTACAATCTGCTAAACATGCTTTTACTTTTTGATATTATTTTTAGTTGTTAGAAGATCCAAAAGGACATTGCTATAATTCAATACTGCTGGCAACATTGTGTGTGCTCAGTTCTACTCTTTGCAATCCCAGGAACTGCAGTCTGCCAGGTTCCTCTGTCCATGGGATTTTCTAGGCAAGAATACTGGAGTGGGTTGCTATTTCCTTCTCCAGGGGAATCTTCCTGACCCAGGGATCCAAACCACATCTCTTGTGTCTCCTACATTGGCAGGCAGATTGTTTACCACTGTGCCACCTGGGAAGCCCCATTATGTTGGGAAATAAATGCCAAGAACTGTATTATATAGAGTAAGACAAGATTCTATGAGAGTAAGATAAGATAGGAAAAGAAGGGATTCTCTCATGGTCCAGTGGTTAACATTTTGCCTTCCAATGCAGGGGGTGTGTGTTCCACCCCTGTCGTGGCCAAAAAGAAAAAAACAAAAAACCAAAAACAGAAGCAATATTGTAATAAATTCAATAAAGACTTTAAAAATGGTCCACATCAAAAAAAAAAAAAAAAAGATAAGAAGAGAGGAATAATGACAGACACCTTAACTATTTCAGAAGAGAACAATGAAAGTAGTGATGTGCTATAGAAAGTGCTCTGGCTGAGGCACAACCATCAGAGAAAGGTTTCATAGAGGATTTGCAGAGAATAATGAGTCAAGTCCTGTCTTATACACACTGATATCCCCATGTGTACTGGTCCAGCAGACAGTAGACAGTTTAAGCATCTTTGTATATAGAGAGAAGATGCCGTGATCATTTGTCTTCTAATTCTCTTCTCTTTAATTGGGTCCTTTCATCCCCTTCAGCATCATGTGGGACCCCGGGTTAGTCGGTCACACACTGTAACCATGTGGATAACAACGTTGGCTGACATCCAGCAGGCAAGAAAGGCAAACCCATGTTAGGAATACGTGTTGATTTCAGTCAAGATAAATCACTGCATTTTCCAGGGTGAGAGGAGTCTAGTGTCATCAACTAGGCACCAAGTTGGTCTGGAGAACTGGTGCCAAATTGGTGGCTCAGAATTTGTCTCTGTTGCTGGCAGGTTTGGACTTGGATCAGAAGCAAAGCTTACAGCAGTCCCCGTGAGAGGGAGCCGGTGCAGCGGGACTTGGCCTCCTCCGCATCGCAGGGCAGTCCCGCGCACGTGCGCCTTGCGCTGAGACTGGCGTGGTTAAGGGCAGAGGCTGCTGACGGCCCGGCAGTCACTCCGTCTACTGCTCTGTCATCTTCTCCGATGGGTAAAGTGCAGTACTTCTCCCCATTCCGGTAAGTGCACACCTCTTACCAAACCTCTGTGTCTTCCATATTACTATTTATTCTTTATGCCGTATTTATTCTTGACTCCAGCCCTTCTCTTTCCACACAAAGTGGATGACCAGGTGGATTGCTTAAAACCCTATCTAATGGGAGGGTTTCTCTCCCCACTTCCTTTCAGGGCTGCTCTGAATTGGGCAATAGAGAAGCAATTACCCATTTTGGGCTTATACTCTCATATGGAGTTGACCAGGCTGCCAAGCGTGGCCATTTTCCTCCTCCAAATAAGCTTGGCCATTAGTTGATCATAATGGACTGCTCACGGAGCCACAGATAAGAGCTGGAAGAGAGGTACTGGTGTGACGGTGGAACATAACACATGGGACTGGGGTGGCTGCTGAGTGTCTTGTTAAGACCTGATGCCAAATGTACCATTTGCATCTTATGGGATGCTGTTGGGCCCACCTCACCTTAGATTTGGTAGGTCTGATAGAAAACTTGTGATGGACATCCATGTCTCAGATAGTCTGTCACATGTTTTCTGTGAGAGAAGAATCTCTTAATTCACTGAAGTGTCTGTAGTTGGGTCTCATCAGCAGCTGAATATAATTTCTAACAGACACAAAACTTTATATTTCACAATGCAACCCTGAAATTGTGCTGTGTAAGCTACTGTCAGTCCTGGACTTTGCCACCAGTGGCAATAAAATCAGCAGCTAGCACCAAAATGTAGACCAGTTCCTTTACTAAACACACTGTTCAGTTCAGCTGACTTTTTCTTTTGGTTGCAAGATGTTCTCAATGAAGAGAGCAGGCTGATTTATATTCTGGTGTAAGATCTCTTTATCTCATAATGTAGGAAAAAGTTAGCACAATGACACCTTAAGCAACATAAATCTAAGGCATACATCCCGAAGTGTAATTTTGAGACAGATGTACTAGGGGATAGGAAAAATTCTTTGGTTTAATTGTTGATTCCCTTTTGAAATTTAAACCTGTCATTATTGACTGGGGCTATTAAGAAATCTTCTTTTAAAGAACCCTCTAACTACCTCACTGTCCTACTCTTGGAAGTATATAGTGAAAAATTATTAAACAGGATTTGTTTTCACTGACTTTTGTGATCACAGCAGTATCTGACATTTTGTTTACTTGAAAGCAAATAGAAATCTTTCATTGTATGCTTCTTAATATGCCATTTGTCTGACATCAAAGTTTGCATACTGCAAAGCAATTGTTTTACATGTAAATTTGGCTTCAGTTTCAGAGTGGAGATTGAATTGCATGGTTTGCCAATGCATGTGGTAAGCGCTGAATATGTAGTAGCTATTATTCTTATTTGAACTTGGGTTAGTTCATCACTATTCAACCCCTATTCCCTAGATCCTACTGTGTTTATCAGAATGTATTCTGTATGAATGGCAATAAATAGACAGAGCTGTGTAAACCTTTCAGGGCAAAATTACTTAGCTAAGCCCCAACCTGAACTGCTAATTTCTACCTTTATCTGTAGAAAATCAAGGAATAAACACCAATAGCTACTCGCTGCTCTAATCTCATAACTCTTTAAACTTTCTAGTGAGGTTAAAATGATCTATTTCAAGATCATGTTATTCTTGGGAAGGACTTTATTCTGACTGTATGCACAGCTTTTCTTACCATATGAATCCAGTTGACATGAATTCCGTTAGAAATTCTGTGGTAGAAAATATTTCCTCCCTGCCAAATGATTGAATGGTACAATTCTCATTAATTTTTTAGTCTAAGGAGGTCAGCTTTATAGATATGGCAAGGATATATGCTTTTTTAACTACAGAACTTAATTTCCCTAGCTTGCCTTTCCTGGAAATGTACTCTGTGAAGAAGTTCTAGGACTGGTCAAGTAGAAGACATTTTTAACTAAGTCTTCTGCAAATCAGTGGAGGATGTTCGTATAAAGTTGGACAATGGCTAGAATTTCCACTTTTGAAGAAAAGTGGTTTGTGACAACTGGGCATGACCAGGATAGCATTTTAAATTCCTATAGGATTAGAAAGGGAATAAAGTAAGGACCAAATACTCTCAACAATGATAGAACCTGCAAAAAAGAAGAGAAAGAGATGAGATCCAGCTGGAAGTGAGGTGAATCTGGCATACTTTTTAATAGTGTGTTATTTCACTCTCCAAAGTGCTTTGATTTGGACATTTAATTATATGGTCTCTCTACTTGTGGCTTCTGAGCATTCTGCCTGATCACAGTGTTCTTTTTCTAATTGGCCAGTGCCCTCTACCTACTCCAGTGTTCTTGCCTGGAGAATCTCTGTGGACAGAGGAACCTGAAGGGCTACAGTCCATGGGGTTGCAAAGTCAGACACAATGGAACAACTAAGTTCAGCACAGCGTGCCATAGTGAAGGTGAAGTTGCTCAGTTGTGTCCGACTCTTTGCGACCCCCATGAGCTGTAGCCTACCAAGCTCCTCCATCCATGGAATTTTCCAGGCAAGAGTACTGGAGTGGGTTGTCATTTCCTTCTCCAGGGGATCTTCCCGACCCAGGGATCGAACCCAGATCTCCCGCACTGCAGGCAGACGCTTTACCATCTGAACCACCAGGGAAGCCCAATACCAGTTGTTAAATATTTTTAGTATCAGATATGAGATTAGATTTGACATACACTGCCACGTGTAAACCAGATAGCTAGTGGAAAGCTTCTGCATAGCACAGGAAGTTCAGCTTGGTGCTCTGTGATGACCTAGAGGGGTGGGATGAGGGTGGTGGTAGGAGGGCGCTCCAAGAGGGATGGGATATATGTATACATGTAGCTGATTCATTTTGTTGTGCAGCAGAAACTATCATTATAAAGCAATTATACTCCAATAAAGCAATAGGTAAAAAATATGACAGAATGAAAGGTGTAACCTGGTGCCATCCCAAGCAAACTAGGATGTGTAGTCACTCTGGTCATAAATATAAGACTCTACTGATGTAGAGTCTTACATAAATATAAGACTCTACTGAATAAAATGAGAAATTTGGCTTGGAATCTTTTTCAAATCTCTAACGTTGTTTGTATCTGTTGAGCATATTTAGTCTTAAGAATATTTGATACATTTATCTAAAACTGGTTTCTAGAGCACATTTCTAAGAGAAGCCTGCCTACAGGAATGCCTGCAGGAAGAGTGACAACGTTTAGGCTCTGTGCGTGCCTGAGGCAGGCACATAGATTTACATGTAGCTATAGCTACTGATAGAAACACAGATTCATAGCTATAGACATAAACAGAGATGCAAAACTATCATCATATATTGGAGTGTTTACTATTAGCCAGGCTTTTTCAGCTTTACAAATGATGAAGTTGAGGTCAATTCAGAAAGGCAGGTGATGTGTGCACGGGAACATAACCTGTTCTAACAACTGGTATGTGAGGAGATGGGAGCTTCTACTCTTCCACGTCATGTAAAAGCATCTCTCACCACCAAACAACTCCCTTATTGCTGACATTTTGCTTCCTTGCTTAGGGTCTGGTAGATCAGGAGACATACAGATCAATGTACCTCTTATAATTGCATATAAAATTTGCTGTGACACAGGTGGAGAGAACTAAGTCATATGGGTAAGGGGAAACTTCCTGCAGGGGGACGGCTCCAGGTGAATTTCTAAATTAGTCAATTGGTTAGACTGCCTCAGGGCTTCGTGGCAGCACGTGGAATCTTGGTTATGTTATGTGAGCGCTTTCATTGTGGCACACAGACTCTGGTTGTGGCTCTTGGGCTCAGTAGTTGTGGTGCATGGTCTTGGTTGCTCGAGGCATGTGGGATCTTAGTTCCTTGACCAGGAATCGAACCTGCATCCCATGCACTGCAAGGCGAGTTCTAAACCACTGGACCACCAGGGAAGTCCCTCCAGGTGAATTTTGGAGGATGGGTAGGAAAACAGAGGGATCTGTGTGTGCAAAGACACTAGCCCAAAGGCCTGCATGACATGTTTGGGGAATGATAATGAGTATTGGAGGTGGAGGGGTGGATTTTGTGCTCAAGTGATTAAGGTGACAGCATCCTGTACACCTTCAGAAATCATCTCAAAAGGCTTCCATTATCCTCAATGGTGAAAAATTGAAAGCATTTCCCCTAAAATCAGGAACAAGACAAGGGTGCCCACTCTCACCACTACTATTCAACATAGTTTTGCAAGTTTTGGCCACAACAATCAGAGCATAAAAAGAAATAAAAGGAATCCAGGTAAGAAAGGAAGAAGTGAAACTCTCACTGTTTGTAGATGACATGATCCTCTACATACAAAACCCTAAAGACTCTACCAGAAAATTACTAGAGCTAATCAATGAATATAGTAAAGTTTCAGGATATAAAATTAACACACAGAAATCCCTTGCATTCCTATAGACTAACAATGAGAAAACAGAAAGAGAAATTAAGGAAACACTACCATTAACCATTGCAACAAAAAGAATAAAATACTTAGGAGTATATCTACCTAAAGAAACAAAAGACCTATACATAGAAAACTATAAAACACTGATGAAAGAAATCAAAGAGGACACAAATAGATTGAGAAATATACCGTGTTCATGGAATTTAAAAAGATGGTAATGATAACCCTATATGCAAAACAGAAAAAGAGACACAGATGTACAGAACAGACTTTTGGACTCTGTGGGAGAAGGCGAGGGTGGGATGTTCTGAGAGAATAGCATTGAAACAAGTATACTATCAAGGGGGAAACAGATCACCAGCCCAAGTTGAATGCATGAGACAAGTGCTCAGGGCTGGTGCACTGGGAAGACCCAGAGGGATGTGATGGGGAGGGAAGTGGGAGAGGGGATCGAGATGGGGAACACATGTAAATCCATGGCTGATTCATGTCAATGTATGGCAAAAACCACTACAGTATTGTAAATTAATTAGCCTCCAACTAATAAAAATAAATGAAAAAAAAAAAAAAAGACTTCCAGTGTAGTAACAATGTGATTTATTTGCACTTTCTGGCAGAGGAGTGGCAGACAGGTTAACAAAGGCCACCTGAGTGGCAGAGAAATCAGTTAATAATTATAAGAATTTAGATGAAATATTATGGTTTTGAAAAACTATCCCTCTTCCTGTTCCTTATTTCTAAAGTACTGTGACTCATAAGTAAAGAATGAAAAGAGCAAAAGAGTGAACAAGAGCTGCCTAAGGATCTAGGTTATTACATGGAGGGAAATGCTTGGGAGCTTCAAAGGAGAGGAGGAGGTCAAGCAAATGGAAGATGAGAGAAAGGAAGGGAGGGAGGGGAAAAAAGAAGGGAGGCAAGGATGAAGAGGAGAGAGGAGGAGAGGAGGGGAGACAGAGACAGAGAGAGAGAGAAAGAGAGAGAGAGAGAGAGGGAGAGAGTTTCCTTTCTGTGGCTTATTTCTCATCTTTGCTGTATTTTTTGTTTCCCTTGCCCAACTCTGCCCTTGCAACTACTCTCAATAATTTTTCTTTGCTTCCTTCTCCTAAATATAACTACCTCAGTTTATCTGTATTCTTAAAAAGAGGATACTACAGTAAGGCGAGTGAAACCAGACCAAAGGAGTCTTTGCTAAGTTATGGACTTGTTGATTAATTCTTACCTTCTTTACCTCTTAAATTTGGGACCCTCTTTGTGGACTTCCCTGGTGCCTCAGACAGTAAAGGATCTGCCTGCAATGCGGGAGACCTGGGTTCAAACCATGGGTTAGGAAGATCCCCTAGAGAAGGGAATGGCTACCCACTCCAGTATTCTTGCCTGGAGAATTCCATTGACAGAGGAGCCTGGTGGGCTTCAGTCTGTGGGGTCTCAAAGAGTTAGACACGACTGAGCAACTAACTTTGACTTTTTTACTTTTGTCACTGAATAAGGTGGTGAGTGATGTTGAGGCAAAGGAAGACCCATTTCATTTGAAGAATGTTCAATCATTGATGGTTTATTTAAACCCACTCACTTATAACTGATTCAGTGTCATGTACATGAAGCAATTCACACTGAACCATTTTAAAACCACTTTTGCCCTTCCCTATGCTTTCTGAATCATCTTCCTTCTTGCCTCATTGCTACGTAATACTTCCTCTCTGACTCTCATTACTTGGGATTTTATCTTTCTCTCACATTCCTAACTTTGCTCCCTGTTTAATGTAATGAAAGCTGCCACCTGTACATTAGCTGGGATGCTCTCTTTAGCATAGGATGGAAGAATCCTTTTTTTAGAAAGCTTTTACCCTAAATGTAGTAAAAATCTAATGTTTTCATATTTAGGTTGAAGTTAACGAAAATAAATAGATGAAGTAAAGAAGAAAGAAAGAAGAAAGAAAGATAGAAGATTAAAAAAAAAAAAAAGACTGCAGAAAGTGACCAGGAAATAGAGCAACTTTGTTTGTACATTTGCGTCTGTCTTTTTCCAACAGAGATACTGGAATTGCTCCATGTGGTTCGATTTATTCTATTAATAAAATCTGATGATTTAAGACATTAGAAATAGGCAATGGAAAAATAATGTATTTTCCCAGCCAAACCAAACCCACCCCTTTGCTCTTATTTCTTGAGGTTGGCCCCCTAAAGACATTACTTTTGCTAACTGCTAGTATCACAGAAACCATGAAAACCTCAGGTTAAAAAAAAAGAGCCCTAATGATTTTAAATGAAACAAAATGAAAATTTGAGAATTTAATCTCTTTTTGAATTATTATTGGGTATAGACTACTTTGTTTCCAACATTTCCTCTTATTATACATTTAGGATAACATTCACTGGATCAAAAAAAAAATCTAATTTAAGTGTTGGAAAGATTGATCTAAACAAAAGATTTTAGGAATAAAGGCAGAAAATAAGCACACCCCTTCATCTAAATTTTGGACTCAAAAGACCCTATCACAAGGTAGAAATAATGTATGAGAGAATTTTTCATTCTGGACACACACTCTCAGTATAAGATTCTTCTCTAGGAAGTTTCTAAGGAATAGAAATATTCATAAAAAATCTTATGAAAGTACAGTATAACTAACAATTTAGTCCTACTCAGGCATTTAGAAGGTAAATGTTATCCATTTCCATATATTTAAAACTTTTAGCCAAAAATATTTTAGCCACTTAACTTTACAGCATACAGAAAAAAATACATATAAAAGTGAAAAATGTGCTTTGCAATGAATCTGCCACTGATATGATACAAGTGTGAGATTACATGGGCCATGCTGGAGACAGGGGAGACTGGCTACTGGGTGGATGCCAGGGGTATCTGTGACGGTACTTAGCCTCGGGTGTTCCCAATCTGGCAGCCAGGGATCTGGCAAATCCAGGCCAGGAAGGTAGAAAACAGAACAGATTTTACTTTCAATTATGGGATTGAGAGGGAACAGGACAAAGAACATGCACTTGATTTGCTGTCAAATATTTTATTTCAAAGCCAAACACTAAATTGTAGCATAGAATTAGATTGCTTTTAAAGACATTTTTTCCCATTTTTTTTCTTATTTGCTTATTCTGAACGTCACTGTGGCGTTTTATGATGGTGTCGTGTAAGGAGTACTAAATTCAAAGACAAAAAAACCTAACCAGATGTGGCTACATTACTGTGAGCTAGTTACTCAAACACACAAAGTCTCTGTTTCCTTGTCTAGAGAATAACCTGATTGGCTTAGATGATTATAAATTATATTCAGTGACCCTTCAGTAGATCTGGCTTGCAGGTGTACTTTCAGCCTTTGAAATATGATAAGATGTGTTAACTGGTAACCAATATTAAAAAAGCAGGACATTTCACTAAAATATAGATTTCTAAGCTTCTCTTGAAAAATTGGAGGTCTGGTAAGCAGGATCCAGAGTTTTATGGACAAAAATCTGCTGGTACTGAGTGTGTCAGAACCCTCTGATCTAATTGGGAATGTTTCTTTAGGTTGTCCCATTGTCAGTCCCTGGACCTATTCAATATACTGATTTTATTCACTTTACCCCTCTGACCTTTTTCTGACATTTTAGTTTTCCATCCCTGGTCTAGAGCAACAGTTTACAGATGTGTCTTACAGGGCCCTGGTCATTAAAGGACCCTCATGAGGAATCAAGAGGCAGGGAACAGGGGTCTAACACCTCACCACCTTTAATCAAAGCTCAGTTTTTATTTGTTTTATATATTAGGATCTAAAATCACCTCTGAGGCACAGTCTTTTAGCTAATCCTCTCAAGTATCTTCTGTCCATTTTTCATAGTAACTGAATTCTAGCTAGGCATGTGAATATTAAGATTAAACACTATAATTCCCAGCATCCTTTGCATCTAGGAATGGTCATGTGACTAATTTCTGGCCAATGGGATAGGAGCAGAGTAATGTGTACAAAATTCAGATTATACCTGAAATAGGAATTTGATGATGAGCAATCAAGGGTCAGGCAAATTTGGCCTAGGAGTACAGAACGAAGCAGGGCAAAGGCTAACATAGGTTTTCCAAGAGAATGCACTGGTCATAGCAGACACCCTCTTCCAACAACACAAGAGAAGACTCTACACATGGACATCACCAGATGGTCAATACCAAAATCAGATTGATTATATTCTTTGCAGCCAAAGATGGAGAAACTCTATACAGTCAGCAAAAACAAGACGAGGAGCTGACTGTGGCTCAAATCATGAACTCCTTATAGCCAAATTCAGAGTTAAATTGAAGAAAGTAGGGAAAGCCAATAGACTATTCAAGTATGACCTAAATCAAATCCCTTACGATTATATAGTGGAAGTGAGAAATAGATTCAAGGGATTAGATCTGTTAGACAGAGTGCCTGAAGAACTATGGACAGAGGTTTGTGACATTGTACAGGAGGCAGCGATCAAGACCATCCCACAGAAAAAGAAATGCAAAAAGGAAAAACAAGTGTCTAAGGAGGCCTTACAAATGTTGAGAAAAGAAGAGAAATGAAAGGCAAAGGAGAAAAGGAAAGATATTCTCATTTGAATGCAGAGTTCCAAAGAATAGCAAGGAGAGATAAGAAAGCCTTCCTCAGTGACCGGTGCAAAGATAGAGAGGAAAACAATAGAATGGGAAAGACTAGAGTTCTCTTCAAGAAAATTAGCGATATGAAGGGAACATTTCATGCAAAGATGGGCTCAATAAAGGACAGAAATGGTATGGACCTAACGGAAGCAGAAGATGTTAAGGAGAGGTGGCAAGAATACACAGAAGAACTGTACATAAAAGATCTTCATGACCCAGATAATCACAATGGTGTGGTCACTCACCTAGAACCAGACAACCTGGAATGCGAAGTCAAGTGGGCCTTAGGAAGCATCGCTATGAACAAAGCTAGCGGATGTGATGGAATTCCAGCTGAGCTATTTCAAATCCTAAAAGATGATGCTGTGAAAATGCTGCACTTAATATGCCAGCAAATTTGGAACACTCAGCAGTGGTCACAGGACTGGAAAAGTTCAGTTTCCATTTCAACCCCAAAGAAAGGCAATGCCAAAGAATGCTCAAACTACCATACAATCATACTCATTTCACATGTTAGCCAAGTAATGTTCAAAATTCTCCAAGCCAGGCTTCAGCAATACATGAACCGTGAACTTCCAGATGTTCAAGCTAGTTTTAGAAAAGGCAGAAGAACCAGAGATCAAATTGCCAACATCGGCTGGATCATCAAAAAAGCAAGAGAGTTCCAGAAAAACATCTACTTCTGCTTTATTGACTATGTCAAAGCCTTTGACTATGTGGATCACAATAAACTGTGGAAAATTCTTAAAGAGATGGGAGTACCAGACCACCTGACCTGCCTCTTGAGAAATCTGTATGCAGGTCAAGAACTGGACATGGAACAACACACTGGTTCCAAATAGGGAAAGGAGTAGGTCAAGGCTGTATATTGTCACCCTGTTTATTTAACTTATATGCAGAGTACATCATGAGAAACACTGGGCTGGAGGAAGCACAAGCTGGAATCAAGATTGCTGGGAGAAATATCAATAACCTCAGATATGCAGATGATATCACCCTTATGGCAGAAAGCAAAGAAGAACTAGAGAGCCTCTTGATGAAAGTGGAAGAGGAGAGTGAAAAAGCTGACTTAAAACTCAACAGTCAGAAAACTGAGATCATGGCATCCGGTCCCATCACTTCTTGGCAAATAGATGGGGAAACAATGGATACAGTGGCAGACTTTATTTCTTTTTGGCTCCAGAATCACTACAGATGGTGATTGCAGCCATGAAATTAAAAGATGTTTGCTCCTTGGAAGAAAAGTTATGATCAACCTAGACAGCATATTAAAAAGCAGAGACATGATTTTGCCAACAGAAGGCCATCTAGTCAAAGCTTTGGTTTTTCTAGTAGTCATGTGTGGATGTGAGAGTTGGACTATAAAGAAAGCTGAGTGCTGAAGAATTGATGCTTTTGAACTGTGGTGTTGGAGAAGACTCTTGAGAGTCCCTTGGACAGTAAGGAGATCAAACCAGTTCATCCTAAAGGAAATCAACCTTGAATATTCATTGGAAGGACTGATCCTGAAGCTGAAACTCCAACAGTTTGGTCACCTGATGTGAAGCACTGACATATTTGAGAAGACCCTGATGCTGGCAAAGATCGATGGCGGGAGGAGAAGGAGACGACGGAGGATGAGATGGTTGGATGGCATCACCCACTGGATGGACATGAGCTTGAGCAAGTTCCGGGAGTTGGTGATGGACAGGGAGGTCTGGCGTGCTGCGGTCCATGGGGTCGCAAAGAGTCAGACATGACTGAGCGACTGAACTGAACTGAACTGAATCAAGGGCCATGTGAACAAAGACATCACACTGATTAAGGTAGAGCAGTATGATGAAGAATGTGAAGAATCCTGGGTCCCTAAATACTTTACAGAGCAGAGTCTCCTAGCACTTTGCCTGCTTCAGCAGGGTTGTATTGGAGAAAAATTAACTTCCATCTTGTTTGAGACAACATTAACTTGGGTCTCTATTACACACATGTAAAGCTGTATCTGTATTAAAGCAACCTCTTACGTTTTTCAAGCTCCAAAATTCTCTGATTGTTTTACCCCTGGTTGATTTGAAATGGAATATATTTGAGTAATTTTGACTTAATGAAGACAAATCATTGTTTTAAACTTTTGAAATTACTTTCTTGAATCCTTTTTTTTAACTGAGTGCAAGTTGAACTTATTTTCATTCATTCACATAGTTATGTTTGTATGAAATTGTTATGCAAAAATGCCAATGATCTAATAAATATTTACCAGGGAGTATATGTTCTGTTTCCTTCTAGATGATCAAATATTATGAACACCCTTGGCAGTTCCATTTCATCAGTAGAGTCAAATGATGTGGATTTGCTCTGATTTAGCTATATAGATGGCTAGAGTAGAAAAAGATAAAGTTACTAAACTGCCCAAGAGAGGTCTTTGAGGTAGGCTTTTTCAGGCTCAATTTAAAATCTAGTGATGATGGTCCCTAAAACTTGGATTGCTATAGCTGTTGTCATAAATAAGCAGAGGATTTCATTTTTCAAAGTCTGGGGAAACAGAAATTTTCTATGGCAATGAACTTTATTTTATTTTTAAATAACATATTTGAGTGGAGATTACTGGTGTAGTCATCATTTTGAATCCATGTAGCTACCTCACAAAACTTATGGATTGTTCAAGACAAGAAAAAAATCCAAGACAAACCAACCTTGGATGTCATTCAAGTGATGCCTTGGAAGTGATGTTTTAAGTAAGTTTAGCATGCATCACCCTTTCTGCACCCAAACCTGATATGTAATATTCAGAAGATCCTGGGAAATATTCAAATCCTAATATTTGGAACTAAAAGCAGCAATCAATAGAGATGATTAAGTTAGAGCTGGTTCTGATAAGACTTGTATGTTGGGACAGGTATGTCCTTGATGTTGGAAAGTAAAATTCTTTCTTCATGTTTATGGGATTTGAAGTGATATAAGCATCTCACATCAACTAACTATTCCTTGAGCATAAACAAATTCTTTTTGACAAATAGACCATCATAAAGACTTTCAGGAGACGTGGATCCCCGGGTTTGAAAGATCCCCTGGAGGAGGAAATAGCAACCCACTCCACTATTCTTGCATGGAGAATCTCATGGACAGAGGAGCCTGGAAGGCTGCAGTCATGGGACATGACAGAGTGACTAAACAACAGCAAGAAAGAAAGGTATAGCTAATAGGCATTAATGATTTAATTCAGTTTTCAAATGTCCTTAGTTTGTTCACTGAAAAATTTGGCTTAATAAAGTACAAGGGACCAGTCTCATAACAGCTGGGCAGAGGAAAACATTCTACTTTTAAGGTTAATTTGGGTCTTAACATGTATAGAATCAAATGAGAAATCTGTTTTCTATGTGTTTTAGATCAGATATTTGTAGCTAGGTGTTGGTTTTCCGGCCTTAAATAATTTCTTTGTGCCCAGTGGCCAGAAGGGCACATTTGGTTCTTTTTCTTTGGTTGAATTCTTTGGCTGAACTCAGAACTGAGTATGTACTCTCAAGACTTAATGAAGAAAATATTAATATTTCTTCCTAATTTGCTGAATCAGAAGATAAGAGGTGGAAAATCAATTCTCTCAGGAAACTTTATGAGTAGACACTGGGTCCTTTGATTCTATTTGGAAATAAATATGCTTAAATGTGAAATCTCCTTCCTTATAGAACAAGTGAACTTGGGAGCCATTTGGTCTTGGAAATTTATGTTATCTATGCTAACATCTTACAAATTTTATTATATCTCTATATGTATGTATATAAAAGAGAAGGGGCTTTCTTATACTAAAATAACAGTGATTTGCATTCTGATTTATTGCTTGTTTTTAACTTTGGTAAGTCTTTTTGCTTCTCTATGCCTCAGTTTCCTCACCAAAACAGTGGAGATACATGCTTTCCTAAGTGTTTCCCAGGCTGTTGGCATGAGAAACACATGGTCATTTCATATCAAAAAAACCCATCGAACTTCTTTGGAGATCCAGTGGTTAAAACTTCATGCTTCCACAGCAGGAGGCATGGTATAATTCCTGGTCGGGAAACTAAGATCCCACATGCCACCACACAACCTAAATAAATAAATAGAAATAGGACAAAAATGAACCACACATTAAAACAAATACCATCAAATAACATTGAACATTGAAATAGATCCTTCTTTATAAAATAGGATGCTCTGTTCTGAGTGTAAGTAAATATTACCTGTGGCAGCCAGAAAAAAGAGACTCTCAGAGCTCCTGTTGCAGATGGTCTCAGCTGCCACATTCTAAATTCACCACTGCTGTGATGCAAGGGCCACACTTCCCATGGGCTATTTCAAGTCTGTGACTGAACATTGTAGGATTACTAGGACAGGGACATTCCTGGAAAAGAAAGGACTCTCTGGTGGAAGACTTTGTCTCAAGGACTTCCCAGCAACCTTGCTGAACTTCCTTCAAGTTGCACTGCAGTCTCAGATGGCACAGTGGGAAATAATCTGCCTGTCAATGTAGAAGATGCAAGAGACATGGGTTTGACCCCTGAGTTGGGAAGATCCCCTGGAGTAGGAAATGGCAACCCACTCCAGTATTCTTGCCTGGGAAGTCCCATGGACAGAGAAGCCTAGCAGGCTACAGTCCCTGGGGTTGCAAAAGAGTCGGACACAACTGAGCACACACACACACAACTGAGATGCTTCTTACAAACCTCACATCCTTCCCTCTTCCCTTCACAGGGGTCAGATTTGCATCCTGGTCTGATAGTTCTCTGAGCCTCCCTGGAGCCCTATGTCATTTTCCTTTGTAGATATTTCCTCTGTTTGACCTTCTGTATAATGAATCCCATCTTGACATCTGCTTTTACACAATACCTTTTTGAAGGACGATCCCTTTGAATACACATTGTGAGATTTTCCTATGGTTTTGTAATTTGGTAGCTAAGTTTCCTATCAATTTGTATTATCCTTTTACAAAGGCATAAGCAATAGCCTATTTAAAACCATATAACAATACACATATTTTCAACTGTTAAATATTTTCTTTAAGAATTATAAGAATGGTTTGTCAGGAACACATCTGATGCCTTTTATGATATTTCAAAAGAGTATATTTTGAATATATTTCAAAAGTTATATTGAATAACTATCTTTTTAAGAATAATAAGGATAATATGCAAAGGAAACATACATACATGGTATAGTTTCGAGTCATTGTGATTATTTCTTTCTCTTATTCTTCCCAGAACACCCATCAAAATAGCAAAGGCAAAGCCAGTGGAAAGTATCTTTACTTCTTTTTAACGAAGATATAATTATTAGACCAGCTCACATGAACAAGTAAAGTAGAAATTTAAGGCTAATTTAGGCACGAGTTTTGTTTTCACTGAATTGGCAGAATAAATAATTATTCTGCTTAATTATTCTGTTTAACTGCTAGTTAAACAAAATATCGTTAGCCCTTTCTTATGCACAGTTTTTGTGTAGTTAGTCATACTTTACTTAAAATTTTATATATTTTTTTACTTATATCATAATCTCATTTTTTATTGTTTCTTAATCATTCTCAAAAAATTATATATAATAGCCTAACTAGAGTTTACATTGTAAATGTAGTCCATTTTACTGAGTACTTAAATTCTAATTTTTTGCTGCTGAAAATAATTCTGCTTTATGTAGTTTTATATATCTCTCATATTTATAGTTGTTTAGGAAGGATGTACCCATTAAAATTACATATTAACTAATTTGTTTCAAAAACATTTTGATCAATTTATACCTCCCACAGAAATTATATGAGATTATTCCTCTCATCACATGCTTGCTAAGATGCTAGCTTTAGAAAACAAAATCTCCCAATCATTTCACATGGAAAAGAGGATATTTCACAGAACTGTGGTTAAATAGTTCCCCATATGGTTATTAGTGAGTCCTGTTTACATTTTTTTTGTGAAGTATTACACATTTATATATTGGACACTTTCCTTATTTGTATGTCTTTAGCTAATAAAGAAATTACCCTTTATCTATGATATTGACATCAAAATTTTTTTTCCACTTTATGTTTTTTATTTTTCCATTTATTTTTATTAGTTGGAGGCTAATTAATTTACAATACTGTAGTGGTTTTTGCCATACATTGACATGAATCAGCCATGGATTTACATGTGTTCCCCATCCCGATCCCCCGTCCCACCTCCCTCTCCACCCAATCCCTCTGGGTCTTCCCAGTGCACCAGCCCCGAGCACTTGTCTCATGCATCCAACCTGGGCTGGTAATCTGTTTCACCCTTGATAATATACATGTTTCGATGCTGTTCTCTGGAAACATCCCACCCTCGCCTTCTCCCACAGAGTCCAAAAGTCTGTTCTGTACATCTGTGACATCAAATATTTCCCCCCAATTGGTTGTATCTTCTTTTCTATTTCTTTGTGTTTTGTGTTCCTCATTCTTAATGCTCAACTAGCATCTATCTAGCACTTATATTTTGTTAGGCTCAGTACTGGGAGTTGAGGATTCAACTTTAAACAAAGACAGACACAGTCTGTGCTCTCTTGTAGCTTCTACAGTATTTCAGGAGAAACAGAAGATTAAACAAGCAGTTATCAAAAACATATGATATGTGCTAGATTATGGAACTAAGTGGGCTTCCAGAGAACAAGCAATTGTAGTTGGATAAAGTGGTGGGATGGAAGAATGGAGCCAGCAGATGAGACTGGAAAAGGCAGAAGAAGGCAAAGTTGGAAGGATTTAGGCATCTTAAAGAGTTTGGTTTTTATTACAAGAACTATGGGAGGTAATTTAATGGTTGTTTAGTAGATAAGAAACATGATAATGCTTATTTTAGAAAGATCATTCTGGCTGCTGTGTGGAGAATGGCTAAAAGTAGAGCAGACCTAGTGGAATAATACAGGTAAGGGCCAATGATGGCCTGGATGGGCTTTGTATGAGTGGACAATCCCAGAAATATTTAGGGGATAGGATCCAAAGGTCCTGGGGGTGAGATGTGGGCAGCAAAGGGAGATCTTCAGGCTTCTGACTTGAGTAGCTAAAGTGAGGGTGCCATTTGTTTAAGTAAAAATAAGTTGGCAGGAAGGAATCAGCTATAGATTTTTAAAAGCCATATATAATAACATTCTTGGAAATCTGTTACAATGCATTGCCATCTTAAAGTAAATTTTTGTATTTCTTTTGGCCTTAGTTGAATAGAGGTTTGCTTTGAGAGAATTTTTAGCCATTCTAAATAACAAGAATTTAGGTTATCTATTGAGATTCCCCAGATGGATGAGAGACTGTTGGGTCTAATTATGCAATTCTAACAATCATAATCCTAAATTGAGATCCAAGATTTGGTTGATGGGAACTTCCCTGGTGGTCCAGTGGTTAAGAGTCTGCTTGCCAATGCAGGGGACACTGGTTTGATCCCTGGTCCTGAAAGATTCCACCTGCTTCGGAGCAGCTAAGCCCATGTACCACAACTACTGAACCCACGTACCATGGAGCTTGTACTCTGTGGCAAGATAACGCACGGCAATGAGAAGCCTGTGCATCGCTAGGAAGAGTAGCCCCCACTTGCTGCAACTAGAGAAAACCCATGTGCAGCAATGAAGACCCAGTGCAGCCAAAAATAAATAAATAAATATATTTTTAAAAAGTTAGCTCTAAAAAATGGTTTCATTGATAATCATAACAAAGAGGTTTTAAAAATACCCAATTATTTGTTATCTCCAAGGGATACACATAAATAGATCACATAGAGGTGATTTTAAAATGCTGAAAGTTTGGAACATCTTTACTATCTTTCACACATGTGACCCCTAACAGATAAATGAGTTTATGGTCTAGTTTTACACATCTTTAGAAGTAGATGCAAAAAAATATATGTGTGCATAAGATGTCAGTCTCTTTGTTGGAGGGGAGTAAGTTTCTTTCTTGGAGGAGATGATTCTCTCTGTTTTTTTTGAAGGGGAAAAGTAAGTGCAGCAAGCAAAGAACCTGGGCAATCCTGAAAAGTATGGTAAACAAAAGAAGATATAAAAGATCTTGGCAAAAGGTTCTGGAAAACAAAACTTTTATTATAGTTATATAGACTAGTGTCTTTTGGACTCACTGACAAAAACTAAAAATTTTGTTTGCTAAACAGTAGTTGAGAACATTTCTTGTACTTTATAACTTTCTTAATGGATCGTTTGGAAACTAAATAAATTCCTATTGGGAGTATCATGTTCTCAGGTACACTGGACCCTGGAGCATAATGTATGCTTCTGAAACTGGTTGTGATAGCTTTAAACATCAACAGTGTTAAACTAGCTTGATTGTTTCTCTCTCTCTGTCTCTCCATAATCATGTAGCCTTGTAGAATGCTGTTATGGTTTAATTTAGTGTTCCACAAATGTCCTCATTAATAATAATTTAATATTCCTTGGATTTAATTTTCAGTCTGCTTTCATAAAAGCAAACAAATGGCTTTGGAAAGGGCAAAGCGTATGCCAGTGAATGTGGGTGACTGGCTGGGTTCTTATTGCCTAACTGCAGCCCACAATGAAATATTTCTCAAAAAAAATTATTTGGTCTATCCTGTCAAAACTAGAAAAGACTTACATACAAAGCATTTGTTTTCCATCATATGAACAGCCCAAATGGCTGTCTGGCTAAAGTAATTATGTGACTAGTAAGTCTAATTTGAAGGCTGCATGGTCAAACCAGAAATCACATTTCTTAAGGACAGGAAATTAAGAGTTATATTTATTAACCTGATTTTATAATATATATTATATGCATTTATATCATGCACTATACATGAGTATCTATTCATATTATATACATTATATATGAACTAATGTTTCTGAACACTAAGGTTCTTTGAACTGAGGCTCCTAGTTTGCATTTTGTTGAACTCTAAAATAATGCAACAATGGGTTTTCTTAGTCTTTTCAGTTTAGCTCAACTAAATAGGCAATGGGCAGTAAGCCACAGGTAATCCATTCTGCAGTGTGTAGTGAGGTCTTCTAACAAGGTACAAAATGGGCTTCTGATATTTAGAAGAACAAAGTTTGTCCTTAGTTTTTCCCTAGTGATAAGGCATGAATAGCACCATGATTTCTTGAGCCAAATGACTTGGTTCAATATGATTCAAAGATTGGGGTGGGGTGGAGTGGTGGGGAGGAACCTTGGTTCATGTACAATAGGCGCCTGTTGATTTAGTTTTTAATTTAGCAATGCCACTGATTTTAATCATTCTTGGAATTTTGCAACCTTTGCATTACTTTAGTTCTTAAACTGAGAACAGCACACGATTTTGTTGACCTTTCGGGAAGTGATGGAAAACTCATGATAGAATCTAATCTCACGAACATTGGAATCAGAATAGAGATAGTGTCATTGATGAATTTTTAAGTTTGTGTTTGCATTCAAGCAGTTTTCTTCCCCACTTTTATGTATATGTGTTCCTAATAAAGCGAACCATGAAATCTGTGGAGAGGGAGCTTTTTGCACTTAAGGTAGTTTAGATAGGGAACAGGCATGTTGTCTAGATATGCAAACTCAAAAGGATTGTTTGTGCACTTGAGCACTTATGAGTCAAAGACAGGCAAGACAGAAATCTTTTTATTAGTGAATTATGGATCCCAAGAGAAAGGATCTTTGAAGTGGTGTGGTGGTTTAGTTGCTAAATTGTGTCCAACTCTTTGCAACCCCACGGACTGTAGCCCACCAGGCTCCTCTGTCTTTGGGATTCTTCAGGCAAGAATATTGGAGTGGGGTGCCATTTCCTTCTCCAAGGCTAAACCACCAACAAGAATTGTGAATCCCAAGATAAAGTATCTTTGGGGTATATTAAGAAAGACAAAAAAGTTTCTCTCCCTATTTCTGGATTAGCAAAACAAAATTTAAATCACATGACATTTAATTTTGACACTGTTTCACATTGTCTTCTATAGGAAGACAATATAGAATTTCCTGCGGTCTAACATCAGTCATTAGTATTGATATTTCTGTGTTACCCTCAATGCTCCACTGCAACATGCTATTAACATTTCCTCCCTCCCCTCACCTCACCAAGGCTCCATATGCCATGGTCATTTCAGTCAAAACTCCCAGTTCTGAGTGCAATTCACCCAGCCAATGATTAAGAGGAAAGCAACTGGGTCGAGAAAATCATTCTAAAACATAATTGGAAAACAGTCACATAACCTTCAAAATGGTATTTGTATTTTAAAAAGAAGATGCTTTTCTAACCTAACTGAATCTAGGATCTAGGACTGAATCTAAATTTCCTTATTTTGATGAGGAAAATAGGATCAGCTCCCCTAAGCTGGTTTTATTTTTTCTTCACTTTTCCCCCGTAATGTATTTAAAAGCCACGGGTTTATTTTTCATAATGGTTTCCAAAGCAATAAGAGTGGGGGATTCTGATTCAGAAGGTAGGACACAAGTGGGATAGTCATTTCTACATATGGTTGGAATATGTGGTATATGTTGTATGTATGACAACCGTCTGACCACAACAGAGTAAAGGGGAAAGCTGTTTATTGAATCAGAAATTCCTTAATAAGGTTTAAATTTAATTGATTTTTTACATAAGTATTTTATACACTTGCACGTGCATGCTCAGTCACTCAGAATGTCTGACTCTTTGCAACCCCATGGACAGCAGCCCATCAGGCTCCTCTGTCCATAGACTTTTCCGGGCAAGCACACTGGAGTGGGTTTCCATTTCCTACTCCACGGAATCTTCCTGACCCAGGGATCAAAACTGCATTTCCTGCATTGGCAGGCAGATTCTTTACCACTGCACCACCTGGGAAGCCTATTTTATATACTACAGCATGCTTATAAAATAATAAGCATAAATCTCAACATAAAAGCTGACTTTTTACATGTGCAATTCATCCTTCACATTTCAGTGGGGGAGAGGGTGCTATGGTTCCTTCTTCTACCTCTTTTCTACTTTGTTGAAAGCTGGGTCGTGTTTTTAAAGTTACTTTGAGTGATCTGGATGTAATGTTATGTCACATCCCAAGAGCCTCAAGTCAGTAAATAGTACCTTGAGCTTGAACAATTAGTTAAACAGCAATGGAGCATTCCAACCCTGACACCAACTTCAGTTGTGCATGGAGGCAGTGAAACAACTCGACCTTGTTTATACAAACTAGGCTCCAAAAAGAAATACTGGAAATCAAGAGATATGGCAGATGGTTATAGAAGAACTGGCTAGAAACTATGTTTCCCTCTATAAAACTTCCCACAATAAGCAGGTTTTTCTTGGCTGGGAGAAGGAGACTTTGCAGGCAGTGGCACCCAATGCTGTTCAGTAATGATAATGGGAAAATCACAAGGTTCAAATTCATTTTAAAAGGTTTTCTGGGAGTGTTTAAGATTTTTGTTTAAGATTTTTCTTAAACACTAACAATTTTTCTCCTAATGAAACACATGAAAAACAAGAAAATGAAATGTATACACAGTTCCCTATATGATAGCCTTATTCATAGGACATGTAGGAAGTAAACTGTTTCCCACCAAAATTATTTTTCTTTTGGCTTCCTCAGGGCTGGAAAATCCACTCTTAAAGATTTATAGTTTTGGCTTAAGCTTTTTGGTTATTCTTGTTGTCTTCTTTAAAAGACTAAATGCAATCTAAGTGGGAAAATTTGTGAAGAATCATAGCTTTGGGGAGCAAATCTAAATTCATTTGTTCATGAAGTCAGCAAAAAGCTATTGAACACCTCCTTGTGTGTCGGGCATACCAGTAGCACCGAAGATGGAAGAATGAGGTAAGGCTTCTGCCCTTGGTATGAGTAGTTGTTTAATTCTTAGCTTGAGCTGCATTGCAATTATGTATTTCCTGTGTCAGGGATATGAACTTTCTTTTGGCCCATTCGGGGTTTCCCAGGTGGCTCAGTGGTAAATAAAAATCTGCCTGCAATTCAGGAAATGCAGGAGTGCAGATTTGATCCCTGGGTTGGGAAGGTCCCCTGGAGGAGGAAATGGCAACCCACTCTAATATTCTTGCCTGGAGAATCCCATAAACAGAGAAGCCTGGAACACTTACAGTCCATGGGGTCACAAAGAGTCAGACACGACTTGAGAGACTGAAAAATTCAATAACGATTTGGTCCATCAGTCCCTCTAGCTTAGTTTATCTGAGATGAAACAGAATCTTTTCTTGCCAGTTGGCCACACTTTCTGCCATACTTTCTGCCTTTCTCAATTTCATCCTTTCCCAGGCAATGGAACTTTTCCTGACAACTCAACTCCACACAAATCTTTCCCTTCTCAAATTTCCACTGCGTTAAACTCAAAATCACACAGATTAGCACTCAGCTGTTCTCTAATTATTCAATGCATGATCAATTTGCTCCCCAGCTATGTTATAAAATGCTTAAAGGCAAAGATTTCTTTTATATCCTCTAAACCTGAGGTTCTTCAAATGGAGACCTCATGACAAAACCACCCAGATGAATGTGATTAAGCTAAAGTTTGAGAATCTTTGCTCCAGACCATTGTGTCTCAAATTTTAAATGTGTTTAAAAAAATCATTTGGAAAATATGTCTAAATGCAGATTCATATTTGGTTGGTCTGAGATTCTGCCTTTCTAACAGGTTCACAGATAATGCTGATGTTCTAGGGGAAAGTCTGAAGATTAAAGAGAGAAAGCTTATTATCCCACATACAGAGTTTGGGCCATGAGGAGATGTCTAACAAATATTTAGAGATTTCAATCAAAGTTACCCTAGTGTGAATTACTTTATACAACTGATTGAATAAGTGCATCCACGACTGAAAGAAAATAGCATTAAAAAGGACAAGGAGAGCAAAGGAAGATAAAATTTATTTATGTAACAATGTTCCTGGGAGACTTACTTGAATCCCAGATTTGAAATTTTGTAGTCTCATTTTGTTTTCTGATTTCCTGTATATCTTTTTTTCCTAAGTATCCCTGTACTCATAAAGAAATATATTAATCTTATCTTTGAAGTATTTACAGAATTTACAAAATGCCAGTCACATTATTTAACACAAGCTTGTTAAATTGAGTTCCCTTAAGCAGACACTTCCTTTTAAGTACAGGAAAGTTACCTTTCTCTGATAATTTCAAAAGCATAACTGTAAAAATTAGAATTTCTACAGTTTGTATTCTTGAAACAACTGAAAATGTTCTACGCTGCCTTTAGCAGAATGTGGTAGGTGAATGAATGGCTAATGGAAGAGAAGACGATATGTATCTTGAAAGAAACAACCTTAGGCTTAAACATTTATCATTAAATCTTTTCACAGTAAAAAGAATGAAATAATGAATTTCTGGCCCTGATGAATTTTGTATTAAACCCTGACAACAGTATTGTTTTCCTAATCTTTCAGAGCAATACTTAGCACAAAACACTATCATGCCTGGTACATGGTGCACTCGCCAACCAGTTGAAAGCAATTAAACAAACAGTTTGGACAAAGTTGATTTTTATACATTCCATGCACATTGAAAAAACAAGTTCAAATAAACCTCATACAAGACTTAAATTTAGTAATGAATAGGTTTTATATTTCATGAGACTCGAGTACAGGCAAGTAACACCTACAGCATGTTACTCTACATCTGTGGCAAAGTTGGAATAAGTAGTTATTTAAATGATCCACTCTGCCAAGATCCATCAATGTTATGACTTTCTTTGAAATTATGGCAAAACAATGTTTTTATTACAATTTTTTTTTAATCATGAAGAGGAGAAAAGGACAAAAGTAACACGAATTCCCTTCAGTGACTCAGATTTGTGGAAGCTGCTCCAGTATTTTCACCTCTGACTGCAGTGGGATTGTTCACAAGGGCACAGATGAACATTCAGTTCAAGAACCAGCTGTATTATTCAGAGAAAAAAAAAAATAAGTGGACTAACTTACACCCCATGTTAAACCAGAATTGAATGCTTTTAAAAGCATTTTAAAAGGGTTTTAAAGCATCTGGAAAATCTCTTTAATACTGTCCCTTCTTTTGGTCCTATCTTTTCACTTATTTCTATCCAAGATGTGAGGAGGGGGGGAAAGGCTGAAATGTCATGAGAAAGTTATATTCAGCTGAAATTTATGTAAGAAGAACCAATGCTTTTTTCTACTCGACTTCCATTCCAATGTCGCATACTTAAGCGCTGGTCTTCTAAGGGTGCCAGCATTCCCCTGAACCAAAATAAGCAAACATCCGAGTACTTTGAATTCTCTTCCTCAAAATTATGTTTCATTATCCTGGGATCTTGACAGAATAAAAGAACACTGCTGAATTCTAAAAGGTTTTCACATTTATCTGGATATGCAGTAACCTGGAGGAATTTATCCACTGGATTTACCATTTTCCATTTGAATCCTACCCTGCAAAATTCCTGACAAATCTGAATTCTCCTCTGTAAAAAGAAGAGGCCATTGAAGGAAATGTTCCTCTTATTTCCCCAGAAGCCCCCATTTCACAGCCTAGTCCAGGAGTCTCAGGAGACTTAGTCAAGGGTATTCTGTTACAAGACATTGTCCTCCCTGACATGGTCACATTGTTGGAAATCACTTTGAATGAAGGCATTGAAGGCCTCCATGAAAACAAGTTTTACTGCTTTTGTATGTAAGAGACCCCAGTGACTTGAGACTGGAGAACTTTCCCCTTTGACCTTTACGAGTCTTTGCATCGCCATTCTCACCCCACAACTGTTCCTTCCCATCCCCTTTTACATGTGACTTTCACCCCTAATTCATCCTCTTCACCTCACTTAGTGAAATACAGGCTGCCCAGACAATGACTCTCATTCCGCAAGAACAATCCCTCTATGCCCATTTCCGAAACTAGCTGGACTTCAGCCAACCCCTATTCTGCTAAGTTGAGCTGAACTTCGGCCAACTCTCTCCTGCTAAAACCACGGAAAATTTTCCACCATCCTTCTCCAAATAGAATGCTCCTCTGGAGCCTTCCTTAAGAGCCTTTCCTAATGGCTGTCTAGTTGGTTTCATCTATAATTTTGCTGCTGAGTTTCAGGAAGGATAGGCCCCTTTGCTGATCTGCCAGGCCCATTCACAGAGGAGTAAGTCCTCCCATGGACCACACCAGTGTCCGGTTCTCTTGGTCTTGAAGCACTGCTTAAGCCTTTATTCTTTGTTTATCTTTGGTATACCTCTCTTGGTTTGATTTATTCTGCTCACAGAGATTTTTGTAGTTATGGTAGAGCCATAGTGCTAAGGAGGTTTCATTAGTTTGTTTAGGCCACTTGAATATAGGTTTAACATTATAAAGCCAATAGCATTGAACATTTGGAAGTAGTTTGGAACTTCAGTGAATGAAAAGATTCAAAGATTCCAAATATTCAATGGTCAGCAAGTTTTTAACTCATATGAAGAGGTCTCTTAAAGACCAAAAAAAAAAAAAAAGTCCTCTAAAAGACAGTAAAGTTATGAAATTATATCTCTTAAGGACTCCTTAGGAAAAGCTAATAAAAATGTGGAGGACCTCAAAATCAAAACTAAGCTCACTTTTTCCACTTCTGCTCCATCTTTAAATTGACTCTTCTCCTGGTCCCCCAACTTCTTCCTTTCCCTGATCTGTTCCTCCTCCTCCTCTTGCACCTTCCCTTAACCCCCTTCTCCTCTACTACCCATTTCTAAATATAGTCTTCTCAGTGGAGAATATCCCCTCACAGTATCTTTTAGTGTAGATGGAAATCATTCTTCAGTTTTAAATCTTGGTTAAAACAGATTTTCATAATTTAGCAAAGGACTTTCTGATTCTTCCTAGGGAAGAAACAGCAGTTAGTTGAAGATTTTAAACATTGTCTTAGGAATTTATAGTCTGGGCTTCCCTGATCTCTATAAATTAGTTCATCTCTTTGTGGGAAACCAGAGGTGGTAGAAATTCATTTGAAAAAGAGGACGGATTGATTACTGAAATGATACAAGAAACGGGACAAAATTTAACTATAGTTAATTTTTTAATAAAAAGTATAAAAGTAGGATAAGATCTCTTAGCAGCTATTCCTGAGGTCTTTCTGTCAAAATTCATTCATCAAAAATACAGTTATGTAAGGCAGTAGAAAACAGATCCATCCTTGATTTCAGAAACAGCTTAACTACCCTATTCTAGAATATTCTTTTCTCCATAGTGATGAAGATATCACAACTGCCTTAACTACCTTCTTTGCTGATAGTCTTAAACCTCAAGTGACAGATTTAGTTAGGAAATGGAATATGAGATAGTATACACTGCTTTCTCTGAATTATAAGGGCTCAGTGAGCCCTTTGAAGATACTTTGACTCAGAAAAACAAAATTACAGGTCAAATTAATAACTTTTTGGATAAGCCATTAGAGAAATCCAGGAACAAAAACATCTCTATAGCTAGTCTAGACAAAGATACCTTTGGATACTATAAAGATAAAGAATACTAAAAAGCCCTTGCTCTGCCTTAACTTGAAAGACAGAATCTAAAGTGACAAAGAACCAACTTTGTTTAACACAGTGACTTGTCTTTGAGTAAGTAGATCCTCTGGTTTTCTAAAATTGCCCTTAAAACACAAAGATGAAATTACCATGCAATTGTGAAAAAAAACTAGGATCTTTCTTTTTTGATACTAGACCTACACTTCCTACTATAAACCCATCATTCCTTCCTTGGAGTAACCAAGGAATCACAAACAAATTGTGGATCACAACAAACTGTGGAAAATTCTTCAAGAGATGGGAATACCAGACCACCTGACCTGCCTCCTGAGAAATTGTATGCAGGTCAAGAAGCAACAATTAGAACTGGACATGGAACAATGGACTGATTCCAATTTGGAAAAGGAGCACATCAAGGCTGTATATTATCACACTGCTTATTTAAATTTTATGCAGAGTACATCATGTGAAATGCTGGACTGGATGGAACACAAGTTGGAATCAAGATTAATGGGAGAAATATCAATAAACTCAGATATGCAGATGACACCACACTTATGGTAGAAAGAGAAGAGAAATTGAAGAGCCTCTTGATGAAAGTGAAAGAGGAGAGTGAAAAAGTTGGCTTAAAACTCAATATTCAGAAAACTGAGATCATAGCATTGAAGTCCCATCACTTCATGGCAAATAGATGGTGAAACAATGGAAATAGTGACAGACTTTATTTTCTTGGGCTCCAAAATCACTGCAGATGGTGACTGCAGCCATGAAATTAAAAGACACTTCCTCCTTGGAAGAAAAGCTATGACCAACCTGGACAGCATATTGAGAAGTAGAGACATTACTTTGTTGACAAAAGTCCATCTAGTCAATGCTATGGTTTTGTCCGGTAGTCATGTATGGTTGTGAGAGTTGGACCATAAAGAAAGCTGAGCGTTGAAGAATTGATGCTTTTGAACTGTGGTGTTGGAGAAGACTCTTGAGAGTCCCTTGGACTGCAAGGAGATCCAACCAGTCCATCCTAAAGGAAATCATTCCTCAACATTCATTGGAAGGACTGATGCTGAAGCTGAAGCTTCGTTACTTTGGCCACTTGATGCAAAGAATTGACTTATTTGAAAAGATCCTGATGCTGGGAAAGATTGAAGGCAGGAGGAGAAGGGGATGACAGAGGATGAGATGGTTGGATGGCATCACCTACTTGATGGACATGAGTTTTTTTTGAGCAAGTTCCGGGAGTTGGTGATGGACAAGGAGGCCTGGTCTGCTGCAGTCCCTGGGGTCACAAAGAGTTGGACATGACTGAGTGAATGAACTGAACTTTCTTTCTGTTTGTGTAGGAAAGATCCAAATACAAGCTTGGTGCATTCTAACTCAATAGCATAATGGGTTTCAGACACCCATCACTTAAAATTGCCTCCACACTTTATCCTATGGCAAAGCCTCCCCTCTTTGTTCATATTAGGTGGCAATAGCTGCAAAGTTAACTGAGGTTTCTACTGACTTAGTCTTAAGATTTCCATTTAACCTTATGGCCCCTCATGTCTTTTAGATCTTACTCTTTATTGAAAACACTCAGTGGTTTTCTATTCTAGACTGACCTTCTATGGAATTGTCCTCTTCTCACTCACATATGTTTCTACCCATTCTGCAGTCCCCAAAGCCCTTCAACTTTTTTCCTTTCCCCAGAGAAGAAGAACCTCACCATGTCATGCACTTACTCAGATATTTTCCTTGCCTCGCTCTGATCTCCTCAAAACTCTTTTAGACAACCCAGATTTAGAACTGGTTATGAAAGTGAAAGTGAAAGTGAAGTCGCTCAGTCGTGTCTGACTCTTTGCGACCCCATGGACTGTAGCCCACCAGGCTCCTTGGTCCATGGGATTTTCCAGGCGTGAATACTGGAGTGAGGTGCCATTTCCTGGAAGGAGTCAATCTGAGAAATGAACAATGAAGTTATCAAACTTAGTATGGGTTTGCAACTCACTCAGACTTACTTGAATATTATCTTTTACCAGAGGCAAAATCTATAGAAGTTGATGAAATTGTAGCACTTACTACAGTCTGTCAGTTACGTAGAGATAAGAGAGCAAATATCTATACATATAACAAATATGCCTTGGGGGGTAATTCATGATTTTGATATGCTTTAGAAGCAGTTTTGCTTCTTAACTGCATCTAGTTTTCCAATTAAGCATGGCAGCCACATAAGGGTCCCATTAGATACCTGGTTTTGCCAAAGGAATTGGCTGTCTTAGGGTTGAGCCCTACAGTAAAAACACAGACTCAAGGAGCAAAGGGTAATGCTTTAGCAGGTTACTGCACTCAGTGAGCTGCTTTAACACCTCCAGGCTGTCCAGCAAGTCCAAGAGTCGGAGCCAAAACTAACTTCTAACTATTGGCATGAGATGTTGACTGCAGTATTAAGCATTTGATTCTGAAGAAGTGTTTTGGAAAAATCAAATTGTTTTCTTCTCCCAGAAAGCTATGGTGGCACAAAAATGGCCTCTTGACCAATCATGGTCTCCATGATGCTGAAATGAATCTTCTTAAAAAGTGTTACATGCTGTGACCCACTATGGAAAGGAAAGTTTTAAAACTATCAAAAATAAATGGTGATGGGGACATTTCAATAAGATCTTAAAGTATATCTTTGCTGTATTTCTCATCTGTCAAATCTACCATCTTGAAAAATTGTAAAGCTGAGGCATAAACAGAGCCAAAACCTTTAGGAGCTTCTGGAAATCTATCTATAAATGGACTTCATTCAGTTATTTCCTTCATGTGGTGATGAATATGTCTTTACCAATGTGTTCGTGTTTCTGGTCTTCTAAAAGTCTTTCATTGCCACAAAGCAACTCCTTTGATAGTAGGAAAGAAACTTTTAGACTTTGTGTTTTCCACTTGGCAATACCCACCTATTTGTCTAGTGATTGAGGTACAAACTGAGACTTGTAAAACTATCTGAAGAACTTTAGTTGACAAGGTTAAGGCTTTGCCCTTAGTTCTCATGCCATTAGGAACTCAAAGACTATTCCCACATGAACTTGTCACTAGAAGCCCATTGCATGTTGGGTTTTCACCCCCGAACTTGGCTGTTCTTTTACAGTTCAACATGGCAAAATACTGTGGGGGATGAAGGCAGCATACTCAAGATCATCAACAGGTCCAAGCAGCTTCTGTCAGTGATAAAGTACCAGAACCCCTTCAAGTCTCAAGTCTTGGATTACAGAAAACAACCACAATGTAAGACTGCTCAAACGTCATTGAAACGGCTCATATCAAGTGCTGTGAATCACAAACACTGTAAAAAACTAGAGAGAATAAACCCTTGCCTCCTTGTCTCCAGTAAAAATGTTATCATATATTTATTTCCTGGATTTCTATGTCAACAGCAGAGTCAAGACAGATTCCCTTGGAACCTTCCAGAAGATGACATCATGAAGGTGATAGCTTTTCCAAGCTTTCACCTTTGATCTTTGGACATTTCTCAAAACAGACAGTTTCCATTGAATATCTTTAGTTTAAGCCCTCCTGTATCCTAGGAGTAAAGAACGACCACATCCTTCTTCATCTTCCTCTCCTATTTTTCATAACCATCTGTGAGATTCTTAAAGTTTTTTTTTCACAATTTTCTCTGGATAAATCAGGAGGATGGACAAGTGTTATACAAACCCTGGTGGCTCAGCGGTAAAGAATCTGCCTGAGAATGCAGGAGATGCAGGCTCAATCCCTAGGTTGGGAAGATCCCCTGGAGAAAGAAAGGCTTCCCTCATAGCTCAGTCAGTAAAGAATCTGCCTGCAATATAGGAGACCTGGGTTTGATTCCTGGGTCAGGAAGATTCCCCTGGGGAAGGAAATGGCAGCCCACTCTAGTATTCTTGCCTGGAGAATCCCACGGATAGAGGAACCTGGCAGGCTACAGTCCATGGGGTTGCAAGAGTTGGACGTGAGTTAGAGACTAAACCACCGTCACTACCTGGAGAAGGAAGTGGAATCCACTCCAGTGTTCTTGTCTTGGAGATCCTATGGACAGAGGAGCCTGGCAGGGTATAGTCCATGTAGCCACAAAGAGTCGGACACGACTTTAGTAGCCGAGCAGACATGCACACTGCAACTATAACTACCTCAAGTGATATAGACCTAGAAAATGGAACAAATCAAGATTTGGTTAAATGAGATTCAGTCTCCCCAGCGACCTAGAGGAAGGATTGTGAGAATTTTCTACTGTGGACTTCTCATGTCCTGGTCTTATTTAGCTGCTCTGTGTCCCTCTTACACATGACTTTAGATCTTGTTTATCTTCATCCTTCCCGAGAACATCCAGAATGCCCAAAGAATGGCTGCTAATCCACAAGAGTAATCCTCCTTCTTCCCATCTGAACTTGGTAGTTGGGATGAGGATGGAAGAGTGCTTGGAAAAGGGAGGAAGTCCTTGGAAAATAAGTAATGACAAGCAAATAAGGGGATGATAACTTAACCACTGACTTTGGGAAGCCTGGGAAAATATCACAAATAAACCCAGGCATGGCTTTGGATGAGGTAGTAACCATCCTGGACAACCATGTTTGGGTCAGAAGGTATTTGAGGCTGTGACATAGAGACTTCAAAAGGAAGTCGCTTATAGAATAAAGAAGCTCTTATCTCTTTCTCATAATAGTCTTGGATTTAACAGTCCAGGTTTGGCCATATCTCTGCTTCATGTAGACATATAAAGTTATGCCATCTTGTGATCCATTATCTCCTAGAGTATAGCAGTGGCTGGTCACAGGCCGTAGCTTTTAGACTGTAGGAAAGGGAAGGATCTGTGTAAGAGCACGTTCCTGTGTCTTAAGCACTTCAGTAGGTGAGAAGATGGTAAACATTCACATCTGGCTGCAAAAAGGTCTAAGAAACATGTTATAGCTGAGCAGTTATGTTTTCAACTTTATATCTCTATTTATACATCCATCTATTTCTCTCCCTCCTTCCTTACACCCTCCAAACCAGAGTCTGTAACTTTCTTCTTAGATTTGATTTCCAGTGACCTAAAGAGTTGTGGGAGCCAAGAAGATTTTTTTTAAGAATATAGATAAAAATGTTAAGTATATCAGGTGCTGACAGCTGCCTGCATGCGTGCACGCTAAGTCACTTCAGTCATGTCTTACTCTTTGCAACGCTATGGATCATAGCCCTCCAGGCTCCTCCGTCCATAGAATTCTCCAGGCAAGAATACTGAAGTGGGTTGCCATACCTGCCTCCAGGGAATCTTCCCAACCCAGGGCTTGAACCCGAGTTTCCTGTGGTTCCTGCACTGCAGGTGGATTCTTTCTTTCTGAGCCACTGGAGAAGCCCAATAGCTGCCTACCCAGTGTCTATTTTCTTTCCATCCTTTTGAAGAAAACTCTAATTCTCCCAACTATAATAAAGGCAATTGCTGGAATTTATTCTACTACATTCTCAGTGTATTATGTTCTACTACATTTCACAAGGGAACTACATTGTCCTGTAGTCCAAGGATCCAAGGTTGTTAGGAGACACAGTCTAGCCAATGAGACATAAGTGATGCCTTTCTGGGAGTCTTTGTCTTCCTCTTTTTCTTTTATTCTTATTTCGGCTTACTATACAGATGCATCAATGTGCTGCTGGGAGGAACAGCGATCCTGACCAGAGACAACTAAAGTGAGGATGAAAGCCAAAATGTCCGGGATGGTAGAGCCGAAAGACGGAAACTTGGTGGCCTATTGTGTTTTTTAACTAATTATATAAACCTTTTCATGTTTAAGCCAATATATGGCAGACACTGTATTACTGGCAGTTCAATGGGTTTCTAAGAAATGGGAAGAGTGAGCAGAAAGAGAAAGAGAGAAATTGAGAGGGAGGGAGAAGTTTCCTTTCTACTTACTCCCATCTTCATGTATATGTGTGTGTGTGTGTGTGTGTGTATATATATGTATAAAAGGCATAGATATCAGTAAGCCTCTGATGGACATTTTCCATTTTACTCCATAGATCCATTTTTCATCCTTCATCCTTCATAGCCATCCTGGTGTCTTGGGTGGCTATCCATATGGACTGTGTCAACAATTTCCTTTCCCTGCATTCTTCCAATGGGTTTTGCTAGTAGGAGATGTTGGCAAGAGATCTGGAGAGCAAGAGGAAAGTAAGGTCAGGATATTTATTCCTTCTCTGTGGTGCTCCTCAACTAAAGGCCACACTCCTCTCAGATGGCCCTCTCCCCACAGCTCACTCTCTTGGTTCCCGTAACCACTTCCTCTCCCATCTGATCAGGCTGGGGTGTCGGGTGGTGATGGATCCCTGTTCTGCTCTTTGTTCCTTTTCCTAAACTCTGCCAATATTTTTGCAAACAATTATTTTGTGAGTTCTCCTTAAATTACCCAGTCTGAAAGTGCCACCTGATTTCTGCCTGGATCCTGGCTGACCCATTTCTGGAGAGTGGGATTAGACCCCTGCTTCCAGGATTAGAGTCACGTGGAAGCAGTGAGCCCTGGTGGTAGAGACAAGCTCTGGGAACCTCCTGTGCACCAAAGCAGCTCAGTTTTATCCTGTGATGCTAGGTTGAGAAAGACTTGGAAGACAAGAAAGAGAGATTAGAGAACAGAATCTGAAGACAGAGGGCCAGAGTCCAGCAGCAGGGAGATACCATTACTTCTGTGCCTCACTTTACTTATCTATAAAGTGGGATAATAATAATATTTGTCTCATAAAATTATAGTCAGGATTAAATGAAATATACATGTAAAATGCAAGAGTTCCTGGGACTTTATAAATAATCAATAGCTATAATGGTAATAATGTGTGTGTTAGTTGCTTAGTCATGTCCAGCTCTTGGTGATCCCATCAACTGTAACCCACCAGGCTCCTCTGTCCATGGAATTCTCCAAGCAAGAATACTGGAATGGGTTGCCATTTCCTACTCCAGTGGATCTTCCCAGCCCAGGAATTGAACCTGGGTCTCCTGCATTGTAGGTGGGTTCTTTACCATCTGAGCCACCAGGAAAGTCCCAACGGTAATAATAATTATTCTTAAATACCAAGGACCAGACAAGATGCTGGTTGCTTCGGGGGATTTCTGAGTGGACAAATGAAATCAAGGGCAATTGCTGTTCTAATGAAGAATCTGACTTCATATTTTGATATATTGACTGTTGACGGCTTCTGAGCCTGACCTCCTCCTTTCCCCTTCAGCCTCACCCTAGGACAAGCTGATAAGAAAGCCTGGGTATTCACCTTTTTGGTGCCAGTCAAACCATAAGCCCTTGCTACACAGGGATACCTTGCCCAGCCCCACAATAAAACCCAGGCCATTCTCATTTATTTTTTATTTCAGTCTCACTTGAGAAGCCTGTCCTGTTCTCCCCAGACACCTCAATCATGTAAGTAATAAGTCTTTTGTACCCTTTTGGTGTGTGTGTATGTGTCTGTGTGTATGTGGCAGCATCAGTACCAATATCAGAACCAAACCAGCTTTGGGTGAGAATCCATCCACCTCTGCAGGTGACATAATAGCCTTCCATTCAAATCACCTTGGCACTAAAAGCTTCGGCACCACTTGCTGGTATGGAAAACACCAAGACAGATTCAGAGGAAAAAGATGAACAAAACTGGTGTCTCAGTCAAAGCCTGGCAGCCAGTCTGGCTCTCTGGGAAGAGTTCTCACCACTGGTCCACTACCCTGCTTCAGGCCCGCCTTGGGGCAAGAGAAGGAAAACCTTGAACTGACTGAAATTATTTTTCTTCCTGAAATGAATGGTCATCTTCCTACAATAGAAAACAAGTTGAAAATGAAATTCTATTTCTTTGCCATCTTGAATTGTAAACTGAGACTCACAGCCACTGTAGCGGGTTACCTGACGCTTTAGTCTCTGAGCAGGGCACTGTCTTGCCAGCCTTGGCGTGTACTCCCAACCAGGCAAAGCAGAGTGGGAGTCCGACAAGGAGGAAGACTCAACAGTGCCCAAGGGCTGAGAACTCAGTGCTAAATGGTGCAGCTTCACTTTCGCCTCCTTCTCTAGACCTCCAAATTGAGGACCACTGCCTGGGTGCCTCTTCCATCTTTACCAAACCCTTCCAGTGAGCATGCCTGTCCACTGATTCTTGGCTACCAGCAGTTTCCTCTTCCTCCTTTATGTCTTATTTCTCTTTCTTGGTAAGTTAGAAAAGTGTTCTGACATATGCTTATGTGGACAACCCACTTTTGGGTATGGCTTAGCCCAGAAGACTACTGCGGATAGACATGAGAGTCACTAAAGAAATTTTAAAAGTTCCAGTGGCTGGGAGCCCATCTCAGACATGTAACATGAGAGTTTGCTGACTTGGGACAGATAGGGATAGAGGAGGTAGGTTAGGAAACTGTCTAAAGAAGTTACCCAGCTGATTCCAATGATGAATCTGGTATAAACACGTTGAACAGATTAATTTTGTGACTCTGGATTATATTGGTCCAGGGACTCTTGACTCAAGGATATTATAACCCTACCATTTGCTCATTGCCCTGCCATTAGCATGAGTTGTTGGTATGGAATACTCAGCTTCATTAAAAATATGGTAAAGAAAAAAAATATATGGTAAAGAGTTAAGTCATCCATACAGAGAAATTCCCCTCAACAGAATAACTTTGATGTAGCTGAAGGAAACTTCTCATAGTTTTCTAATGAGTTAGCTAAAGAGAAAGAAAATTCAGACTATCAGTCCTGGGTTTCCTGGTGGTCCAGTGGTTAAGACTCTACACTTTCAATGCAGAAGGCACAGGTTCCATCCCTGATCAGGGAACTAAGAGCTCACATGTCATGGCCAAAAAAACAAGCAACAATTATCAGTCTTTTATCCATCTGCTACTAAATATTATCAGTAGGAATAAGCAGTACAAAATAAAATGACAGTGGTTGAACTTACACATGATAAAATTTGTTATAGATGAAAATCTGGCCAAAGAATCATGCTTTTATGCTCATTTTGAAACATGCAGATGTTAAACAGGGAAAAATTAGACTTGGCAGAAGTAATCAACACTGAATAAAACTGCCAACAACTACACTGGCATATGTTAAAATTTATTATTGCCTAAAATTGACAGAAGAATCCAATTTTTTGACAAAGTTTAGGTATGAATAATTTGACCTGAGACAATTGGATTTGGTACAAATAATAGCTATAAAAGAAAACTTGCAATTGCAGAAACTATAATCAGTAAAAATTTGATATGAGCAATAAGAAGAAAAAACCACATTGGATAACATTTTCATTTAAACCTTATGTGGAAAATAATTGATCCCAATGAAAAAAATTTCCATAAATTAAAAATTAAAATGGAAAAATAAATGGAAATATCTTAATGTCTGGGAATAAAAATTTATCAAAGAATTAAAGTAGCTCAATAGGAAGTAGGTCTAAAAATATTTTCTTAATGAGTGTTTTTATCCACATAAGCATAGTTTTGTTGTAAAGCTTTTAACTCCCATACACAAGGGTCGAAGATTGTCTACAAGATCAGAAAGGCCACAGGTTTGTGGGCTGTCTCATAGATACTGAAACCCTTGCCAGGTGGAAGAAGTTAACTACATGATGACCAGACTGTAGCCACAACACAAGTTGCCACAATCCTGAGAAATGACCTCAAAGAAATGGGGACAAACTGACCCTGGTATTGAAGATTAACTGTACTTAAAATAATCAAGATGACACTGATCAGACCATTGCATGACCAGTTTCAAGATAATTGTCAGTGCTCAGGAGACAAACCCTTTACAGTTTTTTTTTTCCCCTAGGCTTCTCTTTCCTTATCTAGTTTCTTACTAAGGGAACTGAACCGTAATTCTAATCTTGAAGTTGACAGAAGTAGCCATCTTTCACAAGGCAAATCCCACTATGAAAAAGAGAAATAATAACAAGTGTTGGGGAGGATGTGGACAAACTGGACCTCTCTACACTGCTGGGGAGATTGTAACATAGCACAGACACTTTGGAAAACAGCCTGACAGATTCCCAAAATGTTACACATAGATTACCATGAGTGTGTGCATGCTCAGTCGCTTCAGTTGTGTCTGACTTTTTGCCACCCTATGAACTGTGGTTTGCCAGGCTCCTCTGTCCATGAGATTTTCCCGGCAAGAACCCTGGAGTGGGTTGCCATGCCCTCCTCCAGGGGATCTTCCTGACCCAGGGACTGAACCCGAGTCTCTTATGTCTACCACATTGGCAGGCGTGTTCTTTACCATTAGTGCCACCTGGGAAGCCCATAGATTACCATATGACCCAGCAAATCTGTTCCTAGGTATATACCCGAGAAAACTAAAAATGTGTGTTCACATAAAAACTTGTTTACAAATGTTTGTAGCAGCATTATTTATAATAGGTACAAGTGAAAAGAATCCAAGTGTCTGTCTCTTTTTTAAAAAAAAATTTTAAAGGTATGTCTTCTTAATTGTTAGATTTATTTATTTATTTTTTCCATTTATTTTTATTAGTTGGAGGCTAATTATCTCTTGATGAATGGATAAGCAAATTTGTGTTTTATCCATACAATGCAGTGTTTGGGGGCAATAAAAAGAAATAAAGTACTGATTTACTACAACAAATATGAACCTTGAAGACATTAATCTGAGTGGAAAAAGCCAGTCATAAAAGACCACATATTGTATGATTTCATTTATATTAAAAGTCCAGAATATGCAGATCTATAGAGACAGGAGGTAGACTAGTGGTCGCTTAGGGCTGAAGGGCCTGAGGAGAAAGTGGGAAGGAAATGCTAATGAGTACAAAGTTTCCTTTTGGGGTGATTGAAATACTCTAAAATTGATCATGGTGATGGTTGCACAACTCTGTGAACATACTGAAAAAACCATTGATTTGTACATTTTAAATTAGTGAATTGTATGGTACGTGAGTTATATCTCAGTTAAAAATGCAAATCTCCTCAAATGGAATCACATTCTAAAACCTTGGAAATTCAACTTTTATCTCTAGGTATCAATCTCCTCCTCTGAATAATAGGAATAATCTCAATAACTTATAAGGATGTTGAAAGAATTAATGAAGCAATATATGTGAAAGTGCTTACATGTCATGCAGTATCCATGGTAGAAACAACTAACTGCCCAAGATGTGTGCTTTTCCTTCTATGGCATAGAAATGGCATGGGGAAAGAGATGCTCAGGCAGAGACTGCAATTTCCACAGCTTCCTGCATCCAGTTATTTCATCATCTAGTTCTGAACAATAGTATGTGAGCAGAAGTGATGTGTGTGGTCAAGGTGTTTAGGCAACTGCTCTGTCTATATCTCCCTCTGTTTCCTCTCCCAGCTGGGTGCTGAGCAACCGATAGGGAGGGTAGAGTCATAAAATGGGATATGCCTGTGTTTTTAAATCCCTCTAAGGATAAAACCCACTGTCAGCCACATATACCACACTGGACTGATTGTCTCAGTGAGAAATAAGGTTATTTGGTTGAAATATTTTTATTATAGCAGCTAGAGTTACCTTCACTAGTACAAAAATTTGAGTAGGTCCTCAATAAATTTTCAACAACAAAAAAATACCTTTGTCATTTGTTAGGACCTTTGGAGTTTTAAAATAAAAGCCAGTAGAGACTGAAAGAGGACAGTTATGGAATCTGAAAAATGGAGGACATGAATGGATAGGAGAGTGGCTTGGTACTGACTAGATTCCACCCAAAATCATATGAGGTGTTTACTGTACCATTCATTTCTCATCATTACTTAAGGCATAGATGCACTTCATCTACGCCTAGGGTCATGGAGAAGTCCTAGGGTCATGGAGAAGGGATCCTGAATCAGAGGATTCTGAATCCTCTGCACTATTTGTCAACCCTAATCTCTACAGTGAGCCTACATTCATGAGGAGGGAAACAGATAATAAGTCAAACAAATACATAAAGCATATGATATGTTTGATAGTGGTGACTGTCATGGATAAAATAAAGCAAGAAGGAAGTGTGGGAGCTCAGGAGTGGTATTTGGTTTTAAATAAGTTGGTTGAGGTATATGCATAGAGAAGGTGACATCTGAACAAAGGCTTGAAAACAGTGAGGAAGCAAGCCATGACTCCCAAACAGAGGGAAGAATGGTACAAAGACCCTAACATAGAAACATGCCAAATGCATTAGGAAAAAACAGGGAGGTTGATTTAATGCAGTTGGGGAAGGCTAGGCAATGGCAAGAAGCAAGAGGGAAGAGGTCAAAGAGGTAATGGAGTGGGACTAGATTGTATGGAGGCTTGGGAACTAGACAAAGAGCATAATAGGGGATCTACTAGAGATAATTGTCTGCTCTTCCTGACTCCAGCAGTGAATGCTGGCACAGTGCCCCAAAGAGAGATGGGTCCATTTCCACTTTAACAGATCTGGATCTATCGGAATATAGATATAGCCACACAATAGAAACCAGCAAGAACTCAGCTGGTGGATGGGATCCAAGATGCCCCATCATCCCACCCCTTATCACAACGAAGTCACATCAGCGCTGATGCAGCCCGAGATGACACATGTTGTAAGAGTGAGAGGGAAGGAGGAAGTTTGAAAGACTGACCATTTGCCAGATATAGACTGTTTAATCTGGAAGAGGTTAAGTTATAAGGATAGGAAAATAAAGATGCTATATATGTTTTGTACATCTTAGTTTTGGTGGATTAGATTTTAGGTTCCTTGGGCTCTGTTTGCATTTTTTTTCTTTTAATTGGTCAGGGTTAAATTTTATTTTATTTTTATATTTATCTTTATTGAAATAGAGTTGACTTAAAATATTATATTGTTTCAGGTGTGAAATGCACTAATTTGATATTTTTATAGATTATACTCCATGTGGATATTGGATATTGTGCTTGTGCTGCTGTGTTCAGTCGTGTCCGACTCTTTGCAATCCCATGTGTAGCCTGTCAGGCTCCTCTGTTCACGGAATTTTTCAGGCAAGAATATTGTAAGGGGTTGCCATTTCCTCCTCCAGGGGATCTTCCCGACCTAGGGATCAAATCTGTATCTATTTCTTTTCCTGCATTCGCAGCTGGGTTCTTTACCACTAGCGCCACGTGGGAAGCCCAAATACAAAGTTACTATAACATGTTGCCTATATTTCCTGTGCTGTACTTTACATCCTTATAACTTATTTATTTTATACCTGGTAGTTGTACCTCTTAATCCTCTTCACCTATTTTTCCATAGAAAACATGCAGATGTCCAAGAAGTGTGTGAAAAGATGCTCAATGTCACTTATTATCAGAGAAATGAAAGTCAGAACCACAGTGAGATATCATCTTGGAGACATCCTGTTGGAATGACTATTATCAAAAAGACAAGAAATAAGAGTTGGAGAGGATGTGGAAAAAAGAGAACTCTCATACATTGTTTGTGGGAATGTAAATTGATGTCTCCACAATGGAAAACTGTATGGAGATTCCCCCCAAAATTAAAAATAGAACTATCATATGCTTTAGCAACTCACGTTTGGGTATTTATCCAAAGAAAAATGAAAAACACTAACTTGAAAAGTTATCTTCATCCCTATATTCACTGCAGCACTATTTACAATAGCCAAGATATGGAAGCAACATGAATGTCCACTGATAGAGGAGTGCTTAAAGATGATGTGGTTTGTATACACAATGGAATACTGCTCAGCTATAAAAAGAATGAAATCTTGCCATTTGCAGTAGCATAGATCGATTTGTCTGCTTTTCTTTAATCCCTTTTTTTTCTATTCCTCATATTTGACAATTTCTATTATCCTATCTTAAAGTTTGCTGATACTTTCTTCTGCTTGTTCAAACCTGCCTTTGAACTCCTGTAGTGAGTTTTTTCATTTTGGTTACTGTACTTTTCAGCTCCAGAATTTCATTTTGACATTTTTTTAGATTTTCTGTCTCTTTAATGATATTTCCATTTTGTTCACACGTCATCTTTTTGAGTTTTTCTACATCTTCCTATAGTTTTTGAGCATTTTAAGACAGTTGTTTTGAAGTTTTTGTCTTGGAGATCTGCCATTAGGTCTTTACAGAGAGAGTTTCTGTTGATTTATCTTTTTTTTCTCCTTTAAATGAGCCATACTTCCCTACTTCTTTGTGTTTGTGCCTTTTTGTTGCACACTGGACATTTGAATCTAATAATGTGATAACTCTAGAAATAAGATTATCCCTCTTCCCCAGGATTTGCTGTTTCTTGTCATTCTTCTTCTTCTTCTTTTTTAAATTGTGTCAAATGTCTCTGTGCTGAGGATCAGGCTGAATTGTAAACCTAAGATCTTCTCAGGTCTTTTCTGATACTTTTCCTGGGTATGTATGGTCACTGTCCAATTTTTCCGTATATACGTAGTGATTTTTGAATGTCCTCATTTTTACTGTCTGGCTTATAAAAGAGGGAAAAGTGAAAAATGAGGTGGAGGGGACAGAAAACTGGGCCTTTAAATACCCTGGAATTCACTTCAGCTGGAGGGGCTTGCAACATTGTGTGCGGCAGCTGCCTGCCTTTCTGTGTGCCCCTCTGTGATCAGAAACAGCTATAAGTAAGCAGTGTAGATTTCCCATATTTATAGGACAGGGTCCTTTTTGACTTCTCTGACTCCTGTAAGCTATGTACAAGTTGCTCCAGGAACACCAGCACAGCTGCCCACCATGGGACTGGGAGTGGAGGATGGATAGCTGCTGCTATGCTAAGGGCTGAAATTGACCAAAATTAACTGAAATTTACCATCCAAGGCTTCCTCTGGAAATTGCAAGCCTTCAACAGAATCCAGAGTTCAAGTCCATCCAAGAGATTCTGCCAGTGCAATTGTTATTTGCATGGGAGACAGAATCCCGGTGCCCCTGACTCTAAGTTCACAGAATCCTCTATCAATAGATGAAATCCTCCGTGTTGAATAATATGTTGATTCTTATGTGCTCTATTAGTCAGTGTTCTCAAGAGAAGGAAAACCAGTAAGACGTGTAGGTAAAGAGACAGAGATCTGTTACAAGGAATTGCTCATGTAACAATGGAGCTTGGCAAGTTTCAGGACCTGCAGGGTGAGTGGGTGAAGCTGCAGACCCAGTAAAGCTAATGGTGTAGTTCCAGTCTGAAGGCCAGGAGGCTCACAACTCAGGAAGGGCCAGAGTTTCAGTTCAAGTTCAAAGGCAGGAAGAAGTCAATACACATATGGAGACTTTCAAGCAGGAAGAATCCTCGCTCAAGGGAGACTCAGACTTTATTCTCTTCAGGTCTTCAACGACTAGATGAGGCATACTCACGGTATGGGGGGCACTCTGCTTTACTCAGTCTACCGATTTGTTAATTTCATTCAAAAAACCCTCACACACAGTGGGTAATGTTTGATCAAGTATCTGGGCATCCCATGGCCAGTCAAATTGACACAAAAATTAGCCATCACACTTCAAGTACAGAAATCATATTTGGAAACGACTGGTCCCTTTAGAAAAGGTTGATAAAAACAAACCCCCAGCGAGTGCATCTTCTTAATGCAAATAGCTGTGGAATATGCCCAGTGCACTGTGATCCTAGCCCTGGACAAAAGAGATACTTTATGATTTTGGTGATGATGATGATGAAGTGCAAGTCACTTAAGTACTTGACAGTTAATATCTATGGAGAGAGGTATTTCCTTTAATGCTGTTTTATAGGCAAGAGGGAAATGCTGCAAACATATTTTGGAAAACATACAAGTTTGCCAGGGTCTTGAGTTACCCCATGCTCGAGTGTAGGAGTCACTTATGTTAATATGGGACATTCACACTTTATATAAGCAGGACTTGGGGAAGTCTCAAAATATCTGGAAAACAGACTTTGTATAAAGATGTTAATACTGGAATGATAAACCCCTCACTATGTCCCTGGGGAACAGTTGAGTGGACAAGCCTGGTTTAGAGGCAGCCTTTAACATAGTAAGAAGTCGTTAAACTTTGAAGTCTACTGTTGCAGGAATACTGGACAGTAAAATCAGGAATGGATGACATCTCACATTCTTTCCACCTTGTTTAAAGCTCAAGCACTTCTTACAATGCCAGACCAGGGAGCAAAGCCTGGACCTGAGAGGGGAGCTGTGGATAGAAACATTAATGAAATTTGCTTTGAGGAGTTACTCACCTGAAGCACAAAACATCTGGGAACCTTGTCACAGGCCATTCTTGATTGGTAAATTGAAGACGAAGTGCTTGGACACTAGTCCTTTGGCAATTACTCACTCGCCCTTTTCTCTTAATCTAGGTTGTAGAATCATATATTAGAATTGGAGACATACTTGGAGACTAATTAGTTTCTCTGTCTTTTCCAGTTCAGAACATGGGAACTCATGAGGGCCACATATCTCACCAAGGTAGAACCAGTTTCAAAACACTGTGAGTACATGCCTTCTGAGATGTTTCTAATTGATCCTTAGAGTAGAGCAGACCTTCTTTTCTCAGTCACACACATGCTTTTGGTAGAAGCGATTTCACTCTTTCTTCTACAACCATGGTTTAAAAATGTATATGATTCACACACTTCATTTACTTCTTCATTCCTCAAATACTTGTTGGTATTTAGCCACTATGGCAGGCGTTGGAGATTAAAAATGATAAAAAACAGGGAAGGACCGGATCCTTCTTGGGCTTAGAGTTTAGTGATTTTGTCAGTAGTTTTTATGATAATTCACCTATTACTTACACCTTTGTATTATATAATTTATCAGCATAAAATAAAAGAAATAAAATAAAATAAAAATAAAAGAAATGAAATTTAAAATTCCCTCTCTGGTTTCCTCTTTTGACTTCCTCTACTTTAAAAAAATCTTTTCACAATGTCTTATGTTTATCTTTTTACTTATGTTTCAATCACAGTGTACATTTTGCATTCAACTTTTCATTTATGAATCTTCTTAGCAGATTCTCCATGAATGTTGTATCATAAGCAGTTTCCCCATCACTGTCTTCAAAATGATAGCTTCTTTAAATACACATAGCTTGCCATATAATTTATTTAATTATTCTTTTATTTGGGGCATGTAGTTGTATATAATTCAATAATTTTATACATAAATAACATTGTGCAGTAGCTTCTTTTTTCTGTCTCTTGAATTGTGCCTTTCAGAAACTAAAGAGTTGAAATTCTACAAATTGGAGTGGTGAGATCTTTTTCTTCTGTGTTAAGCAAGGTGAAAAATAGACTGACGTACTTTTGGGTCACTCAGTTTATCTTAGGATCCCAGCTGGTTAGAAGAACCAGTGTGAAGCACAAAACCAAACTCACCAGTTTGTCATTTGAGGAATCACACAAAGATGTTTACCTTTTTTTTTTTTTAATTAAAAATCAAAAAGAAAGTAGAATAAATGATTTCTATGTATATACATTCATTGGATTATACATACAAAGAGATAAGATACATTAAAACAACTGACAAGGTTTAAAATGTACTTTTTGAAGTCTAAATCTTAAAGACATGGGAATACCAGACCACCTTACCTGCCTCCTGAGAAACCTGTATGTAGGTTAAGAAGCAACAGTTAGAATTGGACATGGAACAACACACTGGATCAAAATTAGGAAAGGAATATGTCAAGGCTGTATATTGTCATCCTGCTTATTTAACTTCTATGCAGAGAACATCATGCAAAATGCTGGGCTGGATGAAGCACAAGCTGGAATCAAGATTGCCAGGAGAAATATCAACAACCTCATATATGCGGATGATATCACTCTAATGCCATAAAGCAAAGAGGAACTAAAGAGCCTCCTGATGAAGGTGAAAGAGGAGAGTGAAAAAGCTGACTTAAAACTCAACACTCAAAAAATGAAGATCATGGCATCAGGTCCCATCACTTCATGGCAAATAGATGGGGGAGAAAGTGGAGACGGACAGATTTTATTTTTTCGGGCTTCGAAATCACTGTGAACAGTGACTGAAGCAATGAAATTAAAAGATGCTTGCTCCTTGAAAGAAAAGCTATGACAAACCTAGACAGTGTATTAAAAAGCAGAGACATCACTTTGCTGACAAATGTCTGTTTAGTCAAATCTATGGTTTTTCCAGTAGTCATGTATGGATTTGAGATTTGGACCATAAAGAAGACTGAGCACTGAAGAACTGATGCTTTAGAATTGTGGGGCTGGAGAAGACTCTTGAGAGTCCCTTGGGAAGCAAGATCAAACCAGTCATTCCTAAAGGAAGTCAGTCCTGAATATTCATTGGAAGGGCTGATGCTGAAGCTCCAATACTTTGGCCACTTGATGTGAAGAGCTGATGATGTTTTTCTGGAATTCCCTTGCTCTTTCTATGATCTAACAGATGTTGGCAATTTGATCTCTTGTTCCACTGCCTTTTTCTAAATCTAGTTTGTACATCTAGAAGTTCTCAGTTCACACACTACTGAAGCTTAGCTTGAAGGATTTTGAGCACTACCTTGCTAGCATGTATGCAATTATATGGTTGTTTGAACATTCTTTGGCATTGCCTTTCTTTAGGATTGAAATAAAAATTGACCTTTTCCAGTCCTGTGGCTATAGCTGAGCTTTCCAAATTTATTGACATACTAAGTGCAGCATTTTTACAGCATTATCTTTTAGGATTTGAAATAGTTCACTTGGAATTCCATCACCTCCACTAGCTTTGATCACAGTAATACTAAAGATGGTCCATTGGAGAAGGGAATGGCAAACCACTCCAGTATTCATGTGTTGAGAACCCCGTGAACAGTATGACAAGGACATGATTTAGTGACTAAAAAGCAACCAAATTCTAAAATGTGGAGTCATCATCCAAATGACCATTATCTCTTGTAATATAGAAAGAATTCTTTTTGCTCCATCTCATGTTAGATCCATTTCAGTTAATATTCCTTCCTTTGCCAACCATAAAGAAGATTGAATGCTGAAGAATCAGTGCTGAAGAATCAATGCTTTCAAACTGTGGTGCTGGAGAGAAGACTCTTAAGAGTCCCTTGGGCAGCAAGGAGATCCAACCAGTCCATCCTAAAGGAGATCAGTCCTGGGTGTTCATTGGAAGGACTGATGCTGAAGCTGAAACTCCAATACTTTGGCCACCTGATGTGAAGAACTGACTCACTGGAAAATACCTTGATGCTGGGGAAGATTGAGGGCAAGAGGAGAAGGGGACAACAGAGGATGAGGTGGTTGGATGGCATCACTGACTCAATAGACATAAGTTTGAGCAAACTCAGGGAGATAATGAAGGACAGGAAGCCTGGTGTGCTGCAGTTCATGGGGTCACAAAGAGTTGGACATGATTTATTAACTGAACAACAACAACCCTTGCCAACCATAGACTTTTTCTTCTTATAAAAATATTAGTAAATATGGACTTACTGGAAGAAAAGTCTGTGCCATTTCAAGTCTCTTGGTTTGATTCTCCAAGGGTTGTGGATGGGGAGCTTGGGGCTGATATTCCTGCTGGGAGCCCTTCTGAGGCTCTCATGGCAATGTATCTAATGAAGGACAAGTAAGATCTAATGAAGAGCAGGATACAGTGAAGCAGTTAAGTCGAGTCTGGCATGCTTCCTCTGGATTTCAGTTATTCTGGGCAGTCTGGTAGATTGTGAATTACCCGCAGCTGCTCACTTGCTCACTTGCTTGTCTGCCACGGCTGTCCTCTCCTTCTTACCCTGTATCCAGATGCAAACAGCTCTTTCTTTACAATTGTCAGCCATGGCTCATTTTGCCCCACACACATGGACACCTGCAGCGATAGGAATTTTATTTTTTTAGTTCTGGTGAAATACTGGACAGCTTCAGGAAGAGTGAATGGGAGGAGGGAAAGAGGGAATGAGAAGTGGTTAGATGTAGAAGGGGCCCATGTTTGCAAACTGGAAGGTGGACAGAACACTTCTAGGTGTTTTTCAGGGACCGAATAAGTCAGTGAAAACAAACACCCATACTTCTGCCTTGGAAAGCAGGGCATCATTACTAACCACTGAGGAAAAAATTATGATGGCGCCTTAAGGCTTTAGCATTCATCCATTTATAAAATATTTATGAACATCGACTTAATGCCAAGCACTATTCTAGACATACAGAAGGTGCTAAGTAAATGAGTATGCGTTTTACAAATGAGTATGTATTTGCGTAAATACACACATAACATGTCTCTCAGTCTAGTCTCTGTTCATGATCTCAAAAACTAACATCTTAAATGAAATTTTGCTGTTGAATTCAGCCTCCCCCTCCTTCAACATTGGGATTGGGGATCTTGGATTATCTCCTTGACCAAGAAACTTTCTTGGTTCTCATGTCTCTCTCTTTTATGGGGTGGAGGGTGGAAATACAGAGGAAAGAAATTCACATTTACTAAGTGTTCACTACATTCCCAGTACTGTGCATTGTCCTTTTACATAAATTATTTTATTTCATCTTCACCAGAAACATAGGAAACCAGCATCACTATTCTCATCCAGCTGATGAGAAAGCTGAAGTTAGAAGCATGAAGCTGCTTACCACTCAGCTAGGGAATGGCAGAGCCTGAACTGGATACAGACTCTCCCACTCCAGAGCACAAACTCATTTCATTACAGCTTTCTTCCTTACAGGCTTTTTCTTCCTGCTATTCAGAGAATATTCATGTTAGCATTAGAGAATATTAGTGATAATTTGGCTTAATACTGTAATTGTAGAAGTGGATGTATGATTGCCCCAAAGGCTTTATCCTCAATTGGAAATTAGTTCAAACCCATTTCACCATTTTAAGCTGTGGGGAAGTGTTGTGAAATAAAAGATGAGATATTGAGGGCTCATAGATAAAGTTGATATATCACAGAAATATTCTCTGTTTTCTGTGAACAAACTCTTTTGAAAGAGTTTGACCAAAGTATTTGGATGACTTGATACCCTCATTTCACACCCTAACTCCATCCATTAGTATTCAAACCATGTTAGTGATTATTCTTTGGGATATTGGGCAGGGAAGAACTGGCTAAGGCTCTAAAGAAACTTTCTATGGTTTAGGGAGCCATTAGGAAAAAACTTATTGTAAAAATTTCCTGAACTTTCAGGGCTGGGTTTCTGTGGCTGGCCGAGAGTCAGCCTCAGTTAGGATGCTGCCAAATTGAGCATCAGCAGCTCGTTTGCCTTGGAAGACAAAGAAATGAAAAACAACTGACATTTGTATACTTGAAATTATGAGCTGTTTCTCTAACAAGGAGACCAAACACTTTCAGCTTGTTTTACACTAAACATACACATTGAACAATCTAGTTGGTTAGCAGTTGGCTGTGCATATGTAAGGCACATGTGATCACATGTGGATGGATAAAACTCACATATGTTCACTTAAAAGGACACTGTCAAGTCATTTTATGACTTTTTTTTTTTTGTTCTCTGGGCTCCATTGTTTATAAAACCTTCTTAGAAGCTTAAAAATATGGTTTCTTTCCCTACTTATTTTTGTTCTCCTTTTTTTTTTTTAAGTATTCTGAATGACACTCACATAAATGGGGCTGGTTCTATTTAAAAATAAATCCTACTTAAGCATATACAGTAATACATTGCCCAGTCAGAAATGAGGCACTAAGAAGTAGACAATCCCTTGTGAAAAAAAAAACCAAACCATCTTCTGTCCTTAGAATAAACATTCTAGAATTGAATAGTACTCACAAGGTTATTTTCTGACATCTCAGTGCTTTTAGTTAGTGGGTTAGACATCACATATAGATATTGATGACTATGATAAATCCTATTTTTCTATTTTCTAAAATATATTAGCAATATTTTTCTACCATCTTCACTAAGCAAAGGTACTTCTAAAATATCCTTGCTTTGGGGCAAAATCTGTGAAGAATCAAATCAAAATGGCCAAAACACATGGAAAGATGCTCAAAATTACAATTAGTTGGGAAAACAAAAAGTAAAACAATGATGAGATATCTCTTTACATCCATCAGGCAGGAAAAATGCAAAAAGCAAAAACACACATTGCTCTTGGTGATGTGAATAAAAGTGCACTTTCATATATTCCTGGTGGAAATGGAGGTTTTATACAGATTATTTTGGAAATAAATCTTGCAACATTTCTTAAAATTATAAATACATCATTAACCTCAGTCTGGCATTTCTTTCTTCAGAATCTAACTCACAGAGACTAAAGCACTAGTATATAAGATATAGGCCCAAGGTTTCTACAGCAGTTTTATTTATTGTCATAAAACAAACAAAACCTGAAACTAGTTGAATACCCTTCAGTAAGGGATTGTTGTGAATAAATTAAGGTATGTCTATACCATGGAATATTATGGGAATTTCCCTGGTGGCTCAGATGGTAAAGAATCCGCCTATAATGCGGGAGACCTGGGTTCAATCCCAGGGTTGGGAAGATCCCCTGGAGAAGGGAATGGCTACCTACTCCAGTATCTTGCCTGGGAAATCTCATGGGCAGAGGAGCCTGGCAAGCTACAGAACATGGGGTAGCAAAGGGTCAGACATGACTGAGCAACCAACATTTCTTTTCAAAAAAAGTGAATTGGTACAATGCTAGTTGTTTAGAAGAATTTCCATCAGAGAGTGGTGAGGGAGAAAAGCAAGATGTATAGAAAAGTATATTACATGAGCCCATTTTATAAATTGTTGATCAAAAACTTTTATAGGTATACATTTAACCTGTATAATTTCTCTATACACATATTTACATAAGCTTGTATGGTGATGGAAATGGATGAATACACACTAGGTTTTTTGGAAGGAGGTGGGAATGATTGCAGTGGTGGCATGTGAAAAATATAAAAGAGGCTAATATAAGAAAAATTGAGTGTGGTCACATTTAGGCAAAATTGTATGCATAATTCTTACAAAAGAATTTTTGAAATAATAGATCATTATCAAAATAAAGCATTCTGTCTTTCAGTTTTCTGGATCTCTGTTAGATTAAGATTAAAAGAGGATGTGAAGATGCTGGAAGAAGTCAAATAATGCTGAAAAATTTGGACCTTGAAGATTGGCTGAAGACCTTTATGAGCCTAAAGTTTGCAGTGTAATGAAGAGGAGCAGGTTGCATTCAATCATTTCAAAGTGCTGGTGCCACCAAGTGGTGTCTGAAGCAATTGTTGGTGCCATTTTATTACCCTAAGTAAAAGAACTCTTGGCTTACATATGCCTTGCATAGCAAAAGGTCTATGGAGGGTTCTAAATCTCCTTGGGATGAAGCACACACCTGTTATCCTGACACTGACATGAAGAGGAAGCATGAAAATGGATAGGGAGCCAAATCTTTTGCCCTAGAATCTGAGCTCCCATTTGTTTCTCGAATTGGCAAGTGCTTCACTATGACCAACTTTCACCTGTCAAGACCCTGGAGATGTGATCAATATTTTCTAACTACTAGGACTAGTTTTACAACTTGTGTGACTTCTTTAATTGCCTGATCTCTTTATATAGGTTTTCTTTCTCTTTTTTAAAATTAATTTATTTTTTATTGAAGGATAATTGCTTTACAGAATTTTGCTGTTTTCTGTCAAACCTCAACATGAATCAGCCTTAGGTATACATATAGCCCCTCCCATTGAACCTCCCTTCCATCTCCTTCCCCACCCCACCCCTCTAGGTTGATACAGAGCCCCTGTGTGAGTTTCCTGAGCCAGACAGCAAATTCCTGTTGGCTCTCTATTTTACACATGGTGATGTAAGTTTCCATGTTACTCTTCCCATACATCTCACCCTCTCCTCCCTTCTCCCCATGTCCATAAGTCTTTTCTCCATGTCTGTTTCTCCATTGTTGCGGTGTAAGTAAATTCTTCAGTACCATTTTTCTAGATTCCATATATGTGTTAGAATACGGTATTTATCTTTCTCTTTCTGACTCATTTCACTCTGTATAATAGGTTCTAGGTTCATCCACCTCATTAGAACTGACTCAAATGTGTTCGTTTTTATGGCTGAGTAATATTCCATTGTGTATATATACCACATTTATCCATTCACCTGTTGATGGACATCTAGGTTGCTTCAGTGTTCTAGCTATTGTATATAGTGCTGCAACGAACAATGGAGTACATGTGTCTCTTTCAATTTTGGTTTCCTCAGGGTATAGGAGTGAGATTGGAGTGGGATTGGAGTAGGATTGGAGTGGTGGTTTTATTCCTAGTTTTTTAAGGAATCTCCATACTGTCTTCCATAGTGGCTGTATCAATTTACAATCCCACCAACAGTGTAAGAGTGGTCCCTTTTCTTCAAACCCTCTCCAGCATTTATTGTTTGTAGACTTTTTGATGAGGGCCATTCTAACTGGTGTGAGGTGATATCTCACTGTAGTTGTGATTTGCATTTCTCTAATAGTGAGCGATGTTGAGCATCATTTTATGTGTTTGTTAGCCATTTTTATATCTTCTTTGGAGAAATGTTTATTTAGGTCTTTTCCCCACTTTTTGACTGGGTTGTTTGTTTTTCTGGTATTGAGTTGTATGAACTGCTTGTATATTTTGGAAATTAATCCTTTGTCAGTTATTTCATTTGCCATTATTTTCTCCCAATCTGAGGGGTGTCTTTTCACCTTGCTTATACTTTCCTTTGCTGTGCAAAATCTTTTAAATTTAATCAGGTCCTGCTTGTTACTTCTTTTTTTATTTCTGTTTCTCTAGGAGGAGGATCTGGCTTTGTTTTATGTCATCGAGTGTTCTGCCTAAGTTTTCCACTAAGAGTTTTATAGTTTCTGGTCTTACATTTAAGTCTTTAATCCATTTTGAGTTTATCATTATGTGTGGTGTTAGGAAATGTTCTAATTTCATTCTTTTACATGTAGCTGTCCAGTTTTCCCAGCATCATTTATTGAAGAGGCTATCTTTGCCCCATTTTATATTCTTGCCTCCTTTGTAAAAAATAAGGTACCTATAGGTGGATGGGTTTATTCTTGGCTTTCTATCTTATTCCATTGATCCATATTTCTGTTTTGGTGCCAGTACCATACTGTCTTGATGACTGTAGCTTTGTAGTATAATCTGAAGTCAGGAAGATTGATTCCTCCAGCTCCATTCTTCTTTCTCAAGACTGCTTTGGCTATTCAAGGTCTTTTGTGTTTCCATATGAATTGTAAAATTTTTTGTTCCAGTTCTTTGAAAAATGGCATTGGTAATTTGATAGGGATTACATTAAATCTGTAGATTGCATTTGGTAGTATAGTCATGTTCACAATATTGATTCTTCCTACCCAGGAACATGGTATATCTCTCCATCTGTTTATGTCATCTTTGATTTCTTTCATTAGTGTCTTATAATTTTCTGTATACAGTTCTTTTGTCTCCTTAGGTAAGCTTATTCCTAGATATTTAATTCTTTTTGTTGCAATGGTGAATGGGATTGATTCTTTAATTGCTCTTTCTGATTTTTCATTGTTAGTATATAGAAATGCAAGTGATTTCCGTGTATTGATTTTGTATCCTGCAGCTTTGCTAAATTCACTGATTAGTGCTAGTAATTTTCTGATACTATCTTTAGGGTTTTCTATGTACAGTATCATCTGCAAACAGTGAGAGCTTTACTTCTTTTTTCCAATCTGGATTCCTTTTATTTCTTTTCTTCTCTGGTTGCTATAGCTAGGACTTCCAGAAGTATGTTGAATAGTGGCACAAGTGGACACCCTTGTGTTGTTCTTGATCTTAAGGGAAATGCTTTCAGTTTTTCACCATTGAGAATAATGTTTGCTGTAGACTACCATATATGGGCTTTACTATGTTGAGGTAGGTTCCTTCTATGCCCATTTTTTGAAGAGTTTTAATCATAAATAGGTGATGAATTTTGTCAGAAGTTTTTTCTACATCTATTAAGATGATCATATGGTTTTTATCTTTCAACTTGTTAACATGGTGTATCACATTGATTGATTTCTGTGTATTGAAGAATCCTTGCATCCCTGGAATAAACCCAACTTGATCATGGTGTATGAACTTTTTGATGTGTTGCTGAATTCTGTTTCCTAAAATTTTGTTGAGGATTTTTGCATCTATGTTCATCAGTGATATTGGCCTGTAGTTTTCTTTTTTGTGTGTTTTCTCTGTCTGGTTTTGGTATCAGGGTGATGGTGGCCTTGTAGAATGAGTTTGGAAGAGTTCCTTCCTCTAAACTTTTTGAAAGGGTTTTAGAAGGATAGGCATTAGCTCTTTCTAAATGTTTGATAGAATTCTCCTGTGAAGCCATCTGGTCCTGGACTTTTGTTTTTTGGGAGATTTTTGATCACAGCTTCAATTTCAGTGCTTATAATTGGATTGTTCATAATTTCTATTTCTTCCTGGTTCAGTCTTGGAAGATTGAACTTTTCTAAGAATCTGTAATTTCTTCCAGGTTATTTATTTTATTGCCATAAGGTTGTTCATAATAGTCTCTTATAATCCTTTGTATTTCTGTACTGTCTGTTATAACCTCTCCTTAATCATTTCTAATTTTGTTGATTTGATTATTCTCTCTTTTTTAAATGAGTCTGGTTAGTTCAGTTCAGCTTAGTTCAGTCGCTCAGTTGTGTCTGACCCTTTGTGACCCCATGGACTGCAGCACGTCAGGCCTCCCTGTCCATCACCAACTCCTGGAATTTACTCAAAGTCATGGCCATCCATCAGTTATGCCATCCAACCATCTCATCCTTCATTGTCCCCTTATCCTCCCGCCTTTGATCTTTCCAAGCATCAGGATCTTTTCAAATAAGTCAGTGCTTCGCATCAGCTGGCCACACTATTGGAGTTTCAGCTTCAGGATCAGTTCTTCCAATGAATATTCAGGACTGATTTCTTTTGGGATGGACTGGCTGGATCTCCTTGCAGTCCAAGGGACTCTCAAGAGTCTTCTCCAACACCACAGTTCAAAAGCATCAATTTTTTGGCGCTCAGATTTCTTTATAGTTCAACTCTCACATCTATAGATGACTACTGGAAAAACCATAACCTTGACTAGATGGGCCTTTGTTGGCAAAGTTATGTCTCTGCTTTTTAATATACTCTCTAGGTTGGTCATAACTTTTTCCCCAAGGAGTAAGATTCTTTTTATTTCATGGCTGCAATCACCATCTGCAGTGATTTTGGAACTCCCCAAAATAAAGTCTGCTACTGTTTCCACTGTTTCCCCATCTATTTGCCGTGAAGTGATGGGACCGGATGCCATGATCTTAGTTTTCTGAATGTTGAGCTTTAAGCCAACTTTTTCACTCTCCTCTTTCACTTTCATCAAGTGGCTCTTTAGTTCTTCTTTGCTTTCTGCCATAAGGGTGGTGTCAACTGCATATATGAGAGCATTGATATATCTCCCGGCAATCTTGATGCCAGCTTGTGCTTCTTCCAGACCAGCGTTTCTCATGAGGTACTCTGCATAGAAGTTAAATAAGCAGGGTGACAATATACACCCTTACCCCTTTTCCTATTTGGAACCAGTCTGTTGTTCCATGTCTAGTTCTAACTGTTGCTTCCTGACCTGCATACGGATTTCTCAAGAGGCAGGTCAGGTGGTCTCCTTAAGAATTTTCAACAGTTTGTTGTGATCCACACTGTCAAAGGCTTTGTCGTAGTCAATAAAGCAGAAACAGATGTTTTTCTGGAACTCTCTTGCTTTTTCGATGATCCAGCGGATGTTGGTAATTTGATCTCTGGTTCCTCTGCCTTTTCTAAATCCAACTTGAACTTCTGGAAGTTCATGGTTCACGTATTGCTGAAGCCTGGCTTGGAGAATTTTGAGCATTACTTTACTAGCGTGTGAGATGAGTGCAATTGTGCAGTAGTTTGAGAATTCTTTGACTTTGCCTTTCTTTGGGATTGGAATGAAAACTGACATTTTCCAGTCCTGTGGCCACTACTGAGTTTTCCATATTTGCTGGCATATTGAGTGTAGCACTTTCACTGCATCATCTTTTAGGATTTGAAGTAGCTCAGCTGGAACTCCATCACCTCCACCAGCTTTGTTCGTAGTGATGCTTCCTAAGGCCCACTTGACTTCACATTCCAGGATATCTGGCTCTGTGAGTGATCACACTATCATGATTATTTGAGTCATGAAGATCTTTTTTGTATAGTTCTTCTGTGTATTCTTGCCACCTCTTCTTAATATCTTCTGCTTCTGTTATGTCCATACCATTTCTGTCCTTCATTGAGCCCATCTTTGCATGGAATGTTCCCTTGGTATCTCTAATTTTCTTGAAGAGATCTCTAGTCTTTCCCATTCTATTGTTTTCCTCTCTATCTTTGCACTGGTCACTGAGGAAGGCTTTCTTATCTCTTCTTGCCATTCTTTGGAACTCTGCATTCAAATGGGTATATCTTTCCTTTTCTCCTTTGCTTTTTGCTTCTCTTCTTTTCACAGCTATTTGTAAGGCCTCCTCAGACAGCCATTTTGCTTTTTTTTGCATTTCTTTTTTTTGGGGGATGGTCTTGATCCCTGTTTGCTATACAGTGTCACAAATCTCTGTCCATAGTTCATCGGGCATTCTGTCTATCAGATCTAGTCCCTTAATCTATTTCACTTCCATTTATAATCTTTAGGGATTGAATTTAGGTCATACCTGAATGGTCTAGTGGTTCTCCTCGCTTTCTTCAATTTAAGTCTTAATTTGGCAATAAGGAGTTCATGATCTGAGCCACAGTCAGCTTCCAGTCTTGTTTTTGCTGACTATATAGAACTTCTTCATCTTTGGCTGCAAAGAATATAATCAATCTGATTTCTGTGCTGCCCATCTGGTGATGTCCATGTGTAGAGTCTTCTCTTGTGCTGTTGGAAGAGGGTGTTTGCTATGACCATGCGTTCTCTTGGCAAAACTCTGTTAGCATTTGCCCTGCTTCATTCTGTACTCCAAGCCAAATTTGCCTGTTATTCCAGGTATTTCTTGACTTCCCACTTTTGCATTCCAGTCCCCTATAATGAAAAGAACATCTTTTTTGGGTGTTAGTTCTAGAAGGTCTCGTACGTCTTCAGAGAACCATTCAACTTCAGCTTCTTCAGCATTACTGGTCTGGGCATAGACTTGGATTACCATGATATTGAATGGTTGCCTTGGAAATGAACAGAGATCATCCTGCCATTTTTGAGACTGCATCCTAGTACTGCATTTCAGACTCTTGTTGACTATGATGGCTGCTGCATTTCTTCTAAGGGATTCTTGTCCACAGTAGTAGATGGTCATTGGAGTGAAATTCACCCATTCCAGTCCATCTTATTCGCTGAATCCTAGAATGTTGACATTCACTCTTGCCATCTCCTGTTTGACCACTTCCAATTTGCCTTGATTCATGGACCTAACATTCCAGCTTCTTATGCAATATTGCTCTTTACAGCATCAGACCTTGCTTCTATCACCAGACACATCCACATCTGGGTGTTGTTTTTGCTTTGGCTCTGTCTCTTCATTTTTTCTGGAGTTATTTCTCCACTGATCTCCAGTAGCATATTGGGCACCTACCGACCTGGGGAGTTAATCTTTCAGTATCTTATCTTTTTGTCTTTGCATACTGTTCATGGGATGCTCAAGGTAAGAATATTGAAGACTGTCTAAGGGTTTGTCAATTTTTTTTATCTTCTCGAACAACCGGCTTTTAGTTTTATTAATCTTTACTATTGTTTCTTTCATTTCTTTTTCATTTATCTCTGCTTGAATATTTATGAATCCTTTCCTTGTACTAAGTTTGGCTTTCCCCCCTTCTTTTTACAGTTACTTTAGGTGTAAAGTTAGGTTGTCTATTCTATGCTTTTCTTGTTTCTTGAAGTAGGATTGTATTGCTATATACTTCCCTCTTAGAACTGCTTTTGCTGCATCCGATAGGTTTTGAGTTGTGTTTTCATTGTTATTTGTTTCTAGAAATTTTTTGATTTCCCTTTTGATTTCTTCAGTGAAAGTGAAGTCGCTCAATCATTCCAACTCTTTTTGACTCCATGGACTGTAGCCTACCAGGATCCTCTGTCCATGGGATTTTCCAGGCAAGAGTACTGGAGTGGGTTGCCATTTACTTGTTGGTTATTTAGCAATGTTTTGTTTAATCTCCATGTGTTGGTGTTTCTTACAGTTTTTTTTCTTGTTATTGATATCTAGTCTCATAGCATTGCAGTCAGAGAAGATGCTTGATATGATTTCAATTTTCTTCAGTTTAATGACGTTTGATTTGTGACCAAGATGTTGTCTATGCTGGTGAATGTTCCATGTGCACTTGAGAAGAAGGTGTATTCTTCTGCATTTGGATGGAATGCCTGAAGATATCAATGAGACCTATGTCATCTAATGTTTCATTTAAGACTTGTGTTTCCTTATTAATTTTCTGTTTTGATGGTCTATCCATTGGTGTGAGTGGGGAGTTAAAGTCTCCCACTATTATTGTGTTACTGTCAATTTCTCCTTTTATGTCTGTTAGTGTTTGTCTTATGTATTGAGGTGCTCCTATGCTGGGTGCATAGATATTTACAATTATATGTCTTCCTCTTGATTTGGTCCCTTGGTCATTATGTAGTGTTCTTCCTTATCTCTTGTAATCTCTTGCAAATTGGAAGTGGTCAAACAGGAGATGGCAAGAGCAAATGTTGACATTTTAGGAATCAGGGAATTAAAATGGACTGGAATGGGTGAATTTAACTCATTAAGAAGAAGTTATTTTTAGGTCTATTTTGTCTGATATAAGGATTGCTACTCCAGCTTTCTTTTGCTTCCCATTTGCATGGAATACATTTTTCCATCCTCTCACTTTCAGTTTATATGTGTCTTGAGGTCTGAAGTGGGTTTTTTATAGACAGCATATATATGGGTCTTTTTTTTTTTATCCATTCAGCTAGTCTGTGTCTTTTGGTTGGAGCATTTAATCCATTTGCATTTAAAGTAATTATTGATATGTATGTTCCTATTGCCATTTTATAATTGTTTGGGGTTGATTTTGTAGATCTTTTTTCTTCTATTGTATTTCTTGTCTATATAAGTCCATTTAACATTTGTTGTAAAGCAGGTTTGGTGGTACTTAATTCTCTTAACTTTTGCTTGTCTGAACAGCTTTTTTATTTCTCCATCACTTTTGAATAAGATCCTTGCTGGGTACAGTAATCTTGGTTGTAGATTTTTCCCTTTCAGTACTTTAAATATATCCTGCCATTCCCTTCTGGCCTGCAGAGTTTCTGCTGAAAGATCAGCTAGTAAACATCTGGGGTTTCCCTTGTATGTTATTTGTTGCTTCCTTCTTGCTGCTTTTAATATTCTTTCTCTGTGTTTAGTCTTTCTTAGTTTGATTAGTATGTGTCTAGGTGTGTTTCTCCTTGGGTTTCTCCTGTATCAGACTCTTTGTGCCTCTTGGACTTGATTGGCTACTTCCTTTACCATGTTGGGGAAATTTTAAACTATAATCTCTTTAAAAGTTTTCTCACACCCTTTCTTTTTCTCTTCTTCTGGGACCCCTATAATTCAAATGTTGGTGTGTTTGATATGGTCCTAGAGGTGTCTGAGACTGCCCTCAGCTCTTTTCATTCTTTTTACTCTGTTCTACTCTTCAGAAGTTACTTACACCATTTTATCTTCCAGCTCACTGATTCGTTCTTCTGCTTCAGATATTCTGGTATTGATTCCTTCTAGAGTATTTTTGATTTCAGCAATTGTGTTGTTTTTCTCTGTATGCTTATTCTTTAGTTCCTCTAGGTCTTTGTTAATTGATTCTTGCACTTTACCCATTTTGTTTTAAGGTTTTTGATCGTCTTTACTGTCACTATTCTGAGTTTTTTGTCAGGTAATTCTCCTGTTTTTCTTCATTTATTTGGACCTCTGTGTTTCTAGTTTGTTCCTTCATCTGTGCAGTATTTCTCTGCCTTTTCTTTTCTTTTTCTTTTTTTTAAAGTTATTGTGTTTGAGGTCTCCTTTTTCCAGGCTTCAAGGAAAGTTGAATTCTTTCCTTGAAGAAGGTTGAATTCTTTCTTCCTTTTGGTTTCTGCCCTGCTAAGGTTGGTCCAGTGGTTTGTGTGAGCTTTGTATAGGGTGAGATTTGTGCTGAGTTTTTGTTTGTTTTTGTTTTTCCTCTGATGGGCAAGGCTGAGTGAGGTGGTTCTCCTGTCTGCTGCTGATTGTATTTCTGTTTTTGTTTTGTTTGTTGGTTATATGGGGCATCCTGCACAGGGTGCTACTGGTGTTTGGGTGATGCTGGTCTTGTATTGAAGTGGTTTCCTCTGTGTGAGTTCTCACTGTCTGGTACTCCCTAGGGTTAGTACTCTGGTAGTATAGGGTCTTGGAGTCAGTGCTCCCACTCCAAAGGCTCTGGGTTTGATCTCTGCTCATGAACAAAGATTCCACAAGTGGTGTGTTATGGCATTAGGGTAGAGTGAAACAAATATCCAAAAATGAGAAACCAAAGACGAACCCCAGACAAATGGCAGTTACAAAATCAAGCAAATAATAATTAAAATAATGGAATATACACATATACACCCATAAGCAACATGGGAACAGTCCAACAAAAATAAAGTACGGTAGATTGTTCCAGTGAACAAAGGAAATAAAAAATTATATTTACTGGTTAAGAACAAAACTAACTTCAGCACAAACTGAAAACAAAACTAAAGCAAGGTGCTGGTTGAGGAATAAAGCAGTGAAAATAAAACTAACAAATATGTTTGGAGGAAAGGAGAGAAAGAAAAGAAAGAAAGAATAGATATACAAAGTTAAATAGAGGTAGATAAAGAAGATTTATATATGTTAAAGATTAACTGCAAGGGGAAAAGAACAGTAGGAAAAGCAAACAAAGGAGTAAATGTAGAAAAAATAATAATAGGTTTAAAAATTAAAAATAAAAAAAGAGAAAAGAAAGAAAAAAAAAAAGAGGAAAACTCCACAGACCTGCAAAAGCCCAACATAGAGGCAGAGGTTTATGACAACAGTAAAAAATGTGACTGAGGAAAAAGAAAAAAGTTGACAACTACACCAGGGGTGGGGGGGGGTGGTGAAGGAGAAAAAAGAAGAAAATCCAAAAGAATCTGCAGAACAAGTCAAAAACTAAAAATAATGAATGGTTTTCTTGAGTCTCTGTTGTTAGAATCCTTTTCCTTGCTGGGAATCACAGTCCACCTCACCTCCCTAGGATGCCCTCCAACTCTGCGCTGATCTCTGGACTTGCTGTGGGGGCAGCTCAGAGTCTAACCTGGTCCTACTCCTGTGTGTTCTTGCCTCCAATGTCCACAGCTATCAGAGCTAGTGTGTTTTCTTTTGTGGGAGTGCTCAGTGACCTTTTATATATTCCATAGACACAGAGTCTGCTTAGTTGACCATGTGGATTTAATCTGCAGGTTGTACAGCTGGTGGAAAGGTTTTGGATCATCTTCCTTAGCCACACTGCCCCCGGGTCTCAATTGTGGTTTTATTTCCACCTCTACACGTGGGTCGTCCGCTGGGGGTTTAGCTCCTGAGATTGCCCTGGAGGTCTTGGGTTTGCCCCTGTGAGGACCAGATGTAGAGGTGGTGCAGCTGCTTGGGTCACAGGGGTTCTGGCAGCACCAGGTACCCAGGGGGGTTGGCGGCTAGGGTAGTATGAAATATAGTGCTCTAGAAGGGTATGGCCACCAGTATTGGCCAATACGCTCCAGTATTCTTGCCTGGAGAACCCCTCTCTGACAGAGAAGCATGGCAGGCCACAGTCTACAGGGTCGCAAAGAGTCGGACAGGACCAAAGCAACTCTACGTGCATAAGCACAAGACTTTCTTTTCTTTTTTTTTTCCCCTGTGTCAGCTCTGCCCCAGTGAGAGTTGAGCGTGAAGGTGGTGCAGCTGCTTGGCTTGCGGGGACCTTGGCAGCGCCAGGTGTTCAGGGACACAGACTGCCTCTGCAGCAGGAGTTATGGCCTGACCAGAGTCTTTTCTCGAGCCTCTTGTAGCTGGCGATCAGAAGACCTCTTTGGCCAGTCTTTCTCCATAGCTCCACCTGTTCAGGCACTTAGAGGGATTGCTTGCCTAGGGACCTTCTCTGTTGTTGGGCGCATCGGGCATATCGGGCATATCGAGGGGCACCCTGGGCGGGGTTCTACTCTGTAGTTCAGTGTGTTGGGTGTTTGATGGGCCAGCCTCTCTATTGTTCAGCTGCCAATGCTGGCATGTGGAGAGAGAGAGGCAATGGTGATGGCTCCACCCTTTACGCATGACTCAGCAGTATCACCTTGCTTCCATGGCTGCCTGGTTTTCCAACACAGGCATTTCCCACCACGATCTCCTCCCTCACATCCCCTCGATCCGTCTCTCTGCAGTCAACAGCAGCCCTTGCCCTGGGATTGCTCCACAATTCTTAAACTCTATCTCCCAGCTGCTGCGCCTTCCAGGAGACCCGTATTCCTGCCTTGGATATGTATAGGTCCAGCAAGGACTGTCTGATTCTCATTCCATTTAGGCTGCCACAGATCAGCTGTTTCACTCTCAGCCTTAAATGTTTCTCCTCTGACTCAGACAGTTGCCCCACTGTGGGGATCGGACCCCTGCTTCAGTTCCCCCACCCACCGAGAGTAGGTCCAGTCCTGCTAACACTCCTGTTTCCCCCCAGTTCCTTCATCCCACCGAGCTTTGCGTGGTTCTATATACTCTTTCCCACTGGTCAGGTCCTCCTGTCCACTCTCAGCTGGTGTTCTGCATGCGCTTCTGTGTCTAAGGTATACTTCTGATATTTCTGATGTATCTGTGGAGAGATATGTACTCCACGTCCACCTACTCTTCTGCCATCTTGTTCTCCTAGGTTTTCTCTTTTTATTGCCACCATCCTAGCTTCACCTTTTCGTTATTTCCTTCCTAGCTACATCTTCATGGACTTCTCTATCCTCAGTTTGTCTCTGCTCCAATCTAGCCATAATTCACTTTTAGACTAAGTTTCCTGAAGTCCTGGTCGATTAACAACACTACTCAAAATCCTTCAATTGTTCCTCCCTTCCCACAAACTCTGACCTCGGAGCACAAGTTTTCAATAGGGTGACTGTAATGCCTCAATTTGCCTGGGATGGTCTCAGGGTACTTCTGTTGTCCCAATGTAATTAGTGTGACTTTATTCACTCCCCAAAGTGCTCTGGTTTTGATACTACATTATATTGACGTCCTAACTTTTAATCACTCGATTCTCCTGTCTCTGTGTGCATGTGTGCTATGTCGCTTCAGTCATGTCCAACTCTTTGCAACCCTATGGACTGTAGCCCATTAGGCTTCTGTGTCTATGGGGTTCTCCAGGCAAGAATTCTGGAGTGGATTGCCGTGTCTTCCTCCAGGGGATCTTCCCTACTCAGGGATTGAACCAGCATCTCTTACGGTCTCCTGAATTGGCAGGTGGTTCTTTACTATTAGCACCACCTGGGAAGTTATACATCCGATAACTAAATTAACTGAAGTATGTAAAAAGTTACTGGTGAATGGAGGAATTGGGTACAGGTAGAAAGTAAATCTTTTTCCTCAAACAATCAAAAACTAAATATAAATTACTTGGGATCTATTACCCTATCTAAAATTTGTTTTCTTCTGCCATTTACATGAGAAGTGGAGTTTTTGATTCTAACTCTAGTAAGAAAATCTACCTTTGTATTGTTTATGTAGCTCATTTTGTTTCACACAGATGGGAATAGTCTTATCCGGGACCTGATAAACAGCACATTAATAATTTGTTAATGTGAGAAATCTTCAGCTAAGTAATTATATAGAAATTTAAAGAACTTTGAAGTGGTTGAAACACTTATATGTGAGCTCCTTCAGCAAAAAAGGTTGTATCTATTTTTTAATCCAACTGTACAAGTACAGTTCTTGTATATAAATGGTGTCAAATAGAAATTAAAGCATTCTCTGCCAGGTTATAGAACTGAAATTCAGACACTGCACTCTGATTTAACTATTTTTTCTTCCAGTTTTATTAGGATATAGTTGGCATACAGCACTGTGTAAATTTAAGGTGTACAGCATAATTTGGTTTACATACATCATGAAGTGATTATTGCAATAAGTTTAGTGAGCATCCATCATATCATATAGATATAAAACTAAAGAGATAGATTTTTTTTTTATTGTAATGAGAACTCTTAAGGTTTACTCTCTTGACAACTTTCATATGTAACACAGGGCAAGGTCAATTTTCTTTATCGTGTCACATATTACCTCCCTAAATGCTAATTAATCTTATAATTGGAAGTTTGTAACTTTTGACTGCTTTCACCCTATCCTCAAACACCCCCCCCCCAACCGCCCCACTTCCCACCTGTCATGAACACAAATGCAGTACCTTTTTCTGTGAGTTTGTTATTGAAGTAAAATTGACCTAAAATACTATGTTAGTTCCTGTTACATAACATAGTGATTTGATATTTCTGTACATTTTGAACTGATCACCACCATAAGTCTTGTTATGATATGTCACCATACCAAGATACTTTTGACTATATCCCCCACACTGTACATTTCATACCCATGGCTCATTTATTTAGCAGCTGGAAGTTTATACATCATAATCTACCTCTTTGAATTGCTCCTGTTGGGGACTGTCTGTGCTTCCTGGACCTGGAATTCTGTTTTCCTTCCCAAGTTAAGAAAGTTTTCAGTTATTATGTCTTCCAAGTATATTCTCTGCCCCTTTCTCTGTCTCTTCTCCTAGGACCCCTACAATGCAAATGTTCGTATGCTTGATGTTGTCTCAGATGTCTCTTAAACTGTTCTCATTTCTTTTTGTTTTGCCTCTTGTCTGTTTTCTGTTCAGCTTCAGTGTTTTCCATTACTCTGTCTTCCAGCTTGCTTATCTATTCCTTGGTATCATCTAATCTACTGTTGATATCTTCTAATGTATTTTTCATTTCAGTTATTATATACTTCATCTCCATTTGTTTCTTCTTTATATTTTCCAACTCTCACTCTCTTCTAATTTCTCACTCAATTCTAACTTCTCACTCTGTTCATCCAATCTTTTCCTGATTTCTTTGGACATCTTTACAATCATCACTTTGAACTCTTTGTTGGGTAGATTGCCTAGCTGCCCTTTAGTTGTTGTTCTGGGGTTTTGTCTTGTTCCTTCTCTTTGAACATGTTCCTCTGTTATCTCGTTTTTATTGCTGTGTTTGTGGTAGGTTGGTTACATTTTTTGACTGTGGAGAAGTGGCCTTCTGTAGGAGACATCCTATGTGCCCCAGCAACACTCTCTCTTCTGGTCACCAGAGCTACATGCTCTGGGGGTGTCCACTCTGTGGACTGAGTGGTGCCCTCTTCTGCTGTGGTGGTCTGACCTCTGTGGGTGGCTGGCCCTGGACTGGTTGTTTTCCATACTGTGCCTTGGGTAGAGGTTGTTGGTTTCTGATTGGCAAGGCTGGGTCATGAGATGCCTGGCTGTGGAGCCCAGGGAGGGGGTGGGCTAGTCCAACGCTAGTGCAGGCTCACTGCTAGGTGGAGCCTGGTTTGGATGTGGGTGATTGTTGGGCTGAGATTTCTGGATCTAGTGTTGGCCTGCTAATGGGTGTGGCCGATTCCTCATACAGCTAGTTGGAGGGTTTGTGGTTTCCCTAGGCTGGCCCATTGATGAGCTGGCTGGCTGAGGGGTTCAAGCTAGTATTGGAGCTAGTGTTGGCCTGCCGGTGGGTGGACTGGGTCCTGACACAGCAGGCTGCAGGGCTGAGGTGGTCTTGGGGCTGGTGTCTGCCTACTGGTGGGCAGAACTGGGTCCTGGGGTCTCTGGCTCTAGGACCTGGGATTCCCAGGGCTAGTGGGCAAGGCATCCTGGGACTGGTGCTTGCTCACTGTGGGTGAGGCTGGGTCCTGGGGTTAGTGCTGGCTCACTGGAATTCATTACACTTTCCAGAGTAGAGTCTTGTGTTCCTGAAGAGAACAGATGTGTGGATCATCTCCATCTTTACACCTCCACAGGCTTCCCTCTGCCTACACGAAAAGTCCAAACTCCTTGGCAGAGCTTGTGACTCTTGTGTGTCTCTTTTTGCCCAGGAAATATCCATCCTCGACTTTCCTGGGAGCCGCACCACTCCTGTTACTTTGGGGAAATACCCAGGTCCAATGCCTGCAGGCCTGAACATTTTCAATTTTGAGTGAAGAGAAAGAAGGACTGAAAGTTGTTGGAAGTGGTTTGTTTCAGGCACAAATTGTAGATTCTGTTGCTGACACACATTCTAGATTAAGGCACTTTAAGATGGGACCATCTGCTCCAGTTATCTGGAATTACTTAGCTGTCATGGAGTCTTTCAATGACTCGCTTATTCATTGTTATCCACAACCTGTCAATAAATTGTCTTCTTCTTTTTCCCTGTTTTCTTTGGCTTAATTTGACAAAACTTTGCTTGTCCTGACTAGACAAAACTGCTAACCAAACGGGGCTGGCACAAAATTCTTTCATGATCTGACCCCGAGGTAGCTAACCAGAAGCCACTTTCTGACTTTGGTTCCTAAAATGGGACATGTTTAGAAAACGAGACTCAGAAGTCTTTCTTATCTACCAAATGAATTCCTAGTTCCTCAATGCTGGGCTCTGGCACCTGTCTGGTAAACTTCCCTGGTCTTTTTCCCCAGACAATTCTGCATCCTGTGTGTACATAGCAAGAATAGAAATCAACTTTTATTATGTGTCCAAGACCATGCTAAGCATTTTTAACTCATTAACTAATTTACTTATTCCTACTGTCTAATAAAAATAAGTATGGTTATTACCATTCTGTCTATGGATGCTGAACAGGGGCAGAAGGTTAAGTAATAACCTAAAGCTCAACTAGTTAGCGGCACAGCTTGGATTGTAACCTTGCCATTCAAGGCTGTGAATCACTGTATTGTACTGACTCCTGGAGGTTCTTTACGATGGCCCTTTTGAATGTGTTCACATGCTTATCTCCACCCCCAGGCTGAGATTCTGTTGAGGGCAAGGATTTTTGCTTTGTTCAACATTGTAATTCCAGATCACAGCAGGTACCAAGCATACAGAGGAGACTCAGTAAATGAGAGGATGAACCAGTGAATAAATTCTCTGTGGCACCTGTAACACTTAATCACTTATTTGATGTATGCAATTACTTTATTTCTTCATTCTGAGATGCATGTTTTAAAAACTGCTTCTGAAATTAGAAAATATCTTACAAATGTATATATTTAATATGGTGGCTTTATGCCCCTCATCATCTTGAAAAATGATATTACAGTGATACATCCCACAATCCACAGAATCAAGGAAATATCAGGATAATTTTGGTTACACCTATTGCAAACCATAGCAATTGAGCTCCTCCTCATTGGCGCCTCCCTTCTGAAACATCACCTCTGTCTGTCTGGCTCACTCTTACTAAATTGGGTTGTTCCTGTTCATTTCATTGAACCTCATGAGTTTCCCCCCCTAAACCAGGGTTGTATCCGTAGATGGATGATTGCTTGTTACCATGGTATTAATAAATTAATCTGGCCTTGAAATGGGCCAAGACAAGTTTAGATATCAGATAAAATGAGTTTGGAAGCATTGAAGGCTGGGCCTTTGTGGGTGAGGAATCAAGTGCATAAAAAGGGACCATGGTTTGATTACCTTCTTTACCTGCCTCCTCGTGTGGTCACAGAATGTGTGACCACAAAGACATCACTTTGTCTTCATTGTTTTCATCACAGTCTACCTGCCCTTGCATAAGAGTTACTTTTGGAGAATATGCTCAGGAAAACCAATCACTTTTCCCCTCCCCCAGTTCTAAGTCTGAATAATATTTACAATCAGTGTGGTTTTCCTCATGGGCCTATTCCTTTCCTCTCAATCCTCACCCAATTAGAATGAGAACTGCATATTGGAGGTGCTGTGGCTGAAATGTCTCTTAAATATGCACTGATTTTTTTTTTCCCAGTCCCTGAGAAATAGCCTTTAAATTGCTGACCTTGTTCTCAGCCTTCTGGTGCCCTCTCTAGTCCTTCTTCTCTACTAGTTTTGACTAGTTACTATAGTAAAATCAATCCAATTTACTCATTCATTTGTTTAAAATACCTCTACTGCTTCTCCATTACTTTCCAAATGGAGACCCTTGCACATTGGTCGATATTCACAACCCAGTTTCTGTTGGGATTTTATGGAAAGATTCTAAACCATATTCTTTCACTGTTAGGATATCATGGACATTAAGTTATCCTATCAATTTAATGCAACATTTTCAAGGAGAAACAATAAACAAAACAAAGAAAACGGGTTTTGGTGGGGTTTGTTTTCAAACAAGTACATTAAAATGCATTCTGAGAGCTCAGTAGCTACTACATGGTTAGTAATTTTCCAAAATTGAATTCTTTTGGGTCAGCTGGAAGCCTTTTTTAATTGTGAGTGAGCACCTAACCAGAGATCTATAGAGGTGACATTTTTTTTTCCTCAGAGAATTTGATTGTTATTTGCAGAAGAGCAAATGAAGCAAATCTTCCTCAATCTGTGCAAAACATTTCATTGGTTTACCTCAGCTATATAAGTAAGAGAAAGTATGAGTCATTTTCTTGTTAGAAGGGTATAACTAGCTCTTTTATATTTTGACCTATTTAAACCCATACCCAGGAACACTGTCTTCAGCCTGGGGGTGGAGATGGTGTTGGGCAGGGTGCTGTGGTGAAGGAAGGCCTGGCACTCTGGGAAGAGGTGTACAGATCATCAGAAAGCAAGCATCTGATACAGCAGATCTGGAACCTCAGCCCTGGCTGCTGCCCCGGGGCAGAGGAGGGCACAGAGTCCTCTGTCAGGGGCCATGGAGGGTGGCTCCGGTAGTCTCAGGGCATCACATCCCAAGCTGCCCAACACCAGAGGGTTCCACATTTGGGAAACCAATACGCATCCTGACCCCAGAGCATTTGTTTTCACATTTCACTTTTTATTAGTCACTGTTAGTCAAAAAAGAGATATTTTAAGTCTTGAGTATTGATTTGGGTCACACATACTGTAAAGGCCCTCATTTCCATCTCTCCCCATCCTTGAAAAACAATAACCCAAGTGACAGCTTCTTTAAAGACTTAGTCTGCTGCTGTTACTTCATAGCAGCTGGAATTTATCCTCCCAGCATTAGGAGTCTATGATCATAAGTTAGGATTGGGGAACTGTCTCAGTTTCTTTTTGGCTCAGAGCTACCTCTTGCCTTAAGTACAACATTTATAGAAGGTACATTTAAGTGCAGCTTCTAAGAGCAAGGTTTCCTTTAATAGGCTGCGTCTCCTATGACACAGCAAGGATCATGCAACCTTCTCTCAGAATCCACGATGAGAGGTGAGAGGGCTCCGGCAGAACTAACCAAAGGAACAAATTTATAAGGGGATCAGAACTATGGAAAAAACCCGCTTGGATTGAATTGTTTTTCTCTCTCTTCAGATTTTCAGAGAAAGAAGCAAATGGCTGTAGCATACCTTTACAAAGAGATTTGTTTAAAATTTTAAAACAAGGCTTCCCTGGTGACTCAGTGGTGAAGAGTCTGCCTGCCAGTGTAGGAAACACGGGGTTCAACCCCTGATCCGGGAAGATCCCACATACTGTGGAGCAACGAAGCCCTTGCACCACAACTGCTGACCCTGCACTCCGCAGCCTGAAAACTGCAACTGCTGAGCCCCTGTGCTGAAACCACTGAAGCCCTAGCACCCTAAAGTCCACGCTCCACTGCAAGAAAAGCCACCGCAGGGAGAAGCCTGTGCACCTCAACTGGAGAGTAGCCTGCACGCGGGGAAACTAGAGGAAAGCCCACGCAGAAAGGAAGACCCAGTGCAGCCAAAAAGCCATCAATCATTAAATAAATAAAGTATAAATTTTTTTTAAACAAGCAAATAATTTTGAAAGTATATCTTGCAGGTGAAGTCTCTCCTCACCTTTAGAAGGAGGATAGCAAAAAAGGACAGTGCCTAGTACCTTACGGTACTCAAAAATGGTTTTGTAAATAAACAAAGCTTGCTCTCTTTGTGCATTCAGCTGACTCCCTGTATCTTCTCATAGAGGAAAGCCCATGCAGAAAGGAAAACCCAGTGCAGCCAAAAAGCCATCAATCATTAAATAAATAAAGTATAAATTTTTTTTAAACAAGCAAATAATTTTGAAAGTATATCTTGCAGGTGAAGTCTCCCCTCACCTTTAGAAGGAGGATAGCAAAAAAGGACAGTGCCTAGTACCTTACGGTACTCAAAAATGGTTTTGTAAATAAATAAAGCTTGCCCTCTTTGTGCATTTAGCTGACTCCCTGTATCTTCTCAATCTTTTAGCTTCAGTATTTTTTCTACATATACTTATCTCTAATGTCCAGAATGTCAGTGTTAATTATAAAGCTAATACTTACAAGCTTATATAGAATTACTGTTACTAAACTTACACAGAATTAGTGTTACGTGTGTGTTTTTGTGTATATACATATGTGTGTGTTGTTGTTTAGCCACTAAGTCATGTCTGGCTCTTATGCTACTCATGGACTGTAGCCATTGCAGGCTCCTCTGTGTGTGTATCTCTACACAATAATGCTAACAGCATAAGAATTAGGTGTTACTATTATTCTAATTTTAAAGACATTATACTGAGGCATAGAAGGAATTCCCAGGTGGCTCAGGAGTAAGGAATCCGCCTGCCGCATGCAGGACCTGCAGGAGATGTGGGTTTGATCCCTGCGTCAAGATCCCCTGGAGGAGGAAATGGCAACCCACTCCAGTATTCTTGCCTGGAGAATTCCATGAACAGAGGACCCTGTGGACTACAGTTCAGGAGGTCACAAAGAGTAGGATATGACTGAGAGACTGTACATGCATGACTGAGGTATAGACGGGGTTAAAAAATTTGCAAAGTTACAACAAGTGACAGGATTCAGATCTGCACAGTCACTGCTAGGTCCTCAGTTACCAGAAAAAATCCCCTAAATCTGTTCCCACTTGAAGCAGGAAAGTGAATCCAGGTTTCTCAGTGTCTGGGAGCAGGGGTTTGTTGTATAATCTCAGTTTACCAGGAAGCCAATGACTGTGCCCTGGATTCTGACTTTACAGGACTTGACCAACACAGTCTGATCTCTTCAGAGAGGTTGACACTGATTGGAAGCCTGCTTTGTGCCTGCTGCTTTCCTGAACCCTCTTCTAGACAGCATGTCATGGAATTCTCACAACAACCTATAGGGACGAATTCCTACTCATGTCTTACAGATGAGAACATTGAATCTTGGGAAGTGGACATCACTTTGTGAGGTCACACTGCTAGTAGATGGCTGAACTAGAACTCAGATCTGGACCCATCTGACTCTAGAGTTTACTTCATCCCTGATGTTACCCCCTACTTTTTAGACATTTCCAATCAATCTGCCTTTCCAACACTGTTAGTGGCAATATATTAATGACTGTATGTGGCCATTATAATGGCTGTAATGGCTGTATATGCCACTGTTAGTGGCATAATTAATGTATATTTTAATGAGCTGAGTGTTACACAGAGGATTTCTTGAGCTTTGTTCCTACCACAAAATATTAGTGAAGCAAATGGTAGGAAATCTTGCCAAACTTAAATTGGGACTGCTCATTTTATGTATTTTTCTTGAACATGGTTGATTGACCATCACAACCATTACATTAGTGTTGAACAACCAATATATTCTGGTTACAAACGTGAGAAAAAAATATAAGCAAAGGATCTGGTAGGCAGTCAACTCAGTGTATCACTATACTGCAGATTTGAATATAGGCTATTTTGAATGTAAATGGATACTTCTGAAATTCCCAACTAAATTTGACTTTCTTACTAGAGTCCAATTGACCTTTTATTTTAAAATTGGCTATTATTAGCACAGGGATAATGCTCAATCATATTTCTGTGTTTGTAAGCATCATGAAGGTAAAGGTTCTGGTTTCCAAATTGAATTGAGGAAGAGCTCAGTAAATGCTATGAATTTACTTAGTTACAAGAATCCACTTAGTCTGAAGTATGAAACTGATGAAGTTTGGGTGCTTCCTTCTTCTTGTTGACATTTTTCTTCTCCTTGAATGTCTGTTCACCCCAGGCCTCTACCACTTGTTTATGTTTGCTCTAAGCCCTGAGTAAAATAATCTGATCAGCACAAACATTGGTGACGTACTGATTTTTTTTTTTTTTTTGAGAAGTATTTGCAATTTCCAAAGGGAGTTAGAGGTAAGACTGAGTGTTCATGGTATTATACAGAACTTTCCTGTCTCTAATGGGCAGGGGGCCTCCAAGACCTGCGCACCAGTTCAGGAGCAGGTGATTGAGGTACTAGATAAGCTCTGTTAGAGGGGAGAATGCTGTGTTTCATGTGCAGACATCAATGTGGCATTGTGTGTGATGCCCACTATTATCTTCCCTTTAGTCTCATAGTGATTCCGTGGTGAAGGCAGGGTCAGAGATCAGAGCACCCACCACCTGGCTTCGGACTTGTATTCACTGCTCACCTTTGTCTTGGTGCCACGTGTGAGATGTTTGGTTTGGTTTCTCTCAGTGTATTCACTTGGCGCATTATCCCTTGCCACCGTCCCTTCCAGGGGAATCAGTGCTGAGAACAATGAATAACCACACAGTGTAACCCAGACAGACATCTCAACAGAGCTAGCGGAAAAGCCTCCATGATTTCCTAACATTCATCTAGAGATCAGCAAACTAAGGCTGTTGAGCCAAATACTGGGGAATGCTTGTTTTTGTACACCAAAGAGCTAAGAGTGACTTTTACATTTTTAAACATTTGAGGGGAAAAAAAGAAAAAAAGAATATTTTGTGATATGTGAAAATTATGAAATTTAAATATCAGTGACCATAAAGTTTCATTGGAACAGAGCCACACTCTTCATGTACCTATTGTTTACGACTGCTTTTATACAATAATGGCAGAGTTGTGTAACTTTGACAAAGGCCTGCAAAGCTTAAAATATTTATTATCTGACCTTCCACAGGGAAAGTTTGCTGAATCCCAATTTAGTCACTCATTTGGCATCCACCAGGAGAGCTGCCTGGAAATCACTGTTAGGCAGACCCATGCCATTTTTCCCTTGTAGGCATCTGTTTTCTCTGGAAGTTCTGCTACCTTGATTAATTGCATCAGTGGATATTAATATTGGACAAGATAGCTTGTTGAGCCATCTAGGTTACCTGGTAATAGTGGTATGTTCTCAGTGCCTTGCCTGGGAATAATGAAACAGAAATAGCAGGAGCTATAACAGTCTTACAATGTAATTTCTCCTTTCGGTATACATTTCAGTGACTGAGTTTAAAAACCATTATGATTACAGGACAAAGCAAGATGAACACACAGTTCCTATCCATTTGGAAAATACAAACAAATGAAGGCCCAGAGAATTTAGACAACCATTCTAACAGCATATAGCTACTGAATGGGAAAACCAGGTCTAGAAACCCAAAATCTGACACCTCATTGCATTACCCTGCTACCCATGAATGGGACTGCCATATGTAGAATATTGTGAAGAATGTGTTTATAGTTTTCAGCCCGGGGTTCTTCTTGTTACTCATTTCCCTGGAAAAGCAATATACAGGCATTTAGATAATTAAATTAGGTCTAATCTATCTACTTTCTTCATTTGTGGGTAATTAAAAGATTCTTGGGGGAATCCTCTTTTACTTGAGATGAGACTGTCCCTGGATGAAGCTTAGATCTAACACTGAAGGCATCTATGCCCTGAGATTGTCACCCCAATCAGTGAACCACAGATGCATACACTTCTGCTCTATAGAGATTTTTGTTTCCCCAGAGACATGACCCTCTTAAAATATAGGGTGTGTGTGTACAGTGCAGGCAGATTTTCTACTGTCTGAGACACTCAGGATGCCCCGCTGTGCAATGACACACCTGTGATAACGGCTGCCGTGTAAATAGACTCTGCTACCCGTGGTTGTGGCAATGAGTTAGAGTTAGTGGATTTTGACACTGTACTTTCTGCACCACTAGTTTTTATAACTCAACCGTTCTTCCTGGAGATGATGAGTCTCTATTCTTCTAAATTGTTGTTTAGTCGCTAAGTCCTGTCGGACTCTTTTGTGACCCCATGGACTGTAGCCTGTTAGACTCCTCTGTCCGTGGGATTTCCCAGGCAAGAATACTGGAGTGGGTTGCCATTTCCTTCTCCAGGGGATCTTCCTGACCCAGGGATCGAACCTGTATCTCCTGCATTGGCAGGCGGCTTCTTTACCACTGAGCCATCAGGGAAGCCCCACTCTTCGGGATATGTTGCCCCAGTAAAGAAGCACATGTGCAAAGCTGCATCCTAGACAAAGGAACAGTGTCAAGCTTCTGACCTTAGCCTGTATTATTTTATATACAGAAATTCACAGGAAAACAAAGAGGACAAGATGTGTGAAACTAAAAAGAATTAAAAGATTAATGCTACACACCCGAAATGTGTGTAAATTTAATGTCAACCTTTCCTTTAATTTTCAGGATTCAGTCTTGGCAGTTCTGCTTTATTGATGGTGATTCTATGTGTAATGTATGAACAAACATCTGATTAGTTTATTAGAGTAAAAGTGTAAATAGCACAGTCATGCCCGACTCTTTGCGACCCCAAGGACAGAAGGAATTCTCCAGGCAAGGGTACCGGAAAGGTTTGCCATTTCCCTCTCTAGGGCATCTTACTGACCCAGGGATGGAATCTGGGTCTCCTGCATAGCAGGCAGATTCTTTATAGACTGAGCTACCAGGGAGGCATAGTATATTTATGTTCATCTTAACAGCTAAAATGTTTTAGTTTGTTCTTTTACTTTTGTCCATATGTCTTGGTTTTTTGCAGAAAATTGTTGAATTGTAACCAATTTGAAACAACCATAGTGGAGTAAGGTTATTCAAATAATGGTGGAACTGGGTGGGGTGGGGTGGGGTGGGTTGGAACAGGGCGGGGTTGCTCAGGAGGAGGGCTCATGGTGGCACTTTACAGGTTCCAACTTGAAGAGTGTGGGCTCATTGGCCAAATGATGTCACAATAGATAATGTATGTAAGATAGCATCACTATATTTCATATACTGAAGCCCGCAGAGCAAATGGAAGCTTCCTGTCTCTACACTGACTCCTGTCCCAGGGTAACTGATTAATGCTAATGATAATACAGCTAAGTATGCTGATTAGTTATGCCATAAAAAGCAACCAGGGAAATCTCTTAGAAAAAGTTCTCCCTCCTCCCCTCCTTCCCTCTCCCTCTCTCTTCCCTTCTCTTCTTCCTTCCCTCCTGTCTTTCCTCCCTTCCTTTCTAACTGTTAAAACTTGTTTGTTCTCCCTATAAAAAGTACACTAATGTTGTTTATCCACTCTTATACTCACCTGGGACAAACAACAATTAACTTTGAACATGGAGACAGATGTCTGGGCAGACTTACCAGAAATCTGGTTAATCAAGTCTAGTCTGAAGACAAAACAGAAAGGATCACTCAGTAGTATTCCTGTGAGAGGAGGGACCTGCATTGCAGCTGTTCTCGCTAAGCTACTTGAAGATATTTTAAATGAAACAAACTGCTTTGATCAAACTGTAACATATGATGTAGTCTGAAATGAGAGAAGAGTATAAATCTCTGAAAGTCACACAAGTGATGAGATTTTTAAGTTTGAGGGTTTCCCTTGGGTGTGACAGCCTCATATTTGGGATGTTTTGCATAATTGAGTGTGGAACTATTTTGAATTTTAAAGTTGATTCTGGGTTTAGCTGGCATCAGTGTGCAAATTTATTTTTTATTTTCTAACAAGATAGGCTTGTATAGCTTCTAGAATCTTCCTTGTGGAAAAAAAAAATGTCTGTTAAAGTAGGCAGAGCTTTCTGAAGATGGTGCATATAGCATGCACAAACATACTCTATTTTTTGATGTCCTTAGTGTATTTAGATTTGGAGTAAACAGCCAGATAGCCATAGGAGGAAAATATAGTTTTATGTGATTTTTAAAAAGAAGTGAATTCTCCTTTTCTAACTCCTGAGCATGTGAGTTATTACAGTGACTTCGTGTATACCAGTCCTCTGTCTGCTCCAACTGAAATAAATAAGGGCTCTTTCAACAGATAAGAATAAGATGTGAGGAAAGTAGAAACCATGATTAAACAGTTCAGGTAGTGGAAATTTCCCATGAAACTTTTGTTTTGGGAAAGGAGGTGCCCAAGGACAGCTTTCACATTGATTCTACTTCAAAAAATCTCAAGGTCAGGATAATTTTGTGAGGCCAGTTTTCCATAGAAAACAGAGCATTGTTTCCTGGTTCTTGGTGAGAACAGGCTGTCTTTTGAATATTGCCAAGCAGAGAAACTCTTGCTTTATCAGGAAAGAAATGAAGTTGTTCAGGGAAATCTTTTGTCTTTTAAAAGGACCAAGCACAGTTGTTTGCAGCATCCAAGGGACGGTTGAGCCTTGTGCTGTGCAACATGAGACTTACGAAGGAGTAATTTTTGTATGATCTTAAATTTATGTTCAATGAGCATCCTCATTCTGTTCCTCTATCATAAAAAAATAATGAGCTGAGTATAACCTATCATTTCCTGCATTAAGGATTCACTTTGTGTCTCCATTTAATAGTATACATATATAATTTCCTAAATCAATGGGTCTTTAACAAAATTAATGAGAAATATTTACATCTCTTCATCACCTTTGGGCCATTTGCATAATAGCAACAGATAAGAGGAATACAGCTCTACATTCTGTTGTATTCCCAGCTTTTATATTTCTCCCAAATTCTTAGGCTCAGCAGTTCTAAGTTGTTTAAGCAAGACATCACTTGGCCATTTTGAATCCCAGTTTTTCCCCCATAAAACATAGCACCATGGATAATCACAAATTGAGTTGTTAGTACAAAAGCAATTGTGGTTTTGGACCCTGAAATTTAAATCATTATAAAATTTAAATCATTATAACTAGGCTCACACACATCTTTATTAATCAAAATAGAAACCATTTCAGTCAACATACTTTTGCCAAATGAGAAATAAGTTTGTTTATTCCTGTAGGGTAAAAATCATGCTTCAGGATTTGATGAACTCTTAGAAAGCACTTTGTGCATCCTGGCAGTTGTGGAAGCATTTTCCCTGCAAAAAGTTGTTGAGATGCTTGAAGTGGTAGTCAGTTGGTGAGAGATCAGGTGAATGTGGCAGATGAGGCAAAACTTTGTAGCCCAGTTTGTTCAACCTTTGAAGCACTGACTGTGTGGGCATTGTCACAGAGAAGAATTGGGCCCATTCTGTTGACCAATGCCGGCTGCAGGCATTGCAGTTTTTGGCGCATCTTGATTTGCTGAGCCTGTTTCTCAGATGTATTGCTTTCACCAGGATTCAGAAAGTTGTAGTGGATCAGATGGGCCGCAGACCACCAAACAGTGACCGTGACCTTTTTTTGGGTACAAGTTTGGCTTTGAGAAGTGATTTGGAGCTTCTTCTCCATCCAGCCACTGAGCTGGTTGTTACTGGTTGTCGTATAAAATCCACTTTTTGTCGCATAGCACAATCTGATTGAGAATCGGTTCCTTGTTTTCGGGTAGAATAAGAGAAGATAACACTTCCAGATGACAACTGGATGCCAGCTCACAGGGCACCCACTTATTGAGCTTTTCACCTTTCCAATTTGCTTCAAATGCCAAACGACCATAGAGTGGTCGGTGTTGGCTCTTCAGCAATTTCTCGTGTAGTTGTAAGAGGATCAGCGTCAGTGGTGGCTCTCAATTCGTTGTTGTCAAATTCCGATGACTAGCCACTGTGCTCCTCATCTTTAAGGTTCTTGTCTCCCTTGCAAAACTTCTAGAACCACCACTGTGCTGTACGTTTGTTAGTGGTTCCTGGGCCAAAGGTATTGTTGATGTTGTGAGTTGTCTCCAGTGCTTTACAATCCATTTTGAACTCAAGTAAGAAAACTGCTCAGATTTGCTTTTTGTCTAACATCATTTTCATAGTCTTAAATAAATATAAAAAAGCAACAAGTCATTAGCAAAAAAAAAAGTCAGAAATGAACATTAAAGTGATGTATAACATAACCACATTTATTTAAGAATGTATTCCAGTATCAAACAGCAAATTTCAACAATGCAAAAACTGCAGTTACTTTTGCACCAACTTCTATAATTCATAATGTTATTGCTAAATTTGAAAAAGTAACATAGAGTTTCTGGCATATGGGCATACATGTATACACATACACACACACAAATACACATGAGTCATCTCCAAGCCCTAAAGAATTCAGGAAGAATGTTTGTAATAGGAGGGAGGATTTATATAAGCTTTGTAGCAGATGTCAACTCTATTAAAGGCTTGCATTAAATACGCTGTGAAGCAAAGAGAAATGGCCATCTCTGGTGGACCAGTGCCCAGGTTTGAGCCTGAAATTCCCTCTGCTGTCCCGGCATGCTGGGAGCAAGAGAGGCACAGTACCTGCTGTTTTAGGACTCTGGAGGGAGACATGCCCGGGTTTGAATCCTGGCTCAGGCACTTCCCATTTCTTAAAGTGAGGCCAGTACATATTCTACTTCTGCTCTAGGGTGGCTGTTAGGAGAATAACATAAGTTAATGAATGTAAAATGCTGACATGAGTAGATAAACAGCGTTTGACTCATTATAAATTCTCCATTAATGATAGTTATTTGTGTTTGAAGTGCAACCAGGAATTTTACAAGGCACATAAATGTGAGAAAGCTGAAATTGAAAATTTAACACCATCAAATAGGATGGAGACAATTGATTACTTTTTGCTCCCGCGTTATGATTTATCATTTGGAAGTTGTGATCTTACAGGACACTGACACCGTTGTTGGCATGATCGATTAACATGTCTCTAGAGATGCAAGGGGAAATGTAACTTGATGAACCTGTTGTTGAATTGCCATACCTAAATTAAATGTAGAGTTAAGCTGGTAGCTGCCACAAGGTACCACTGCTGCTGTATCCTTAAGAGAAGCCAACAGGAATAGATTTCTTTCAGTTACAAGAAAATTCCAAAACCTTCTTTGCTATGGTATCAGCATAGTTTCTTGGGAAGCTGGTGCCTATCAGTAAGTAAAAGAGGTATGTGTGTGTGTGTGTATGAAGTGAAGTTGCTCAGTCAGGTCCGACTCTTTGCGACCCCATGGACTAATGTAGCCCACCAGGCTCCTCCGTCCATGGGATTCTCCAGGCAAGAATACTGGAGTGGGTTGCCATTTCCTTCTCCAGGGGGTCTTCCCAACCCAGGGATTGAACCCGGGTCTCCCGCGTTGTAGGCAGATGCTTTACCCTCTGAGCCACCAGGGAAGCCCTGTGTGTGTATACATGAACGCAATCCCACATGCACTGTTGCATGAGTGACTTAAAAAGGTCAGGGATCACCAAGTGCATTGACCTCACAACATAAAAACAAAGGTAGTGGAGACTGATTTTGGATACTAGAAAGAGTATCTCAAATGTCTAGTGAAAATTCAAATCTCACAGTTCATTGAAAGTTGTATTCTTCCTGCTTTTCCCTCCCAAGATCACTTCATTTTTGTCTAACCACACACACTTTCCCACCCCTCCTCAAATTTCAGAAGATGTGTCCCCTCTTCTGTGCAAAGTTGTGCTTTCCAAGTCATTTCTCCCTACTCCATCAAGGGGAGGACCCTGTTCCCTTACAGTTTCCTCTCTCATTTATACTTGTGACTTCTTTGCATTTTCTGACTCTGACATTGAGACTCATGTAAATGCTCAAGAATTTCCTTATTTTTTTTTAAATAAAAGTTTTTTTTTTAATGTGGGCCATTTTAAAGTCTTTATTGAGTTTGCTACAATATTGCTTCTGTCTTATGTTTTAGGTTTTTTTTTTTTTTTTTTTTTTTGGCCCTGAAGCATGTGGGATCATAGTTCCCTGAGTGGAGATCTAACCCACACCCCTTGCATTGGAAGACAAAGTTTTAACCACTGGACAGCCAGGGAAGTCTCACTTCTCCATATTTTTAAAAAACTTCTCATGTCTTTCTTTACCTACCTACCCCTCTTACTTTTTCTTCCCCCATTGAGTTCATCCAAAACTCATGTGTAATTATCTCAATGTCCTCAACTCCCATTCACTTTTTTTTTTTCCCATTCACTTTTTAAAAATTTTAATTTACATTTTTACCAAAGTGTAAAATTTGATTAAAATTTCAGCTTAAGGGGTCAATTTTCCAAAGCTTATAACAAAACCCCAGACTTTGCCTCTCTGGCAGACCATAGGCAATACACTTTTATTTCTTTTGTTTTTTACTCTTAATATCTTTATGCAGCATACTACTCCTTGATTTTTACATTGTAGGCTCTATCTATTGACCACTTCTATGAAAAATGAGGTTTCTTCTATTGCTAACTCTGTCCTTCACACATGTACTCCCAAGAACTCCCTTTCCTATATAGTTAAAGACCAATTTTGGTGTCACATGGCTATGACTTTTAAATGTCATTCACAGGGGACTCACATGATTAGATGTCCTTTCCTGCACACTTTTTAAAATATTCCCTGGAGTTAATTTCTCTTGTCTTCATTTGCTTAGTTTTTCTATGAACTGATTTAATCCCTCAAAACACACCAGGTATTTTGTCAGTTTCACCTTTTGCAGACTTCTTTACTGGAACTTCTGACCTGCTCCAGTTTTGACTGGTTGTGACACGCCTGTCCTTTTGTCATCTTAGCTCATCACTTACGATTTCCTCTGCCTAACCCTTGAGGTGGATTTCCTGTTTCTATACCCTCTTCTTGGTAGAATAGTAACTTCTGGAGAAAGGGTACATAGAGGATGTGTGTAAATATTTTGGTTTCTTGAATGTCTAAGAATCTCTGCAGTCTTTCATTACACTTGGTTGGTAGTATGTCTCTATATAGAATGCTGAATCAGAAGTCACTTTCTATTAGAATTTTGAAACCATTCTGCTATTGTTTTTGTGTTGCTAAGAAATCCAAAGATATTCTAATCCTTGAATTTTTGTGACTTAATTTTGTTTATTTATTTACTTTTATTAAATAATAGTTGATTTACAATATTAGTTTCAAGTGTATGACATAGTGTTTTAAAATTATTATAGATTAAAAATTTTTTTCCATTTATTTTTATTAGTTGGAGGCTAATTACAATATTGTGGTGGTTTTTGTCAAACATTGACATGAATCAGCCATGGATTTACATGTGTTCCCCATCCTGATCCCCACTCCCACCACCCTCCCCACCCCATCCCTCTGGATCTTCCCAGTGCACCAGGCCCGAGCACTTGTCTCATGCATCCAACCTGGACTGGCGATCTGTTTCACACTTGATAATATACATGTTTCAATGCTATTCTCTCAGATCGTCCCACCCTCGCCTTCTCCCACAGAGTCCAAAAGTCTGTTCTATACATCTATGTCTCTTTTTCTGTCCTGCATATAGGGTTATCATTACCATTTTTTAAAATTCTATATATATGCGTTAGTATACTGTATTGGTATTTATCTTTCTGGCTTACTTCACTCTGTATAATGGGCTCCAGTTTCATCCATCTCATTAGAACTGATTCAAATGAATTCTTTTTAACGGCTGAGTAATATTCCATGGTGTATATGTACCACAGCTTCCTTATCCATTCGTCTGCTGATGGGCTTCTAGGTTGCTTCCATGTCCTGGCTATTATAAACAGTGCTGCGATGAACATTGGGGTACACATGTCTCTTTCAGATCTGGTTTCCTCAGTGTGTATGCCCAGAAGTGGGATTGCTGGGTCATGTGGCAGTTCTATTTCCAGCTTTTTAAGGAATCTCCACACTGTTCTCCATAGTGGCTGTACTAGTTTGCATTCCCACCAACAGTGTAAGAGGGTTCCCTTTTCTCCACACCCTCTCCAGCATTGATTGCTTGTAGACTTTTGGATAGCAGCCATCCTGACTGGTGTGTAATGGTACCTCATTGTGGTTTTGATTTGCATTTCTCTAATAATGAGTGATGTTGAGCACCTTTTCATGTGTTTGTTAGCCATCTGTATGTCTTCTTTGGAGAAATGTCTGTTTAGTTCTTTGGCCCATTTTTTGATTGGGTCATTTATTTTTCTGGAATTGAGCTGCAGGAGTTGCTTGTATATTTTTGAGATTAATCCTTTGTCTGTTGCTTCGTTTGCTATTATTTTCTCCCATTCTGAAGGTTGTCTTTTCACCTTGCTTATAGTTTCCTTTGTTGTGCAAAAGCTTTTAAGTTTCATTAGGTCCCATTTGTTTATTTTTGCTTTTATTTCCAATATTCTGGGAGGTGGGTCATAACACAGAATATTTCTCCATCTATTTGTGTCCTCTTTGATTTCTTTCATCAGTGTTTTATAGTTTTCTATTTATAGGTCTTTTGTTTTTTTAGGTAGATATACTCCTGAGTATCTTATTCTTTTTGTTGCAATGGTGAATGGTAGTGTTTCCTTAATTTCTCTTTCTGTTTTCTCATTGTTAGTGTATAGGAATGCAAGGGATTTCTGTGTGTTGATTTTATATCCTGTAACTTTACTATATTCATTGATTAGCTCTAGTAATTTTCTGGTAGAGTCTTTAGGGTTTTCTATGTAGAGGATCATGTCTTCTGCAAACAGTGAGAGTTTTACTTCTTCTTTTCCTATCTGGATTCCTTTTATTTCTTTTTCTGCTCTGATTGCTGTGGTCAACACTTCCAAAACTATGTTGAATAGTAGTGGTGAGAGTGGGCACCCTTGTCTTGTTCCTGACTTTAGGGGAAATGCTTTCAATTTTTCACCATTGAGGATAATGTTTGCTGTGGGTTTGTCATATATAGCTTTTATTATGTTGAGGTATGTTCCTTCTATTCCTGCTTTCTGGAGGGTTTTTTTTTTTTATCATAAATGGATGTTGAATTTTGTCAAAGGTTTTTTCTGCATCTATTGAGATAATCATATGGTTTTTATCTTTCAATTTGTTAATGTGGTGTATTACATTGATTGATTTGCAGATATTAAAGAATCCTTGCATTCCTGGGATAAAGCCCACTTGGTCATGATGTATGATCTTTTTAATATGATGTTGGATTCTGTTTGCTAGAATTTTGTTAAGGATTTTTGCATCTATGTTCATTATTTTTATAGATTATACTCCATTTAAAGTTATTATTAAATATTGGCTATCCTCCCTATGCTGTATAGTGCATCCTTGTATCTCATTCATTTTATACACAGTGGTTTGTACCTCTTAATCCCCTATTCCTATATGACCCTCCCTACTTCCTTCTCCCTTCTCTGTAACTGTGCATCTGTTTTGTTATACTGTATTTATTTAAAAAAATTTTTTTAGGTTCCACATACATGTCAAAACATACAGAATTTGTCTGTGTTATTTTTACAGAGTATAATATGCTCCAGGTCCATCTATGTTGTTGTAAATGGCAATATGTCATTCTCTCTCTCTCTTTCTTTTTTTTTACAGCTGAATAATATTCCATTATATACATTTTATATGTATATAATGCATATGTGTATATGTGTGTATATCTCACATTTTCTTTATCCACTCTTCTGTTGATTGGACATTTAGGTTGCCTCCATATATTGGATGTTGTAAATAATGCTTCTTTGAACATCGGGGTGCAAATAACCTTTTCGAATTAGTGTTTTTTTTTTCCAGATACACTCAAGAGTGGAGTTGCTGGATCATATTTTTGCTGGTTCTATTTTTAGTTTTTTGAGGTGCTTCCATACTGTTTTTAACAGGGACTACACCAGTTTAAATTCCCATCATGGGTAACAGGGTTCCCTTTTCCCTACCTTTTTGCTAACGTTTGTTATTTGTGGTCTTTTTGAAAATAGCCGTCTTGACAGGTGAAAGCTGATATCTCATTGTTTTGATTTGCGTTTCCCTGATGATTAGCAATGTTGTGTATATTTTCATGTAATTATAGGCCATCTGTATGCCTTCTTCCAAAAAATGCCAATTCAGGTCTTTTGCCCATTTTTAAATTGGGTACCTAATAAGTGGCTTCGTGGTGCTGGAGTGACTTTGAGAAGATACCTCACATCCAAGGGCAAAGGAGAATCCCCAACAAGATGGTAGGAGGGGCAAAATCACACTTAGAATCAAACCCTATACCCGCCAGAGATGCTCAGAGGGCTCAAACAAACCTTGTGTGCACCAGGACCCAGAGACCCCCACACAAACTGAGACAGAACTGTTTTTGGGTGTCTCCTGAGGAGGTACGGGTCAGCAGTGGACTGCCACAGGGGCAGGGGCTCTGGGTGCAGCAGACCTGGGTGTGGCATAGACCCTCTTGGAGGAGGTCACCATTAACCTCACCATAGAGCTGCCAGAACTTACATAGGACTGGGGAAACAGACTCTTGGAAGGCACAAATAGAATCTTATGTGCACCAGGGCCCAGGAGAAAGGAGCAGTGACCCCACAAGAGACTGACCCAGACTTTCCTATGAGTGTCCAGGAGTCTCTGGTGGAGGCATGGGTCAGCAGTCGCCTGCTGCAGACTTGGGGGTATGGAGTGTAGCAGTGTCTGCCTGGGACCTTTTGCAAGAGATCACTATTATCTTCATTACCTCCACCATAGTTTGGCCTCATGCGAAAAACAGGGAGAGCACAGCCCCATCCATCAATAGAAAATTGGATTAAAGATTTACTGAGCATGGCCCCACCCATCAGATGAAGACCCAGTTTCCTCTCAGTCTCTCCCATCAGGAAACTTCCTTAATCCCCTTATCCTTCTCCATCAGAGGGCAGAGAGACTGAAAACCACAATCACAGAAAACTAGCCAATCTGATCACATGGACCACAGCCTTGTCTAACTCAATGAAACTGTGAGCCATGCCATGTAGAGCCACCCAAGACAGATGGGTCATGGTGGAGAGTTCTGGCAAAACGTGGTTCACTGGAGAAGGGAAGAGCAAACCCCTTCAGTATTCTTGCCTTGAGAAACCCATGAACAGTATGAAAAGGCAAAAAGATAGGACGCTGAAAGATGAACTCCCCAGGTTGGTAGGTGCCCAGTATGCTACTGGAGATCAGTGGAGAAATGACTCCAGAAAGAATGAAGAGATGGAGCCAAAGCAAAAACAACACCCAGTTGTGGATGTGACTGGTGATGGAAGTAAAGTCTGATGCTGTAAAGAGCAATATTGCATAGGCCTGGAATGTTAGGTCCGTGAATCAAGGCAAATTGGAAGTGGTCAAACAGGAGATGGCAAGAGTGAACATCGACATTTTAGGAATCAGCAAACTAAAATGGACTGGAATGGGTGAATTTAACTCAGATGACCATTATATCTACTATTGTGGGCAGGAATCCCTTAGAAGAAATGGAGTACCCATCATGGTCAACAAAAGAGTCTGAAATGCAGTACTTGGATGCAATCTCAAAAACGACAGGATGATCTCTGTTCATTTCCGGGGCAACCATTCAATATCATGGTAATACAAGTCTATGCCCAGACCAGTAATGCTGAAGAAGCTGAAGTTGAACGGTTCTATGAAGACCTACAAGACCTTCTAGAACTAACACCCAAAAAAGATGTTTTTTTCATTATAGGGAACTGGAATGCAAAAGTAGGAAGTCAAGAAATACCTGGAGTAATAGGCAAATTTGGCCTTGGAGTACAGAATGAAGCAGGGCAAAGGCTACTAGAGTTTTGCCAAGAGAACGCACTGGTCATAGCAAACACCCTCTTCCAACAACACAAGAGAAGACTCTATACATGGACATCACCAGATGGTCAATATTGAAATCAGATTGATTATATTCTTTACAGGCAAAGATAGGGAAGCTCTATACAGTTAGCAAAAACAAGACCGGAAGCTGACTGTGGCTCAGATCATGAACTCCTTAATGCCAAATTCAGACTTAAATTGAAGAAAGTAGGGAAAACCACTAGACCATTCAGGTATGACCTAAATCAAATCCCTTATGATTATACAGTGGAAGTGACAAATAGATTCAAGGGATTAGATCTGTTAGACAGAGCGCCTGAAGAACTATGCAGTGAGGTACATGAAATTGTACAGGAGGCAGGGATCAAGACCATTGCCAAGAAAAAGAAATGCAAAAAGGAAAAATGGTTGTCTGAGGAGGCCTTACAAATAGCTCTGAAAAGAAGTGAAGTGAAAGGCAAAGGAGAAAAGGAAAGATATACCCATTTGAATACAGAGTTTCAAAGAATAGCAAGGAGAGATAAGAAAGCCTTCCTTGGTGATCAATGTAAAGAAATAGAGGAAAGCAATAAAATGGGAAAGGCTAGAGATCTATTCAAGAAAATTAGAGATACCAAGGGAACATTTCATGCAAAGATGGGCACAATAAAGGACAGAAATGGTATGGACCTAACAGAAGCAGAAGATAATAAGAAGAGGTGGCAAGAATACACAGAAGAACCATACAAAAAAGATTTTAATGACCCAGATAACCGTGGTGGTGTGATCACTCATCTAGAGCCAGACATCCTGGAGCCTGAAGTCAGGTGGGCCTTAGGAAGCATCACCAGGAACAAAGCTAGTGGAGGTGATGGAATTCCAGCTAAGCTATTTCAAATCTTGAAAGATGATGCTGTTAAAGTGCTACACTCAATATGCCAGCAAAATTGGAAAACTCAGCAGTGTCCACAGGACTGGAAAAGATCAGTTTTCATTCCAATCCCAAATAAAGGCAATGCCAAAAAATGCTCTAACTACCACACAATTTCACTCATCTCACACGCTAGCAAAGTAATGCTCAAAATTCTCCAAGCCAGACTTCAACAGTATGTGAACTGAAAGCTTCCAGATGTTCAAGCTAGATTTAGAAAAGACAGAGGAACCAGAGATCAAATTTACATCTGCTAGATCATCGAAAAAGCAAGAGAGTTCCAGAAAAACGTCTATTTCTGCTTTATTGACTATGCCAAAGCCTTTGACTGTGTGGATCACAACAAACTGTGGAAAATTCTTAAAGAAATGGGAATACCAGACCACCTGACCTGCCTCCTGAGAAATCTGTATGCAGGTCAAGAAGCAACAGTTAGAACTGGACATGGAGCAACAGGCTGGTTCCAAATCAGCAAAGGAATTCATCAAGACTGTATATTGTCACCCTGCTTATTTAACTTATATGCAGAGTACATCATGAGAAGTGCTGGGCTGGATGAAGCACCAACTGGAATCAAGATTGCTGGGAGAAATATCAATAGCTTCAGATATGCAGATGACACCACCCTTATGGCAGAGAACAAAGAAGAACTGAAGAGCCTTTTGATGAATGGGAAAGGAGTGTGCAAAAACTGGCTGAAAACTCAACATTCATAAAACTAAGATCATGGCATCCAGTCCCATCACTTCATGGCAAATAGATGGGGAAACAATGGAAACAGTGACAGACTTTATTTTTGGGGGCTCCAAAATCACTGCAGATGATGATTGCAGTCATGAAATTAAAAGACTCTTACTCCTTGGAAGCAAAGTTATGACCAACCTAGACAGCATATTAAAAAGCAGAGACATGACTTTGCCAACAAAGGTCTGCCTAGTCAAGGCTATGGTTTTTCCAATAGCCATGTATGGATGTGAGTTGGACTATAAAGAAAGTTGAGTGCCAAAGAATTGATGCTTTTGAACTGAGGTGTTGGAGAAGACTCTTGAGAGTCCCTTGGACAGTAAGGAAATCCAACCAGTCCATCCTAAAGGAAATCAATTCTGAATATTCATTGGAAGGACTAATACTAAAGCTGAAACTCCAATACTTTGGCCACCTGCTGCAAAGAACTAACTCTGGAAAAGACCCTGATGCTGGGAAAGGTTTGAAGGCGGGAGGAGAAGGGGTCGACCGAGGATGAGACAGTTGGATGGCATCACCGACTCAGTGGACATGAGTTTGAGTAAACTCTGGGAGCTGATAATGGACAGGGAGGCCTGGCGTGCTGCAGTCTATGGGGTCGCAAGGTCAGACACGACTGACCAACTGAACTGAACTGAAAAAGTGACTCAAACTCCTCACTCACAAGGAAGGATATCTGAGACCCTAATACTTCTCTCCTCTTCCGTATCCCCTGTTAAGTGTGTGGGTCCTGACTAAGTCACTTTTCCATGCTTCCCATCAGACTCTATTTGGATCTTTCCTTCCAGCCTTGGTTGTAGAAGAGTTTATGCCAGTCTCTAGATTGTGTTCAGTGAGAATTGCTCCTCATATGGTCCTATTTTTTATGTATTTTCAGGGGAAGTGAGCTCAGCATCCTCCTCTATGCCCTCTTCATCTTCCCTGCTTATATTTTCATTTTATTTTTCTCTACAGCTACTTTTTAAGGAATATATTTGTGAACAGTGTCCTGAAATTTCTCAGGATATGTCTTGACATGGAATATTTTATCTGTTGTATTTTGGGCGGACACTCTGTGGATGCTTTCAATGTAGGATATGTTCTTGAATTTATTTGATGATTTTCTTTCCTCCATTTTCTTTATTCATTCTTTCTGAAACTTCTATTATTTGAATGTTGAACTTCTCTTGTTGACTGTCCAATTTATTTTATTGTTATCTTTTGATCTACTTATTAGGAGATTTCTTCATTTTTCTTAGTTTTTCCTTTTCTAAGATTTCCCTTTGTTCATTTCTGCAAACATGTTTCTATTTTTCCAAGAGTTTTTTTTCTCATTTTTTGATTGCTTCCCTTATCTGCAGCATTTCTGTTCACGTTCCAGGGTAACACGTCTTGCTTTTCTGACATGCAAACATTAGTGTTTTCAGGTTTTCACCTCCTTGCACAGCTGATTTATTTGCTGCTTGTTTTGTTTTCTTCCTTTCATATTAGTGGCTTTCTTTAGTTGTTTGAGGATCCTCAACTATATGTTTATGTTTAAGTTGAAGAACTTAAAAGCTGATGAAAATATCTGAAAGGGTGGTGTGCATTCTGCATCATGGACAATAAGCTTAATGGTGGAGATGCGGCTGCCTGTTTCCTCAGGAATTCCTGATATCCATACTTTAGGACTTGTCCCCTTGTGCTGGCTGGAGTCTCTGGGAAAGCTGTTTCTAATCTCCTGCATGGAAGTTGTAATTCTAGCTGCCAGTTTTATGGGGACAGACTTGTCGAAAAGGGCTGAAGATTTCAATATTTGGTATTCAAAAGTCCTCCTTTAAATCCCAATTCCCACTCACCTGGAATTCAGTATGGGTACACTTGCAATGACCGTGTTGGCATCTTCTAGTGCAAGAACTTTTTCACTCTCTACAGACTATAAACTTCTAATCTTCTGTAAGAGGTGAAGTCTGTCTACTGGAGAGAGTGGCCATCTTGGAGTCTTTTTTGTACAAATCCTCAAATGATTCTTCTCTTTTGAACCCCATGTGCATGCTAGTTGCTTCAGTTGTGTCCGACTCTGCAATTCCATGGACTGTATTCCGCCAGGCTTCTCTGCTCATGGAGTTTTCCAGGCAGGAATACTGGAGTGGGTTGCCATTTCCTTTTCCAGGGGATCTTCCGGAACTGACCCAGGAATTGAACCCATGTCTCTCATGTCTCCTGCGTTGGCAGGTGTTCTTTACCACTAGTACCACCTGGGAAGAGACAAACTTCAGCAGCATTAGAATCTGGTGCCACTACTTCCAGAATACTTGGATAGGGGATCTGTGGAAAGAAATGATTGGCTTCTTAATTGTCTTCACTGTTGATTTAGGATTCAGCTTTCTTGATATCATGTAGTCATTTGCCACTCATCCATCAGTTTTCCAGATTCCAAAATTTTTTGTTCCCTCCTTGCTTGTTGGGTTTGTCTCCACAGGTTAATGGGTTTCAAAATTTCTTTACTGTTATCTTGGTGAATTCAAGAAAGAACAAGAGTACATGAATATTTTCTATCTGCTACCTTTAACCAGGTATTCCTACTCATCTTTCTTTTTTTAAAAAAACATTTTATTTATTTTTTATTTTGTCTTAGCCTCATGGCATGCAGCATGCGGGATCGTAATTCCTTGACCAGGGGTCAAAACCCATGCCCCCTGCAGTGGAAGCACAGAGTCTTAACCACTGGACAACCAGGGAAGTCCCCTATTGCCTTTCAAGTAACTTCTCTAACCATACTTTTCACTACCAAAACCTTCCTGGTAAGGAAACTGATGACTCAGACCTCCACAGGATTTGTCTTACAAGTGGCATTTGAAATGAGCCATTTTATCATCCTTGAAGGGCTTCCCAGTTGGTGCAAGTGGTAAAGAACCCACTTGCCAGTGCGGGAGAACTAAGAGACATGGGTTCGATCCCTGGGTCAAGAAGATCCCCTGGAGGAGGGCATGGCAACCCACTCCAGTATTCTTGCCTGGAGAATCCCTGGACAGAGGAGCCTGGTGGGTAATAGTCCATAGTGTCGCAAAAAACTTGACATGACTGAAGTGGCTTAGCATGCACGCAGGCATCGTCCTTGAAACCATTCCTTTCCCTAGGATTTGCAACTCTCTCACTCTTGAATCCCCTACTTCTCCTCATCCCTCATCACTTCATAGGGTCCTCTTTCCTAGTCCATACTTTTAATGTTAAAATATCCCAACATTCTTACCTCTGTTTTTTCTCTTTTGACTTTTTGCCTGTCTGGGGTCATTTTATTTTTCTCATGGTTTTGATTATCTCCTTACAATGAGAGATTCATGAATCTCTATCACTGCTGACTTTTCTCTTGAGTTTTAGTCTTTGGTATCCAACTTTCTGATCTTTGTTTTTAGCCTCAACTTTAAAATTTTCATAACTAAACTCATCTTTCCTCCAAAACTTTTTTTCTTACCTTCCTGTCCTTCACTGTGAAAGTAGCTAACTTTGCCTCCATTTGCACATTCATTTCAATGTTCTTGACCTACATATGGTCTTTGGAGTCTTTTTTAAGCTGCTTTTAACCTCTTACCAACTCCTTCATTAATAATTAATTGAAATCTAAATGCATGCTTATTTGATAGCTACATGAGTGTCATGCCATTATTATTTTTTAAAAAATGCTTTAACAGTAACCAAAAGTTGTCTTGGATGATTGTCTTATCTAATGATGATCCTGGATATTTTAAAATACTTTACGTGATGGTCTGAATAAGACACACTCTAGAGATGATCTGAAGCTGTCCTTCATATGGGACATCAATATTATCATTTAAGATTAATAGAACACATTAGTCATTCAGGGTCAAGTTTAAAACCTTTTGTCTAAGGAGACGCCTGATTTCAGGATCTTGGTGCTAAAACTTAACAATTCATCTCCTGCCATGAGGCTGGGAACAAAGACAATTTTTTTTAAGGTATGTAGAGTACCATATGGGGCCCTTATGGGGCTCTGGGCATATGGAATTAGAGTTGTGGAAATAGTCTTGAGGATTATAGAAAGGAAGATTTGGCAGAATAATAAAGGAAGGAAAATTACATCTTGAACACCCTTTCAATCTTTATCAAATTATAACAATTAAAAAAATCATTTAACCATAAAAGAGTATACCTTAATTAGATCCACTAAGTTCTGGAAAATGACAAAATATGGATTACAAAAGTCTATGAAAGGAAAGCAGGTCAATTTAGGACTGGCCACACAAAGAATAATTTGGACTAATCAAAGAAAAGAATCTGTCTCAGTGATATACCTTATTTATGGCAAACTTTGACAAGAAAGATAAGTTTAAGAAGGCTGAGAGTTAAAGAGTAAGATCTTAATGTATCTTGCTTTAAGGAAAACGTTTATCATTTGTAATCAACACATTGATTGTATGCAAATGTATGTGGTTGCAAAATGCTCAGAAACAAAAGGTTTCCTTAATTAAACATTCTGCCTCCTTATATTTTGATTACATTATTCATTTGCTTTACAGAACAAATGTGAATTCCTTAATTATCATTGTATTAATTAGTGAGGTTTTTCATAATATAGAAATCTAGAGAATGATTAATGAAGGAAAAAAGAGAGAAAGGAAGCTGAATTTCTCATGAGATTTTGTTTTGTAAAATTTTCTATGTATTTCCCTCTTGTTTAAAGATGTAACTGCCAGTGCCTATTTTTTGAGTGTCTGTTAGGGTTTGGAAGATTAGTCAGTGTTCTGCAGGTCTTTATGGACTGGCTACCAAGAGAATAAGGTCAACAGTCTTAGAAATTACAAATATGATCACTTGCTGAGAATTTACAAAAAGCAGTCTTGTGCTGAGTGCTTTATATGTAGCTATCTTGTGAAAGAAGTAAAACAACTTTCCTTTTCCTGAATAATTCCCCCGTCAACTCTTTGTATGACTGACTCCTTATTTCTTCACATCAACTGAAACACTACTCCCCAAGAAATACCTTCAAAGTAGATTCTTACTATCATTGACATTCTTGACAACTTGTCCTTTTCCTTCATTGTTGTTGTTGAGTTGCTAAGTTGTGTCTGACTCTTTTGAGACCGCATGGACTGTAACCTGCCAGGCTTCTCTGTCCATGGAATTCTCCAGGCAAGAATAATGCAGAGGGTTGCCATTCCCTTCTCCAGAGGATCTTCCTGACCCAGGAACTGAACCTGGATCTTTGGCGTTGCAGCCATATTCTTTACCATCTGAGCCACAGCAGAAGCCCATTACTTAGGGAAAAGCAAAAATCACAATATCTATTCATTGATTAACATTTAATATTCACTAGATATACATCATTGTATGAGAGACATGAAGTTGAAGAATATAAACCCTAGCTGCTTGCATGCTAGTAGAAAGAAAATGCAAATAGACTACTAACTCTAATAGAGAATACTTAAATTGAGTTATGGGGGAAAATGCTGTAAGGGATGAGAAGGAAAAGAATAGCTTTACAATGTTGTGTTGGTTTCTGCTGTATAATAATGTGAATCAGCCATAAGTATATGGTTATCAGCTCCCTCTTAGGCCTCCCCCACCTATCCCATCCCACCCTTCTAGGTTGTCACAGAGAAATGGACTGAACTCCCTATTTTTAAGGCAACTTCCCACTAGCTATCTAGTTTACACTTGGTAGTGTATATATGTCAATGCTTCTATTTCAATTTATCCTACCCTCTCCCTCTCCTGCTGGGTCCACAAGTCTGTTCTCTACGTTTGCGTCTCTATTCTTGCCCTTCAAATAGATTCTTCAGTGCCATTTTTCTAGATTCCACAAAGTGTTAGTCACTCAGTCATGTCTAACTCTTTAGCCCACCAGGATCCTCTGTCCATGGAATTTTCCAGGCAAGAATACTGGAGTGGGTTGCCATTCCTTTCTCCATGGGATCTTCCTGACCCAGGGATTGAATCCACATCTCCTGCATTACAGGCAGATTCTTTATGATCTAAGCCACAAGGGAAGCCACATTCCATATATATGTGTTAATACATGATATTTGTTTTCTGCTTTCTGACTTCACTCTGGTTCTAGGTTCATCCACCTCAGTTCAACTGACTCAAATTCATTCCTTTTTATGGCTGAGCAATATTCCATTGTATATATTAATATGTATCACAACTTCTTTGTCCATTCATCTGTCAATGGACATTTAGGTTGCTTCCATGTCCTGGCTATTGTATATGGTGCTGCAGAGAACTTTGGGGTCCATGTGCCTTTTTGAATTATGGTTTTCTGAAAGTAGTGGGATTGCTGGGCCATATGGTAGTTTTATTCCTAATTTTTAAAGAAATCTCCATACTGCTCTCTACAGTGACTGTATCAGTTTACATTCCCACCAACAGTGCAAGAGGGTTCCCTTTACTCCACATCCTCACAGGAAAAGATCTATTTTAAAAACATGTCATGTGAGAGGTATCATTTGAGTTAAAAGTTGAACAGACCTGACTCTCTCAATGATTATTGATATGGGGAGAATATTTGAGGCAGGAAGAATGGAAGGAATAAAAAGATATATAGAGCTGGTGAAGTCAGAAAAAGTCCTTATTGATTGGCATGGATGGTATACATTGGGAAGTCTTAGGAATTAAGGTTAAAAAGGGAGTTTGGGAGACTGGTGTTGAAGGGTTTTTAATGCTCTTCAAGGTGTTGAAGGGCCTTGAATATGAGGAATTTATATTTTGTTTAGGAAACAGAACTATCAAAGGTATTTTTGTTAAATGTAAGGAATTTTTAATTGATTACTTGTTCTGACTGTTCACCATAAAGTAGAGAGATGAAGATTACATTGTGGGAAAATTCTCCATGGGTCTCTCACACTGCTACATATCTTCTGAGCAGACATTGAAAACTTTTATTTTGGATAGGTTTTCAAGAATGTCCTTTAAAAAAAAAAAAAAAGACAATGTCCTTGGAAAATAGAGACTGCATTTCCCCTGTGGCGGAGGGATTTAAAAGAGGAAGATTTTAAGAAATTGGGATTTCATAACCTGAGTCTCTCAGTGTGATATAAACTAACTATTCTCATCATCCACCTAGACTGCTGGGCATTTCTCCTTTGGGACTTGGGGATCCAAAAGAACCAATGAAAAAGAGGCTCATAGAGGGTGCTGTGCCATGAGTTATAAAGACATTTGTCTCTGATTCAGGACTCTCATGTCTTCTGACAGCAACCATTCAATTGCAATAGGCTAGTTTGTTAGTTTGAAAGTAGGGTAAAACATCAGAACCTTCACAGTTCTTGACAGACTGAAATGTTAAGATCCCAGGAGCCAGTTAATGTAGTAATTTAATAATGTACGATATGGTTTTGGCAGTGGACTTGAGGCTAGAAGTTTTCAGAGATGGAATTAACAAAATGTGTCAGTAAACTGGAAGAAAGAATTAAGAATAATATTTTTGAGTCTCAGCTTCCCATGCAATGATGCTTGTTTCATTAAAAAAAGCAAATGGGATTAAGGGAATGAAAACACAAGCCACAGAATGGGAGAAAGTATTTGCAAGACACATTATCTGACAAATGACTGTCTCTAAAACCTTAGCAATAAGAAAACAAACAACCCAAAGACAAACTGAGCAAAAGATCTGAAAAACACCTCCCAACAGATCTACAGATGGTAAATAAGTGTATGAAAAAGGACTCATATGTTATTAAAGAACTGGACATTAAAACACAGTGAGATACCACAACACACTTATTAGAATTGCCAAAATCCAGAATACCAACAACACCAAATGCTGGCAAAGATGTGTAGAATCAGCAATTCTCATTCATTGCTGCTGAGAATGTAAAATGGTAGATCTACTATGGAGGACAGTTGGCAGTTTCTTTCAAAACTAAACATACTCTTACCATATGATCCAACAATCATGCTCCTTGTATTTAACTAATTGAGTTGAAAACTCCTGTCCATATGAACACTTGTACATAAATGTTGATAGCAGCTCTATTCATGTTGCCAAAATTAGGACACAATCAAAATATCCTTTGATAAGAGAATGGATAAATAAGCTGGCATATCTATACAATGGAATATTCAGTCAGCTCAGTTCAGTCACTCAGTCATATCCAACTCTTTGTGACCCCATGAATTGCAGCACGCCAGGCCTCCCTGTCCATCACCAACTCTTGGAGTTTACTCAAACTCATGTCCATCGAGTCGGTGATGCTATCCAGCCATCTCATCCTCTGTCATCCCCTTCTCCTCCTGCCCCCAATCCCTCCCAGCATCAGGGTCTTTTCCAATGAGTCCACTCTTCACATGAGGTGGCCAAAGTACTGGAGTTTCAGCCTCAGCATCAGTCCTTCCAATGAACACCCAGGACTGAGCTCCTTTAGGATGGACTGGTTGGATCTCCTTGCAGTCCAAGGGATTCTCAAGAGTCTTCTCCAACACCACATTCAAAAGCATCAATTTTTCGGCACTCAGCTTTCTTCACAGTCCAACTCTCACATTCATACATGACCACTGGAAAAACCATAGCCTTGACTAGGCGGACCTTTGTTGGCAAAGTAATGTCTCTGCTTTTTAGTATGCTATCTAGGTTGGTCATAACTTTCCTTCCAAGGAGTAAGTGTCTTTTAATTTCATGGCTGCAATCACCATCTGCAGTGATTTTGGAGCCCCAAAAAATAAAGTCTGACACTGTTTCCACTGTTTCCCCATCTATTTCCCATCAAGTGATGGGACCAGATCCCATGATCTTGTTTTTCTGAATGTTGAGCTTTAAGCCAACTTTTTCACTCTCCTCTTTCACTTTCATCAAGAGGCTTTTTAGTTCCTCTTCACTCTCTGCCATAAGGGTGGTGTCATCTGCATATCTGAGGTTATTGATATTTCTCCTGGCAGTCTTGATTCCAGCTCGTGCTTCTTCTAGACCAGCATTTCTCATGATGTACTCTGCATATAAGTTAAATAAGCAGGGTGACAATATACAGCTTTGACATACTCCTTTTCCAATTTGAACCAGTCTGTTGTTTCATGTCCAGTTCTAACTGTTGCTTCCTGACCTGCATATAGGTTTCTCAAGAGGCAGGTCAGGTGGTCTGGTATGCCCACCTCTTTCAGAATTTTCCACAGTTTATTGTGATCCACACAGTCAAAGTCTTTGGCATAGTCAATAAAGCAGAAATAGATGTTTTTCTGGAACTCTCTTGCTTTTTCGATGATCCCGTGGATGTTGGCAATTTGACCTCTGGTTCCTCTGCCTTTTCTAAAACCAGCTTGAACATCTGGAAGTTCATGGTTCACGTATTGCTGAAGTCTGGCTTGGAGAATTTTGAGCATTACTTTATTAGGATGTGAGATGAGTGCAATTGTGCAGCAGTTTGAGCATTCTTTGGCATTGCTTTTCTTTGGGATTGGAATGAAAACTGACTTTTTCCAGTCCTGTGGCCACTGCTGAGTTTTCCAAATTTGCTGGCATATTGAGTGCAGCACTTTCCCAGCTTCATCTTTCAGGATTTTCAATAGCTCACTGGAATTCTATCACCTCCACTAGCTTTGTCCTTTTAATGGTAACTGAAATGAAATATTAGTTACTGTTAAAAGGAAATTAATTATTGAGCCATGAAAAGTCATGGAGGAAATGTACATGCACATTCTTAAGTGAAAGAGGTCATTCTGAAAAGGGTACTCTGAATTGCTTTTATTCACAACACTTCTGTTACCAAATAATGGTCTTTTTTCTTCCCCACACCAAGCAATTCTCCAACTTTCCCGACACCAGAGATGTCCTACAACTCTGTTCAGTTCTGACATCAACTACTCAAAGTTAGCACAAACTCTGGGGGTTAAGGACGCAGTCTCACAGAGGTCCCCACATGCCTTCTTCAGGTTCTATAATTTGCTTATGTGACTCACAGAACTTAGGAAGGCATGTTCCTTAAAATTGCTGGTTTGTTATAAAGGATACAACCCAGGAGCAACCAAATGGGAGAGATATACAGTAGAAGGTGCTAGGGGGTTGCTGTGCACAGAGCTTCCAGGCCTGCTCTAGTCGTGACGCCCACCCGGCCCCTCAATGTGTTCACTAATTTAGAGGCTCTCTCAATATCATCAGTTAGGGGTTTTTATGCAGGTCTCATAAGATATACATGATGGGTTAAATCCTTAGCTATTGATGATCAATTCAGTGTCCAGCCTCTCTTCCCTCCCAGAGGTCAGGGGTGGGGCTGAAAGTTGCAATCAAGCCTTAGTCTCTCAGGCAACCAGCTACCATCCTGAAGTTATTTAGGGCCCCCCAGTCACCAGTCATTTTATTAGCATACAAAAGACATCGTTATTCTTCTGAAGGTTCTAGGGGTTTTGGAAGCTGTCTGCCAGGAACTGGGACAAAAGTTAAGCACATATTTCTTATTATGCCACAGGTTCAGACAGTATAGTTCCAACTCTGAAGCATTTTGAAAATGGCAAGACTATACACAGAGTAAAAAATCAGTGGTTGCCAGGAGTTGGAGTGGGGGAGGGAAAGAGGACGGGTCAGTGGAGTACAGGGGATTTTAGGGCCATGAAACTATTGTGCATGATACTTGAACAGTGGGTTGGGTATATGTCATACTTTTGCTAATATCCATAGAATGTACAACACAAAGAGTGAACCTTAATGTGAACTATGGGCTTTAGTTATTAATAATGTGTTAACAGTTAACACATCAATTGTAATAAATGTACCACATTAAAGCAAGATGCTGTTAATAGGGGAAACTGGTGGGGTCAGGGGTTTTCTCCATCTTGGTGACCTTGCTACCACCAAGTTGTTCACAGTAGGATTTGAGTGGCATCTATGATCCTCTCTTTTTCTCACCTTCAACACTGATTTTATCTCTAAAGCATATCTTGAATCCAATTGCTTCTCTTCCTCTGCATGTTCAACCTAGACAAACCACCATCATCTTCTTCCTGGATCACTGTATCATGTCACTTTAACTGCTTAAAACTTGCCGTGTTAACTTGCTAGGGCTATCGTACCAAAGTACTATAGACCGGGTGACTTAAGAGAAATTAATCTTCTTACAATTCTAGAGAATAGAAGGCTAAGGTCAAGATATCGGTATGTTGATTTCTTCTGAGGCTTCTCTCCTTGGCTTGTAGGTGGTCTTCTCTTTGCATCTTCATATGGTCTTTCCTCCATGTATGTGTCCTAATTTCCTCTTCTTACAAGGACATTAATCATATTGGATTAAGGTCCACTTTTAGTGACCCCATTTTACCTTAACTATCTCTTTAAAGGGGACTTCTTTGGTGGCTCAGCCATAAAGAATCCTCTTGCCTATGCAGGAGACACTGGTTTGATCCCGGGGTGTATTTGTGTATTTGTTTGCAGCCTCAAGTTGGTGGAATATAAGGTTCATAAGAGCAGCCTCATTTTTCTTTTGCACTGTTGTATCCTGGCACACATGGGTATTAAAATGTGCCAGTCACTGTGCTAGGTAATAAGAAGGTAATGGTGAATACAACAGATGATCTTTGTTATTATTAAAAAATAAGCTAGTGTATTCAGGTAACTTGCTGTTTAGTCATTCACTCAATAAATATTTACTCAACATCTACTATAGTCTGAAAGTGAAAGTCGTTCAGTCGTGTCCAACTCTTTGTGACCCCATGGACTATACAGTTCATGGAATTCTCCAAGCCAGAATACTGGAGTGGGTAGCCTTTCCCTTCTCCAGGGGATCTTTCCAGACCAGGGATCCAACCCTGGTCTCCCGCACTGCAGGTAGATTCTTTACTAAGCCACAGGGAAGCCCTATGTGAAAAACTGACACACTGGAAAGACCCTAATGCTGGGAAAGATTGAAGGTGGGAGGAGAAGGGGACCACAGAGGATGAGATGATTGGATGGCATCACCAACTCAATGGACATGAGTTGGAGCAAGCTTCGGGAGTTGGTGATTACAGTGAAGCCTGGCGTGCTGCAGTCCATGGGATTTCAAAGAGTCGGATACAACTGAGAGACTGAACTGATCTGAACTGTATTCTGAGCCCCAGGGACAGGTAATAAACAATACATACAGAAAATGTTCCCGATATTCTGAAGTTTCCATTCCAGAAAGGAAAATTTCAATCAGACAAAGAAATATGTAATCCAGTGAGTAGAGAGGAGAGCTATCTCACTCTGCAGATGAAGAAGATTCCCTGGAGGGGAGAGGAAGTGGGAAGGCACTCAGTTGGGAGCACATTTGGCAAGTCCAAGGACCAGCACGGAGTCCACTGTGGCTGGAGCAGCCTGAGTGAGGGAGAAAGGGAGGAGGAAATGAGGCCAACGAGGCAGCCAAGGGCCCATCTTGTGTGGCTTTGGATTTCATTCTAGTTGTGATGGGAATCCATTAGAGGGTTCAAAGCCTGGGGATGACATAATCTTTTACTGCACAGAGAATTGTTTTATGAGCTATTTCCTGAAAGCTCTTTACGGGATTGGCTGCGACTCAGTGGTTCTTGAGAAACTTAATATTTCTGGCTGATACTGCATATACATCAGGTCCTGTACTGGTAGCTAGGAATTCTGGAATATGTTCCCAGATTTGCACATTCCTTTCAGACGGGCCTTGGCTAAGCCAGGGTTTTTGGCTTAACAATACCTCTTCACACTTGTACATCCAAGAAAGCATGAAGAGTGAAGAGGAAAGAGAGCAGAACGCTTACAGTAATTCTCTGGCTCGCTGAAGCTTCCAGTGGAGCACGCAGAGAAGGTTTGGGTCCTTTCCACAATTGAAAACAACCAGTACCCTTTCCTTTGGAATATTTTCGGAAGTTTAGTGATGAATGTAGGTAGAATTAGGAGTCAATATGACTCCATGTAGGGCTTCCCTGCTGGGTCAATGATAAAGAATCTGCTTGCCAATGCAGGGGACGCAGGTTTGATCCCTGGGTCAGGAAGATCCCCTGGAGAAGGGAATGGCTACCTATTCTTGCCTGGGAAAATCCATGGACAGAGAAGCCTGGTGGGCCACAGTTAATGCAATTACAGAAAGTCAGACACGATTTAGAGACTGAGCACAAGCATGATGACTTCATGTAAAGTGAAGCAATCCCTTGATTTTGTTTTACCCACAGGCACTTGCATGACCCCAAGAGTAGCTTATTTAAAAAAGTTTTGACCTCCTCACATGGTTGGCCTATGACCGAAGCATTTTTTGAATCAGGCACGTTGTTAATAAATAAGAGAAGTACTTGGAAGTTCGAAGAAGGACACAGTACAGCCTGAGTATAAATGAAAAAAGGAGCTAGAGGAGATTTCTAGGAGAAATGGCATATTCCATGCTCATTTCTGGAAAGATTTCACTTGGTTATTGTATCCTTAAAGATAGCATTTGAATAGTGTACTTTTATTTGATATGGATTGAAATTAGGGTGATCCATTCATACAGGCCAAGAGTAAGGAAAACGTAGCCAGGCCCTCTTGTTTCTAGGTGTTAGGCCATAGAATTCCTGGGATATCTATTTTGTTTGCCTTCTTACACTAAGAAAGGCTTTCCAAGTGTACAAGGAAAATCTAAATAGGACTCTCCATGGTTAAAAAAAATTCAAACCAGAGTCTGAATTCTTTTCTACCTGTGCTTATAAGGGATACATGTTGTTGCCTCTTATAAAGATGTGAAATGGAAGTTTGAGATTTCCTGATAAATGACTTCTTATAGTTATTTTCTGTTATGTATTGCCTCCTGGGAAGCAGAATAGACATGCAATTCATTCCCACTGTGTGAGGTTGAATAAACCTTTCTAATTTGGAATTAGTTACTTGTGAGATCCTAATGCAGTAAAATGTCTATGTTTATTCCTGACTAGTCATAAAAGAAGCCTGTGTCATATTTTCTTGGCTCCTTTAGTTTGAGAATCTGGTGTCTGATACAAGCATTAAATATGCTTGTATCAGACAGCCTATTCTGTTTTTTTTTTTTTTTTTTTAATCCCCACCCTATTTTATTTTATTTTTTTCTTTTTAAGTTCTGTGTTGGTGGCCTCCAGTAACTTCCCTACCTCTTAACCACTGTTACCCCAAGAGCCTAATTATACTGGAAGCTAATATGTACCTGTGAACTGTCCACACAAAGGCTGATTCAGGAAGAACTCATGGGAAAGTAGGTTGGCATTTAAACTATACATTTAGAAAGCAAACAACCAGGCAAATATTCAGCACAAAAATGGAGTATCCAGGGATCCTGGGCTGGTGATTACATAGCTGTGTTTTGCATTCTTCATTCTCTTGTTAAATGTCATCCATACAAGGGCCTACATCCCAGTTTGGAGAGAAGAATGATAAGATAGACCTCTGAGAAATCAGCTAGTAAAATCTATAGAAATGGACCAAGAAAGCAGTCATGTTTAAATGAATTTTTTTTTTCTCTTTTTGTTTTTTTTAATTTTTTTTAATTTTTATTTATTTATTTATTTATTTTTTTTTGTCATACATTGATATGAATCAGCCATAGATTTACACGTATTCCCCATCCCGATCCCCCCTCCCACCTCCCTCTCCACCCGATTCCTCTGGGTCTTCCCAGTGCACCAGGCCCGAGCACTTGTCTCATGCATCCCACCTGGGCTGGTGATCTGTTTCACCATAGATAGTATACATGCTGTTCTTTTGAAACACCCACCCTCACTCTCCCACAGAGTCAAAAGTCTTGTTCTGTATTTCTGTGTCTCTTTTCCGTTTTGCATATAGGGTTATCGTTACCATCTTTTCTAATTCCATATATTAATGTGGTTAGTATGCCTGTATGTTCTTTTATCTTTCTGGCTTACTTCACTCTGTATAAGGGGCTCCAGTTTCATCCATCTCATTAGGACTGATTTCAGATGAATTCTTTTTAACAGCTGAGTAATGATTCCATGGTGTATATGAGCCACAAGCTCCTTATCCATTCATCTGCTGATGGGCATTTAGGTTGCTTCCATGTCCTGGCTATTATAAACAGTGCTGTGATGAACATTGGGGTGAACGTGTCTCTTTCAGATCTGGTTTCCTCAGTGTGTATGCCCAGAAGTGGGATTGCTGGGTCATATGGCAGTTCTATTTCCAGTTTTTTAAGAAATCTCCACACTGTTTTCCATAGCGGCTGTACTAGTTTGCATTCCCACCAACAGTGTAAGAGGGTTCCCTTTTCTCCACACCCTCTCCAGCATTTATTGCTTGTAGACTTTTGGATAGCAGCCATCCTGACTGGCGTGTAATGGTACCTCATTGTGGTTTTGATTTGCATTTCTCTAATAATGAGTGATGTTGAGCATCTTTTCATGTGTTTGTTAGCCATCTGTATGTCTTCTTTGGAGAAATGTCTGTTTAGTTCTTTGGCCCATTTTTGATTGGGTCATTTATTTTTCTGGAATTGAGCTGCAGGAGTTGCTTGTATATTTTTGAGATTAAATCCTTTGTCTGTTTCTTCATTTGCTATTATTTTCTCCCAATCTGAGGGCTGTCTTTCACCTTACTATAGTTTCCTTTGTAGTGAAAAGCTTTTAAGTTTCCAACTTAGGTCCCATTTGTTTAGTTTTTGCATGGATTTGAAGAATCAATATTGTCAAAATGGCTATTCTACCCAAAGCAATCTATAGATTCAATGCAATCCCTATCAAGTTACCAACGGTATTTTTCACAGAACTAGACCAAAGAATTTCACAATTTGTATGGAAATACAAAAAACCTCGAATAGCCGAAGTAATCTTGAGAAAGAAGAATGGAACTGGAGGAATCAACCTGCCTGACTTCAGACTCTACTACAAAGCCACAGTCATCAAGACAGTATGGTACTGGCACAAAGACAGAAATATAGATCAATGGAACAGAATAGGAAGCCCAGAGATAAATCCACGGACCTATGGACACCTTATCTTTGACAAAGGAGGCAAGGATATACAATGGAAAAAAGACAACCTCTTTAACAAGTGGTGCTGGGATAACTGGTCAACCACTTGTAAAAGAATGAAACTAGAACACTTTCTAACACCATACACAAAAATAAACTCAAAATGGATTAAAGATCTAAATGTAAGACCAGAAACTATAAAACTCCTAGAGGAGAACATAGGCAAAACACTCTCCGACATAAATCACAGCAAGATCCTCTATGACCCACCTCCCTATTGGAAATAAAAGCAAAATTAAATGAATTTTTGAAATATCTAAAATGCAATGAAAAGGTGATCTTGGAAGCTGGACTGACTTGTAATTGAGTGAGTGAGTGCTAAGTTGCTCCAGTCATATCCAACATTTTGCTACCCTAAGCATTGTAGCCCGCCAGGCTCCTCTGTCCACGTGATTCTCTAGGGAAGAATACTGTAGTGGGTTGCCATTTTCTCCTTCAGGGGATCTTTTCCATCCAGGAATCAAAACCAAGTCTCATGTCTCCTGCATTGGCAGGCAGGTTCTTTACTACTAGCATGATCTGAGAAGCCAGTTTGGTAAATGGATACCTAGTCAATTTTGATGTCTTCTTGTCTAGGGATAGACTGTGATCACAAGACAGGGCATGAACTGAAGAGAGTACAGGGCAAGCCACCTGGAGGAGAAGGAATATGGTGGTGCATTACTGCCATATTGTGGGAGAGGAGTGTCTTTCGGTGGATTTAGTTTTTGGATTCCTGGGATGGTTCTAGACTCACCATCAGCTTACCAAATCTTGGCGATATGTCTACTGCCTCCTTTACTGAATTTACTGTCTCCTCCTTCCACCATGAAAACCCCTGTGTGTGCTGTGGCTTCTCTGTTGCTTTCTGAAGGAAATGGCAACCCACCCCAGCATTCTTGCCCTGGAAATCCCATGGACAGAGGAGCCTGGCAGGTTAGATTCCATGGCATCACAGAAGAGGCAGACATGACTTAGCAAATAAACAGCAAGCAATAGTTGATGTACAATATTATATGTTTCAGGTGTAGAATATAGCGATTCACAATGTTTAAAAGTCATATTTCATTTATAGTCATTACAAACCATTGGCTATATTTTTACACTGCACACATATCCTTGCAGCTGATTTATTTTATGTCTGGTAGTTTCCACTTGGTCCCCTACCCCTACACTGCCCCTTCTCCTTCCCTCTCCCCACTGGTAACTACCAGTTTGTTCTCTGTATCTGTAAGGCTGTTTCTTTATGGGAGAGGATTTTATGATCATCCTGTATCTCTTGCTATATGGCTTGATGGGGGATATTTCTTATGATAAACTAAGAAATTGACATTCTGACTCCTGTGAGATAATTTAAAGGGAATCTGCTCTAAGAAGCAGATCACTTAAGGAAAGGCTGGCAAAGCTGAATTTAGGGAGCTGCCAGGCCAAGGACCAGACCCCAAGCCCACCCAGTAGCTGGCCTTTTTCTCAATGTGCTGTAATTTTTACAAATATAAAAGGAATAAAAACACTGCAGTGAGGATTAATAAGAATTCATTGTTGTTGTTGTTGTTCAGTTGCTAAGTCATGTCCACCTCTTTGTGACCCCACGGACTGTAGCACGCCAGGCTTCCCTGTCCTTCACTATCTCCTGGAGTTTGCCCAAATTCACGTCCATTGAGTTGGTGATGCTATCCAATCATCTCATCCTCTGTGAATAAGAAATCATAGGCATCTCTAATCCATCATGGTCAGAAAACAGATTTTTAATTACTGTACCATTTTGCTTCAATCTTTACTTAAAAACACAATAGATTTTGGTGATCCAAAGTCTGTATTCTAATACATACTTTCATATTTTTCTTTATGTGACCTTTATTGGTTATTAATTTTATGTCCAGGTGAAAATCCAGAATATTTTAGAATAAAAATACCCATAAAAGAGGAAGACTATTAGTACCCATTCTTCATAAGCCATATTGCTACTTCACAATGACAGTTTCACTCACATTTTTTTTTTTTTTTTTTGAGCTAGAACTAATACTGCAGGTAGATATGGTGGTTTCAGAAGGTCCTACAAAGAAGAGGGATCATTCTCACTCCAGATGCTTCTTGTTCCTGGTGAGAATATGCAGAATGTTTTTATGAGCCAGGCTCCATAAGCACACAGGATAGGAAGCAGAGAGCACTGTGTTCAAATGAAAGCGTGAGAGGAATGTTGGTCTCTCGAATGCTGGAATCAGATCGGAGGCCAAGAGCCAAGCTTCTGCTCCTATAAAAGCGATTGTAAAACCCATAAATGAGCAACCTAGATTTTCCAAAAATAAGAAAAAAGGTTTTTCAAATGAAGTGCTAAAAAGTACCAAAACTTTCTCTTCACTCTTTTTAGAATGCGTGACCTCATCACTGCATGCACTTGCACATTCACACCTAAGCACAGTCATAAGGAAGAGAAAATTCAGCATTTTTCTTCTTGCTACTGTTATCAGCCTTTGAAAAATGACCTGAATACTCACAATGCCAAATATGACCCTGTAGTATAGAGTGATGGTGATAATGGGAGGCTGTATAAGATGGAAAAAATAATGTAATCTTTTCTCTACAACACATGGTTTGGTTTTTCAGTACCCACTCCACTGACAGGGGCTTCCCTGGTGGCTTAGATAGTAAAGAATCTGCCAACAATGCAGGAAACCCAGGTTCGATCACCGAGTTGCAAAGATTCTGTGGAGTAGAAATGGCAACCTGCTCCAGTATTTTTGCCTGGAAAATCCCATGGACAGTGGAGCCTGGTGGGCTACAGTTCATGGAGTCCCAAAGAATCAGATATGACTGAGCAACTAACGCTTTCACACTTTCCACCGACAGATGTATTGATTAACTAGATTTTTGAAGCAAAAATATAAAGAGGAAGTTGTCTTCCTCTCTGGTGGTGTAAAATCCAAGAGATCAGAGCATTTCTGTGTTCAGTGCCACCCCCCAGAACTCAGAATATAGTGGGTATTCAACAGATATTTGCTGAAAGAATGACTAAATAGTAAGTTATCTGAATATGCTAATTTATTTTTAAAAATAATAACAAAGAGCATCTGTTTTTGCTCACATCGTAATGAGGAAAAAACTTTCTTTTTAAACTATTGTTACCAAAATATCTAGTTACTCAGTATATATATTAATATATATACTTATATATAAATATATATAATACTAGATTATATATATATGTGTATATGTGTATCTATATATACACGCATATATCTATATAATCTTCATGAAGGCAGGGATTTTTATCTTTTTTAGTAAGCTGCAGTGCTTCCAGCTCCTAGTATCATGCATGGGACATAGAAGATATTCAAAACATTGGTTGAATGAATTATTAGGCATATGTTGTAGAGGAAACATAGTGATAAAATTATGGACTTCTTGTCAATATCTGTTTTCTGGTTTACATCCCAAATGTAAGCCTAATTTGCTTGATGACCTAGAGGAAATGCTGTATAGGGTATCTGACTGTTCTATTCATGCCCTTTCCTCTGCTTTAAACACAGGGAATCTCTCTTTTTTCTGTGCCAGGGTTCCCATAATGCTATGAAAACCTAGTTTAATACAACTGCTTTGTGGAGAGTCTTCATGATTATTCAGATTTCAATCCTCATCCTTCTTTACTCTATGCAGTCACTGTATGAGATAATAATTGACATGATTAGAGCGTTAGGAAAACTTTATCTAAATTTACTGAGACTTTTCCTTCTGCTCTACAGCTGTCGTTTCTTGTGATATCCCACTCTTCATTGTTCCTCCTTTCAGACCTGGCCTTTCACTGGGTCTGAGAGTTACTAGTGACACTCCCACCCCCTCCCGCACCCACTGCTTTTCATTTTTTATTGTGTTATATGACAGTTTCTCCAGATCGAAGGTGCTAACTGACTCATAATCACTCTATGTAACCCAAGAGACGGTTTATGCAAGTGGACAGAATATGATCTGATCACCATGAGGCCTCATTTCTAGAAAGAGCTCTGCCAGTTTTGTGAGCTTGGGCTACTGTCTCTCTGAGATTCCCTTTTCTCATGTGACGATTTATCTAGATCATTGTTTCTGCATAGATCCACGTATATGTCTTTCAAAAATATGTTCTGAGGTCACATTCATTTGGGAATTGCTATGTGCATACTTCGTGGGGCTTCCCAGGTGGCTTAGTGGTAACGAAGCCCCCTGCCAGTGCAGGAGATGGAGGAGACATGGGTTCAATCCCTGGGTCGGGAAGATCCCCTGGAGAAGAGAACAGCAACCCGCTTCAGTATTCTTGCCTGGGAAAAATCCCATGGACAGAGAAGGGGGCTGAAAAGAGTGGGACACAACTGAGCAACTGAGCACACCTACACACACCGCCCCCCCCACCTCACACACACTTTATCACCTACTTGAACATTAGCAAGTTGAGATGCTGACAAGTCCTGAAATAAAGGAAATAATTTACTTGGTAATTGACTTTTATTGTGAGGAGAGGAAGCATCTTGGTAGTTCCTTTGAAATTTATGAAGGAGTCCCAGTTGAACTTTCTAGAAGTCTTGGCTGTAATCACACATCCCTTTATTTTCCATGCTAGTTACTGTGGGCGTAGAGATAAATAAGTCAGGATCTTGGCCTTTCATGCATAAAAATCAATGTTATAAAGGATAGTGATTTTAGACTAAAGATTTGTTCAAATTTTAGTGGCATAACAACTGAGAAGCAAGGAGGTCTTCCCAGAGTAGGGGCAGTGGGTAAAGAAGAGAAGATTTCCATAGGTGAAATGCCATTTGAGCTGAGCACCAAGAGGTGGTTGCAATAACTCACCGAACAGGGCTTGCTGCATGCCGTTGCTTCAGGCATGTCTGACTCTTTTGTGACCCCATGGACTGTAGCCCACTAGTCTCCTCTGTCCATGGGGATTCTCAGGCTAGAATACTGGAGTGGGTTGCCATGCCCTCCTCCAGGCGATCTTCCTGATCCAGGGACCCAACCTGAATCTCCTGCATTGCAGGCAGATTCTTTACTATCTGAGCCATCAGGGAAGCCTTCATCAAGTAGAGGAGGTAGAAAAGAATATTCCAGGCAGAAGGAACAACATGCACAGAGGCATAACATCCCCCAGTATATTCTAGGACTGTGAAATAATTCTGAGGTTATGGAGTCTAAGAGTGGAGGTTACCTAGGGAGAGAGGAGCAGGAAAAAGTTCTGGGAGATGTTTTAAGTCTCATTCTGTGAAGTCTGAAATGTATCCTGCAGGTAACAGGAAGCCATCCTTAGAATGGTTTTTAATCAGGGAAAGTACATGGCAATAAGTATTTTACAAAGGGAATTATGGAAAGACAAGAGAAAAAATTCTGGCATGCTAAGACAGATAGGAGAGGGATGAGACTGATAGAAAAACAAATTATGATTTTATTGAAATGTCTCAAGTAAGAGATGATAAAACGTTGAATGACAGTGGCAAAGGATGAGAAGTAAGAAACGGGTTTGAAGGCAATTTAGGAGTGCAACAGGCTATGGGAAATGATTGGATATGAAGCAAAAAAGAGGAATACAAAATGACTGTGTAGCATTTGACCTGGGCAAATGGTGATTATCAAATTTAATAAGACAGAAACAGTGAGTTATTTCATATAGATTTTGTATTGGACTGAGGATTCTATTACACAGAGTAATTTTCCTATAAACACACACTCATCAATTTTCTTTTTGTTTCAGGATTCAATAGCAATTTAACCAAAGACTATATATACATATACATATTAAAGGAGATTCAGCATCTACAGAAAAATCTATTTCAAACTGAAATTTGATAGGTACTCTCAATACATTCTTGTCAACAAAACAGCATTTTAATCTATACATTTCTTTTGATTTTACCTTGAAATGATAGAAAATCATTTCTAGGACAATAAATCCATTTGCTTTTCATTCAGTCAACAACTCTCTTCTTTCAGCCGTGGATAGTTCTGTATACATTAGTATCTCAGTAGAAGTTTGTGAAATTATTTTTATTTTCTAGGAGAAAACAGCTCAGGACACCAATAATTTCGTGATCATTCGAATGTTAAGCCAGCATTTTCGTGTGTGAGTGCTCAGTTGCTCAGTCATGTCCTACTCTATGTAACCTCATGGACTGTAGCCCGCCAGGCTCCTCTGTCCATGGGATTTCTCAGGCAAAAACACTGAAGTGGGTTGCTATTTCCTCCTCCAGGGGATCTTCCCAACCCAGGGACTGAACCAATATCTCTTGCATCTCCTGCACTGGCAGGCAGAGTCTTTATTACTGGCACACCTGGGAAGCCCTCATTATTTTTTTAAGTAACCCTAAATTTGGCCTTAACTCCAAATATTATTGCCACTATTACACTAAAGATTTGATATTTAGGGAATGTGATTTTTCAAAGCCATCTTTGTATGTCATTGAAAAATTAGAAAAATATTCTTTTAGCTCATCAAAATTTTAAGAAGTCCATGCTTGCTTAATGTATAGAACTTCACAAAGATTTAAAAGAATAATTTTACCCAACAATCTTTTGAAGTATAGAGTTCTTTGACTGGGGGGAAAAAGAACTCCCCTTTAGAAGCAGGATGTGGAAATTATCATGACCCAAACTATTTACACAAAAGCAGTCTACACCTCCCTGATTAGGGCAGGCAATTTTGCCTTTACCTGTGACAGCTGCCTTTTATTAGTACTGGAAACAAATTGTACAATCTATGACCACTGAACTATGATTACCTTCTTACTCTCAATTTTCTGTTCAAGAGGACCAGGGTATACAGAAACTGAGTTAGTGGAGAGAAGTGTTGTTAGATACAGTTTTCCAGAGGAAGAGAAGCATAGTGCCCACCTTTAAAACCAACTGAGCTATCAGAATGGCTACATGTTGGAAAATGACCACAGTAGTGACAGTCAGAGAACTTTTTCCATTTTACTTCGTAAAGAAATAAAAATTAAAAAGCTGAACAGTCTTAGGATGGACAGGGCTGCTTCTCCCCCGCCCCCCCATTTCCCTTAGCAGCAATGCATTTAAGGCAGCTTCATGGAATTGTTTTGAATTAAATTTTGAAGATTTGGAAGGCAGGTCTACGTAATGGTTGTTCTCACTCTTCTGGGGTTAAGGATAAAGGATTGCTGTAGCTAAGCCTGAAGACTTTGCAGATTTCTAAATGCATTTTGTTGCATCAAGAACAAGTTTTGTACTCTTGAGAAAAGCCAGTGCAAAAATGAGGTGACACAATGTCCCTTTATCTCAGGGCAAAACGACCTGCTTTCGCGGTATCGGAAGTACGGGCAGGGCAAGTCAGTCTGTGTTGTCTGAACCCAGCAGCGTTGTGGCATGGCCGTGCCCTTCTGTCCCTGCTCCAGCCCCTCTCCCTTATCCTAGCAGTTACTTTAGGGGAGGCAGTTTTGGAGAAAGGATCATAAATATTCTGACCAAATACCCCACGAGCCATGTAAGCAAAAGAACACACCTGCCTAGAGATAATCCTTGTGATATTTAAATGTGTGGGTTAATTTTTCTTATCCATTTTAATAACCAGATTATCACTCTTCCCTCTCCACTTCTTTGCTTTCTATTTTTGCTCTGAAGCTGTGAGTGCAGAAATCTCTGCAGGCAAATTACTCCAGAGCCATCACAGAACAATCCTAGAAGAAAGAGTTAAACTCACAGAATCAGGATTCCTGATCATTTTCCAACATGGCAGGTGTAAACGTCTGTATAAAATGTTCTATGTTTATCTTCAACTTTGTGTTCTGGGTAAGTGTTTTTCTTGTAATTGTCAATTTTATGCAAGAAACAGGATCTTGATACAAATAGCATAAATGAGAACAGACTGCACTAGAGAAATAGGAGGAGGAGGAGAATATATTTTCCATTTACTTGTTTGAACATGTTTGTTCTTTCTTTGGTTATTTCAGTAATTGAAAATGAGACAATGACCCCAAAAAGTGCACCTCAGGTTCTGTGGGGATAAACATTTCATAAATGTTTTGATATTGTTATAAAACAATCACTGAGGAAAAAATATCCCTTAACTAAAGGACAGTTCTTAGTTGTACATCACACAGTCATCCTCAGTTTAAGGACTCTGTGAAAAATCTGATCTAATTCCACCTGGAGCCCAATTCCATAATTCTAACCTTTACACCTGGGGTTGAAACAGGTGAGTGGTAGAGTGTAAAGACATCAGAAGAGGATCATTTTCAAAGGTCCAAAGAAGAAACAATGGTCATTCTAAACTTGAGAGAGAAACAATAAAATTATTTATTCATGCAAAGATTAAACTACCTCACTACTTTTGAATCAGAAATTTAAAGCTAGTATTTTGATATATTATCACCTCATCTTTTAATCAATAAAGTTTGTGTTTTAGCCAACTCTTACATTTCTCTTGACAGTCTACTGACATAAGAAATAACAGATTGATAAGCAGCATCTAACATTGAAAAATGGAAAAATGAGGTATGGATTGGGATGTTGGAAAACTGACATCATTTTAATATAAATGGTGCCATTAAGATTGTTTAATCTTCATGATGGTGTGATCACTCACGTAGAGCCAGACATCCTGGAATGTGGAGTCAAGTGGGCCTTAGAAAGCATCACTATGAACAAAGTTAGTGGAGGTGATGGCATTCCAGTTGAGCTATTTCAAATCCTGAAAGATGATGCTGTGAAAGTGCTGCACTCAACATGCCAGCAAATTTGGAAAACTCAGCAGTGGCCACAGGACTGGAAAAAGTCAGTTTTCATTCCAATCCCAAAGAATACTCAAACTACCACACAATTGCACTCATCTCACACACGAGTAAAGTAATGCTCAAAATTCTCCAAGCCAAGCTTCAGCAATATGTGAACCATGAACTTCCAGATGTTCAAGCTGGTTTTCGAAAAGGCAGAGGAACCAGAGATCAAATTGCCAACATCTGCTGGATCATCGAAAAAGCAAAAGAGTTCCAGAAAAACATCTATTTCTGTTCTATTGACTATGCCAAAACCTTTGACTGTGTAGATCACAATAAACTGTGGAAAATTCTGAAAGAGATGGGCATACCAGACCACCTGACCTGCCTCTTGAGAAACCTGTATGCAGGTCAGGAAGCAACAGTTTGGCAATGGGAGCATCTTCAGTTTGGCTCCTGAGTCCTATCTACATGGCCCTAATATCTTTGATAACTTCTTCACTATTTAGGATGATAAGATGTTCCAGGCTCCCTTTCTTGTTTCCTGCCCCAGACCTGGAATCGGCTATTTCTCCAAGAAGTCCTGATACCTGTTCTTAAAAAGCTGCAACCACTGTCTTCTTATGATACACAATATATATGGGCCATTTAAACAAACTGAAGTAGAAATATGCTAATAAATATGCTTCTATTTTAATAACATGTCTCAGAGTCTTCAAACTAGCAGCAATCCTCAAATTATAAAGTCAAAATTTTATAGTCAAAATATATCCCTGTTGTATAAAAACAGCATACAAAATTTTGGTGACGAGTGTAAATACATAGAGGTCAGTGTTTCATTAAATTGCTTATCAGGAATTTGAAAGAAATCTGAATTTTAAACTGAGATGAAAAAGACAGTCTAGGAAACGGATATGTTACAGTTTCAGGATTATAAATTTAAGATGAGCATACAAGGTGAGCTGTAGACATCTGTACATGCCGTACCCGAACATTATCACTGCTTTCCTGGAAAGCTGTGATTATTTTATGGTTACCTCTATCTCTGCTTTCCTGATAATCAAGTCTTTCTGATGGTGTGAATTTAAGTTAGATGTTTCTAACTTCCATTAAAAGGCCTTGTTCTTCCCATCAGCATAATGGTGGGATTTACAATCTTTAGGTATCTTGAGTAAGAGCAACAGTCATGAAAAGTGAAAGTGAAAGTCACTCAGTCGTGCCCAACTCTTTGCGACCCCATGGACTATGTACATGTACATGTACATGGAATTCTTCAGGCCAGGATACTGGAGTGGGTAGACTTTCCCTTCTCCAGGGGATCTTCCCAACAGTCACAAAGGCTGATAATAACTTGCCAGCCAACAGGTGACATCAATATTTTCTTTCAAAAGTTAGAGCAGGAGGAGTCTGTGAGGTTAGGGAACTATCCCTATTCTATTCTTCCCTGTACTTCCAACCCAGAGTTCTCTGCTGGAGTTTTACAATCCTTCATAGGAAATTAGCAATTTGTCATATTTCTAATGTTTACTTAAGCAAATATTTTACAGTCCCACTGATGTGGTTTTCCTATAGATATCCATGACCTTGTGTTTTCAAATGCATTCTTTCTGGTGTAACTTTCGCTAAGCTAAGCCTTTGTGAAGCAGGGCCAGATGTTGAAATATCTCCAAGATATGCATGGTCATTTAAGCTAACACACCACTTTCTTTTGTAAGAGAACTTGAGATAAGTCACGTAAGTAGGCAGTGATTTCTATTGGTTAGAATATGTAATTGAAGAAAAATAAGTGAAAGTAAAAATCATTTTTAATCACTCATGCTAGAGTTTGATGCAAATTAGAGTGAATGAGAGGTATGGTAGAGAATATGTAAATCATAGGTATAAAACCTATTTCTCTGAGTCTTGTGTTGAAACAGATAAACTGCCCATATTTTCTTATGGTCCTTTTAGATAAGTCTGGCTTAGGAATGTTTTGGATGCTTGGAGTATCTTATGGGTCTGGTGCAGAAGAAACCTGGCAGGTTGCAGTCCACAAGGTCCCAGAAGAGTTGGACATGACTTAGTGACTAAACAATGATAATGACGAGAAGCATGGAACACAGGGCCTGTAGCACACAGATACGGTGAAATTATTGCCAGAGGCAAAGATTGTATAAAGGCTGGCTTTTCATGAAAGAAAGCAGAGTGAAGTAACTTTACTAAACCCAAATGGGGGAAGGTGAGGAGGAGCCAGGTTGTAAAACCAAATGTGTTAGCAGCTAAAGGAAGTTGACACATGAAAAGTTTTGAAGAGAGCAAAAGGATGTCAGGAATTGAGAGAGTTCAGAAACCAACATTTCAATGTCATTGTTGCATTTTTTTATGGTACCTGGGCCTGTAGGTTGGATGTGCTGAGAGCCATCGAAACAGAGCAGAGTAGGGGCTTTTGGTAGCTCAGTGGTAAAGAATCTGCCTGCCAATGCAGGAGATGCAGGTTCGATCCTTGCGTTGGGATGATCCCCTGGAAAAGGAAATGGTAACCCACTCCAGTATTCTTGCCTGGGAAATCCCATAGACAGAGGAACCTGGTGGACTATAGGCCATGGGGTCGCAAAGAGTCGGTCATGACTAGTAACTAAACAACAACAAAGCAGAGTAGACGTTAACTATGAGATGAGATCCCTGAAAAATAAGGCGCGATTATATTTCATTCTGATTGATGAAGTCCCCCAAGTTAAAACTTGACCATGACGAAAGCGTGTGAACTTTGAAAATATAATGGTTGCCTACCACTATGCAGTTAGCTTGGAACTATAACAATGACAAAGGTCCTGGAGCCCAGAGGTCAAGAGTTGAACCTCAATTTTTTCATCACCGGTTGTGTGACTCTGGGGAAATTGTTTAACCTCTCTGAGCTTTACAATTCCTTATCTATAAAATGGGAACAGTAATAGTTTTAACTTCACGGGTTGTTGTGAAGTTTAGATGGGTTCATATATACAAGGAACTCAGAATAATGCTGAATAAATGTTTAAGAAACAGATATTTCAACCATTATCATATAGGCATTTTTATGAGATAGCGATATGAAACCACTCTGCATAGTGAGAAGTAAATTTTAATGTTAGATTTTGAAACAGAAGAAGAAATAAGATGGCAAGAATTATGGTAAGGCAGAAATTCTTTTATCATAAATTAGAAGAATGGAAAGAAAGTAGATTTTGAAGAAACTAACAGACTGAGATGCAAATCTTGAATCAACATTACTTTGTGGCCTGTTTTCCTGATATTGAAGTCTTTCTGTAGTTGTGGATTTCAGTTAGATGTTTCTAACTTCCCTGAAAAGGCCCTTTTCTTCCCATCAGCATAGTGGTAGGACCTACAATCTCTAGATGAGATATCTTGTGTAACAGCAACAGTTGTAAAGACCTATGTTCCTTGAGTTTTCTTTGCCTCAGTCTCTGCACTTGTTCAATGATGGTAATTTTATGTGGTAGGATCAGTGATGAAGATTAACTAATCTACTTTATGAAAGCTTGTGACTAAGGACTGACACACAATAATAATTCAATTAATGCTGTTTTTCCAACTCCAACAATCAAATTGCTTTTTACTTCAAAAATACTGGAATTTGAGGGGATAGTATTTTAGCCCTACTCTTATCCTTTTCCAACCTCATGGGACAAGGAATCTGTGGGGCTAGAGGGAGGTGTTCACTCCACTTTGGGTACATACCCCAAATATAGTCACATTGGGGCTTAGGGTTTTAACATAGAAAGTTAGGGGGCACATAACTCAGTCCATAGCATACTCATAAGCAAGTGTCAATTACCTAATTTCTTAGAATGCTGGTTCAGACCAACTGCATCCTAATTTCATAAAAAGAAAAATGTTTCAGGAGAGCTGAATGGCAACAAAAATGACTTTCTTCAGAGAGAAACCAAAAAGGAGGGTGAGGTGGGTGAAGAAGGCCTAGTAAGTCCTTCAGTGTCCACTTCAGGGGCCTGGGGGCCCAACATATCACCTCATTTCCTTTTACAGCCTTAATAACAGACAGGAGGACAGACCTGGATGCTTATTTTTTAATTCATACTCTATTTAAGACATTATAAAAAGATAAAGAGTGAATGCTTAAAGTCAAACTGGAGAAAGGGCTCTAAGAACCTGAAGATCAGTATTATAACAGTTGGGATAAAACAAGTTAGTATCGATCATGACTCTAGACTGATTGTTCTTGATATAAAAGTTACATTTAATTAATTTAATTAATAAATTATGACACAGTTCTTAAAATTTTCTCATGCATAATTTCATTAAAAAGTCAAGTAAATATAATCATAATAACTATCATATAATTAATGTTATTTTCAGTTAAAGCTAAAAGTCAGAGTGACTATTAAGACCATTAACGTAAATCTACCTGTGAAAGGGAGAAAAAGAGAAAGAAAGAAAAATATCAGTCAACAAATTGAAATAACAAACAAAAATCCAACTGTTATAAAATTACTAAAAATCCCAGAGGGTCTCATTATCATTTGACATAAATTCTTACAGATTTATTTATTAACAAGAACGGCTAAAATGAGCATTGGTCTTCATCTGCAAATGAAATTAGGATTTAGCAGAAAGAAGGAAAAGAAGTAAGAAGGGTTTTCAGACTCTAAAGCTGTTTTCTCAATGTTTTGTGTTTTACAGTGTGTGCGTGTGCACACCTATAAGGTAATTAACTTGTATAGGTTATTTGGGGCTTTGGCAAAGAGCTCTTTAGTAGAAAGCTTTGGTTTTCCATTGTGTTTGTTGTTCTGAAGTAAGGGCAGGGCTAAATTTGGAGTGGTGCTAGATTTTCGCCATGCGACAGTTATCTCTTGGGAGATTCCAGTTTCTTTATTGAAATGAAATGTTTGAATCTAGATGATTTTTGAGATCTATTAGGGAGCATAGGTTTAGCCACTCATTGCACTTACTATTGCTTTCACAAAGCCCTGAGTCTGCTTCCACACCAAATGTAATGAGAAGCCATTAAGTGAAACAGCTCTTTGGCGGTTTGGAGCATACAGCCCAAGCATGCATGAAAACAATGATGCTACCAGGTCACAGGGTTTGGAGGACTTAGACATTTCTCTGTCAGAGCACCCTGAGGCCAGAATAGTCTAGAAACTCCTCTAAAGTCTACTGCTGTGTCTGTCGGTTACCAAGCTTGTTCTTAACATCTCTGTCTAATAATAGATCTTTGATTTTTTTTAAGGCTACAACATCTATATCATAAACAAACAAAACAAAAAACCCAAACCTAAAAGACAAGGTTTTTTCTTACACTAAAGTAAAATGTGTTTCACATTTTATGTGTTGGCCTTGGTCCAAATTAAATAATCTGGTACAGTCATTACAGGAATTTAAGACTTTAAATACTGTTCCTCATTGTTCCTCTTCTCTGGGTATGCTTTACTACCTAAAAGAGCTTATTTTTAAGAGTTTGTTTGGGTACAGTGTTGTAAACCGTTGTTGCTTAACTGCAAATTTTGTCAAATGTTCTACTGTTGCCTGTATATCTGGCTTGAATCTTGTAGGAATTTTTGGTGATTATCAGTTTCACCCTTCTTTTAAGGTCTAAGACAGCTTCTGAGAGACAAGCCCAGAGGTCCAATAAGGATATTTTTTCTTGAAATTGTTATGACATAACTTTCGTATGTTGTGTGAGTGTGCATGTGTGTGCTCAGTCATATCTGACTCTCTGTGACCCCATGGACTCTAGCCCACCAGGCTCCTCTGTCCATGTAATTTCCCAGGCAAGAATACTGGAGTGGGTAATCATTTCCTACTCCAGGGGATCTTCCTGACCCAGGGACTGAAACCCCGCCTCTTCTGTCTCCTGCTTTGGCAGGTGGATTTTTTACCACTGAGCCACCTGGTAGCCCTTTGCATGCTAAAATCTAGCAAAAACAGAGTTGAAATATGGAAAACCATCTTTCCTGTCCCCCATAGTGAAGATGACTTCTTGTCCTAGACCTATGAATGACTGTGGATGGGAAACAGATTATTCTTATCAAACTTTCCAACTACAGTGGAACATTCAAGCAATTATCTATACATGAATATTCCTCATTTATGTCTTTTAGGTTATAATGGTAGAATTAATGATAAACCATTGTAACCAGATGGCTAGGGTTGTATGGAATTAGAGTTTTAGTTTATCTTAGGCACATTCTAACATTTTTTTCCCCTTTTTTTCCTGCAGCTATGTGGTGCCATTATCCTTTCCATAGCTATTTCGATACGAGCAGGGAAAATTGGTCAAGAGGTAAATAAATATGTTACACCACTGACAAAGTAGTTTATTTCTCTTATAGCGAGGAAAGTAACAATAGTAATAATAAAATGGTTTTATAGCATTTTCCTAACTGCCTCACATAATTATTTGTGCTAAGTGACTTTATAATTAATTAATCAAGGTTACGCACTCTATGCCGGGCACTGTGTTAGGCATTAATGAGTCCTTCTGGAGAACAGAGAAGGTGTTATTCCCCAAACAGGAAGATTGCGTTGACAGCAGAGGTGAGAAGGGGCCAAAGTAGAATCAGCCTGCTTTGTTATTTGTTAAAGTGCAGCCTGAAATTATCTGCAGGATATAGACTGCTTTGCCTCTCTAACCAAGAGAAATTTTTGTACAAGATATTGACAATGAATTTGGCTGATTTCCAGGGTGAGGTGTTGCTCCAAAAGGAAAGATGGTAAGATGTTCTCTGGGAGAAGAGTTACTTGAATCTGTTTTATTTCTTTTTTAAACTGTTTTAAAGGCAGCAAAATTCAAAGATAGTTGTAATGACTTGGGGCAGCTGGTGTTGAGGGTAATCCCTTATAACAGTAAAAGGCTGGTCATAGCCATGTAACTCAGCAGTTGACTGGTGATGTCCCACTTTCTGACATCAAGATAAGATTAGCAGGATCCCGTTTCTCCCACCACATGCCATTCCACGGCTGCCAGAGCACTTATCAGGATTTCTGCAGGTCTGGAGGAAGTTTAGTTCATACAGTTAATTCTGGCTCTAGTCTTTGATTTCCATACACATGGTTTCTGTTCGTACCAGTGTCACAGTGTGGAGAGAGTGTGGGTTGTTCTGTCAGTTTTAGTCAGCACAGGTGCCGGCACCATTTCCTGACTTCCCTGCTAGGAAAGACTTCTGTCTCCCTTCTTCTTAGGGATGTTCCACCCTTGAGATTACGATTCTTACATCTCGCGGGGCAGTTACCCTGTGCTGTGTAATCTGGATTCTCGCCACTGTTCAATCTCACATTTTCTACTTCTAGGGCCATTTCAAAGTGTTTGCCCAAGTAAAGTTTCCTCTTTAAGAGGAATATCGGTTCCTATCTAATAAGTATTAAGATATTCTTAAAACAAAAATTCAGGTAATGCATTATCTATTAAAACTTATTTGACCATGGTGCAATTATATGCTATTAGACATAATAACCTAGTTGAAAGAAAAAGCAAGTTGACATCTCTTCTGATTCGTTTCCTAAAATGGGTGGGTTTTCTGAAACTTTCTTTTTTTTTTTTCTCACCTTCTCTCTCTCACTGTTTCTATCCTGTCTTTCTTTCTTTCCCTCTTTCTCTTTCCTCCTTCCCTCTTTCTTTCTTTTCCCTTTCTTTCCTTTCCTTTAAAATTCTACCAATAGAGAACCCAGAAAAGCACAGTGGTGATTAGGCATGTGCTCGTCCTGAGCCTCGCCATGGTGAGGACACTGAGGGGGAGACAACTGTGGTAATGAGTCGGTAACATTCGATTCCATCTGGGCTTTGGTTTATGCTGATAAATATAACGGTGACTTCTTTATGTCCTAGGATTCTGAAATTTGAGCCAAGAACAGTATTCAAAAATGCACAGAATCTTTGAGAAGCTGATGTCTGACTTGGGAACTCATAAATAAGCTTAGACATGAACACCCATTGATTTAGAGGGTGCTTTGGCCTTTTTAAGATGTGTGTGCAACCTGTCTTTTATTTTAAAATTTTATTGTGTTTCTGGTAGATATGCAAATGCTGTATTTCCCCCCAGTCCTTCTGGTAAACAAACTTGGTGTTTAGTCTCAGAAATCACACACATTGAATGTATTAAAGAGCTGTCCTTGAGACAGTGTTACTCCAAATCTGGGGATAAGAATGAGTTAATAGAGCTAGACATCATCTTGAGTTATATTTTGACTCTTGCACTCTTTGTCTCTATCCCTAAACAAAAGGCAGTATCTTCCAGGACAATTTTAACCAGCTTGACGTATACTTATTCAAAGTCAGTGACAAAGAATCAAGACTGTGCAGAGAACCAAATTTTTCTAGTGGAAAAACAGGAGAAGTTTTAGAAGGGGAGACCTGAGAGCAAACACAGAAAAGAAGGACACCAGGATGTCTTTGTGCACATCTTTTAGCAAAGCCATGGGTGCTAAAGTGTCCCCTAGAGACGCCTTGTTCTCCCTCAGGATGAACTCAGCCCTGCTTGAGGCAAAGTGTACATGCAGCCATCCTAGGAGATCCCTTATAATCCAAAGAGGACCCTGAGCCTTCTTCTTCAAGGTTCTGTCATGTCCTTTCCTTTAGAAATCCCCCCTCATCCGAAGACACACAGAGACAGTGTTCTTCCAAAACAGCTTTTGAAACTCTATTGTCTCTGCCCTGACTGCTTCCCAGGTGGAACAGTTGTAAGAATCTGCCTGCTAATCAATGCAGGAGATGCAGGTTCAATCCCTGGGTCAGGAAGATCACCTGTAGAAGGAAAAGGCAACCCACTCCAGTGTTCTTGCCTGGAGAATTGCATGGACAGAGGAGCTTGGTGGGCTACAGTCCATGGGGTTGCAAAGAGTTGGACACAACTGAGCCACCATGCACACACATCTCTCCCCGAAACAAACACCTGAACTCAAATTTTCATTTTGTTTCTAAATAAGAATAGCCACTTGTTGGGCTGGTCTTAAAAGAGTCAGCATCAGGTGGCCAGCACATTGCTTTCTGGCCACGTTGGTAGTGGGTCCCTGTGCCCAGATTGGTCTCATAGAAGTGCTTCATTACCTGCCAAATAAGTGCTGGCCACACTATCCAGGGGCCTTCCAGGTGGCTCCATGGTAAAGAACCCGCCTGCCAATGCAGGAAACTCAAGAGATGTGAGTTCCATCCCTGGGTTGGGAAGATCCCCTGGAGAAGGAAATGGCAACCCACTCCAGTATTCGTGCCCGGAAAATGCCATGGACAGAGGAGCCTGGCAGGTTACAGTCTGTGGAGTCGCAAAGAGTCAGACGGAACTGAAAGACTAAACAATGGGGAACTGAAAGACTAAACAATGGCAACAGCACACTATTCACGTCTCACTGGTGGCTATCTGACCTACTGTTTCTATATCTGTGTTGTCTGACCAAAGTACCAATAACTCAGCTGGTGAAGCTTCAACTGTCTTGGATACCTTAAGGTTTTCCTGACTGGCTACAATGTCATGAAGCAACCGTTGATGGTGAGTGGGTAGACCAGATTTCCTGGTGCTGCTTATTCCTTGGGTTGTTATCTGTCTTCACTCAGATGCCATGCCTGCTTACTAACAAAACTGATTCCTTAGCTCCAATCTTAACAAGCAAACCAATTAAAAAAAAAAAAAAAAGAAAGAAACCAGAAAAGCCTGAAAAAGAGGCAAAAAAAAATCTTTAGGACATAACCAAGCTTTCTAAATATGCAAATTGAAACAGTATCTGTGAGCATCAACTCTTAATTTCAAAGAAAGCCTTGGATATTCACAGAGGCTGGCCTAATTCCTTTCATAAGTGGGAAACTGGAGCCCAGTAAAGTTAGAAACTAATTCATGGTTAGAAGAAACTATAAAGACTCTGACTAGAATATAGATTTTGTTTTTAGTGTGCTTAAATCTTCAGCACATTCCTTCTTTCTGATTGTCAAACAAAGGCTTTGTCTAGGCTATGGATTAATTTTAAAAGTCTTTAAAAATGTAAAGATCATGAGTAGTAGTGTCCGTTTGTTTCTTCGTATTTCCTGTTAAAGGCACACATCTGCATGCTGTGCCGCAGATCCCAGAAGGCAGCCTCTTAACTAGTGTAGTAACTAGTGGTCTGCCTAGAAATAACCCAGTAGATAAATCTCCTGAGAGATGAATGGGCTGTGCGTAGCACTCATATGTAACACAGGCACAAAGTTTCATTGTTTCATTGTGATTTGCTTCTGGTCATATCTGTAGAGCAAGAGATAGATTGAGGCTAGGTGTTATGATAGTGATGAAGGTTATGGATGTGGGGAAGAGAAGAACCAATTTATGCAGGATTGGTAGTCCGGCCCATCATTAAGAGACCTAAGATATTTTCCTCAATATCCCATTTCTAAATAGTCAGGCAAAAGAGTTTCTGGAAGACTCTATAGACTATACTTCCTGGGAACGAGATAGACCTGATATGGAATATCAGGAACTAGACTTATTTTCTTAGTTTAAAATATGGTTGGTTTGTTTTGGCAAATGTATAGACCTCTGTAATCACTATTACAATCAAAATGAAAAGAATTTTTATTAACTCATGAAAGTTTCCTCATATCCCTTTGCAGTCTGTTCCCTCTTTACTTGATACTCTGCTCAAAGTCCATCACTGCTCTGATTTCTATCATCATAGGTTGGATTTACCTACTCTTTTTTAAATTCCCCATCTGGATATTTTTTTAAAAATCAAAATATAGTTGATTTACAATGTTATGTTAATTTCTGCTGTACAGAAAAGTGATTCAATTTTATTGTACATATATATACATTCTTTTAAAATATTCTTTTCCATTATGGTTTATCACAGAATATTGAATACAGTTCCTTGTGCTATACAGTAGGACCTTGTTGTTTATTCATTCTGTATATAATAGTTTTCATCTGTTAACCTCAAATTCCCACTCCATTTCCTCCCACCCCACCTCCCCCTTGGCAAACACAAGTCTGTTCTCTATGTCTGTGAGTCTGTTTCATAAAAGTTCATTTGTGTCATATTTTAGATTCTGCATATAAGTTGTATGATATGGTATTTATCTTTCTCTTTCTGACTTACTTCACTTGCTATGATAATCTCTGGGTTCTTTGATGTTACTGCAAATGGCATTACTTTATTCTTTTTAATGGTTGAGTAGTATTCCTTGTCGTGAGTATGTATGTGTGTGTATTTGTATGTAGCATTGTATGAATGTGTGTGTATATATACACACACAGAGCATATCTTAAAAAAATTTTTATTTTATTTTAAATTTGAGAATAATTACTTTACAATATTGTGATGATTTCTGCCATACATCAGCATGAATCAGCCATAGGTATACATATGCTCCCTCTCTCTTAAACCTCCCTCCCACCTCCGTCTCCATCCAACCCTTCTAGATTATCACAGAGCGCTGGCTTTAGGTTTCCTACAGCAAATTCCCACTGACTCTATATTTGACATGTGGTGATGTATACATTTCACTATTACTCTCTCCAGTCATCCCACCTTCTACCTCCTCTACTGTGACCAAAAGTCTGTCCTTTATGTCTGCATCTCCTTTGCTGCCCTGAAAATAGGACCATCAGTACCATCTTTCTAGACTCTCTCTATATGCATTAATAATGATATTTGTCTTTCTCTTTCTGACTTACTTCACTCTGCATAATAAGCTCTAGGTCCATCCATCTCATTAGAACTGACTCAAATGCATTCCTTTTTATAGTTGAATAATATTCCATTTTGTATATACACCACAACTTCTTTATCCATTCATCTGTTGATGGACATCTAGGTTGCTTCTATGTCCTAGCTATTTTAAATAGCATATATAGCATATCTTCTTTATCCATTCATCCACTGATGGACATTTAGACTGTTCCCATGTATTGGCTATTGTGAATTGCTTTAAACATAAGGATGCATATTTTTTTGAATTATAGTTTTACCCAGATATATGCCTAGGACTAGGATTGCTGGGTAATATGGCAACTCTCTTTTTTGTTTTTGAGGAACCTCCATACTGTTTCCCATAGTGACTGCAGCAGCTTATATCCCACCAACCATGTAGGAGGGATCCCTTTCCTGCACACCCTCTCCCTCACTTGTTTGTAGACTTCATGATGGCCATTCTAATTGATATGAGATGATATCTCATTATAGTTTTGATTTGCATTTCTTTAATAGTTAGCTATATCGAGCACCTTTTCACATGCGTTAGCCTTCTTTATGTCTTCGTAGAAATGCCCATTTAGTTCTTCTGCCCATTTTTTGATTGGGTTGTTTTTATTGTTGTTGCTGTTGATAGATGAGCTATTTGTATCTTTTGTAAATTAATCCCTTGTAGGTCGCATTATTTGCAAATATTTTCTCCCATTTTGTAGGTTGTCTTTTTGTTTTGTTTATGGTTTCCTTTGCTATGCGTAAGCTTGTAAGTTTGATGAGATCCCATTTGTTTATTTTTGCGTAGATTTATCTATTCTTGATTGCCATATAAATGGAATTATACAGTAGTCACTCTTTTGAATATGGTACATTTAGCCGAACATAATGTTTTAGAGATTTATTCATACTGTTGAGTCTATCAGTAGTTTGAGGAACTTAGGCTTTATAATTTAACTAAACTACCATAAAAACATGTATATGCTGCTGCTGCTGCTGCTAAGCCGCTTCAGTCGTGTCCGACTCTGTGCGACCCCATAGACGGCAGCCCACCAGGTTCCACCGTCCCTGGGATTCTCCAGGCAAGAACACTGGAGTGGGTTGTGGTTTCCTTCTCCAATGCATAAAAGTGAAAAGTGAAAGTGAAGTCATTCAGTCGTGTCCGACTCTTAGCGACCCCATGGACTGCAGCCTACCAGGCTCCCCCATCCATCTGATTTTCCAGGCAAGAGTACTGGAGTGGGGTGCCATTGCCTTCTCCGATAAAACACAAACTACACAAATCAAAGATCACATCATGGATAAAACTACTGATCCTTCTGAACTTTAAAAAATTTTTGTTTGAAGAGCCTATTGCGTTTCTTTCATCCAACATCCAATATAAAGCTTCAAAAGGCATAAAATTGGAAACATTGGACAAGTAACACCTCAATAGAAGGTAAGCTCCTTAAAGGCAGGAATTTTTGCTTGTTTACATCACTATGGCATCTCAGTGTCTTAGAACAGGGTTTGGCACATAGTAGGTCCCCAGTGGATATTTGTTGAATAACAAACATCAAGAAAATGAATTTTCTGCCATTAATCTCTTTTTCATTTTCAGATTCTTGTTCCTGGGGATGCTAACCTTAGCCCCTTTATTGTTGTGAATATGTTAATTTTTGTGGGTGCTGTCATCATGATTCTGGGTTTCCTGGGATGCTGTGGTGCCATGAAAGAAAACCAGTTCATGATGATTTTGGTGAGTTTTCCCAACGCATCCCAATACCCAACCTTCAGACTTTGGAGGATTATTTCCCATTCCCATTATCTGTCAGAAGGACTTGTGAAGATTGATGTAACTCTCTCACTTTATTTAGAGGGTTTTGTTGTGGAAGCTAATATAATTATCTCAAATTAGAGGGTACCACGAGAGAAGTAATCCAAGTCTATGCCCCAACCAGTAACACTAAAGAAGCTGAAGTTGAACAGTTATATGAAGACCTACAATACCTTCTAGAACTAATACCCAAAAAAGACATCCTTTTCATTATAGGGGAGTGAAATGCAAAAGTAGGAAGTCAAGAAACACCTGGAGTAACAGGCAAATTTGGCCTTGGAGTACAGAATGAAGCAAAACAGAGTTTTGCCAGGAGAACGCACTAGTCATAGCAAACACTCTCTTCAACAACACAAGAGAAGGCTCTACACATGGACATCACCAGATGGCCAGCACTGAAATCAGATTGATTATGTTCTTTGCAGCCAAAGATGAAGAAGCTCTACACAGTCAGCAAAAACAAGACTGGGAGCTGACTGTGGCTCAGATCATGAACTCCTTATTGCCAAATTCAGACTTAAATTGAAGACAGTAGGGAAAACCACTAGACCATTCAGGTATGACCTAAATCAAATTCTTAATGATTATACAGTAGAAGTGAGAAATAGATTTAAGGGACTAGATCTGATAGACAGAGTGCCTGATGAACTATGGATGGAGGTTCGTGACACTGTACAGGAGACAGAGAACAAGACCATCCCCAAGAAAAAGAAATGCAAAAAAGCAAAATGGTTGTCTGAGGAGGCCTTACAAATAGTTGTGAAAAGAAGAGAAGCAAAAAGCAAAGGAGAAAAAGAAAGATATACCCATTTGAATACAGAATTCCAAAGAATAACAAGGAGAGATAAGAAAGCCTTCCTCAGTGACCAGTGCAAAGATAGAGAGGAAAACAATTTAACGGGAAAGGCTAGAGTTCTCTTCAAGAAAATTAGAGCTACCAAGGGAATATTTCATGCAAAGTTGGGCTCAATAAAGGACAGAAATGGTATGGACCTAATGGAAGCAGAAGATATTAAGAAGAGATGGCAAGAATACACAGAAGAACTGTACAAAAAAGATCTTCATGACCCAGATAATCACAGTGGTGTGATCACTCACCTAGAAGCAGACATCCTGGAATGTGAAGTCAAGTGGGCCTTAGGCAGCATCACCATGAACAAAGCTAGTGGAGGTGATGGAAATTCAGCTGAGCTATTTCAAATCCTAAAAGATGATGCTGTGAAAGTGCTACACTCAATATGCCAGCAAATTTGGAACACTCAGCAGTGGCCACGGGACTGGAAAAGGTCAGTTTTCATTCCAATCCCAAAGAAAGGCAATCCCAAAGAATGCTTAAACTACCACACAATTGCACTCATCTCACACACTAGCAAAGTAATGCTCAAAGTTCTCTAAGTCAGGCTTCAGCAATACATGAACCATGAACTTCTGGATGTTCAAGCTGGTTTTCGAAAAGGCAGAGGAACCAGAGATCAAATTGCCAACATCTGTTGGATCATTGAAAAAGCAGGAGAGTTCCAGAAAAACATCTACTTGTGCTTTATTGACTATGCCAAAGCCTTTGACTGTGTGGATCACAACAAACTGTGGGCATTCTTCAAGAAATGGGAATACCAAACCACCTGACCTGCCTCTTGAGAAATCTGTATGCAGGTCAGGAAGCAACAGTTAGGACTGGACATGGAATAACAGACTGGTTCTGTTAGGACTGGTTCTGTTAGGATCTCCTTGCAGTCCTAGGAAAAGGAGTACATCAAGGCTGCATATTGTCACCCTGCTTATTTAACTTCTCTGCAGAGTACATCATGAGAAATGCCAGGTTGGATGAAGCATAAGCTGGAGTCAAGTTTGCTGGGAGAAATATCAATAACCTCAGATAGGCAGATGACATCACCCTTATGGCAGAAAGTGAAGAAGAACTAAAGAGCCTCTTGATGAAAGTGAAAGAGGAGAGTGAAAATGTTGGCTTAAAGCTCAACATTCAGAAAACTAGGATCATGGCATCTGGTCCCATCACTTCATGGAACTCATTAAGGAAGACTAACAAATAAACAATTAGCTACAGCAAAGGTGGTCCAAGAAGAAAAGAGCAATGATAAAGGAGGGAACTTTCAAGCTGGAAGCAGAAATGGATAAGGTGTTTGTATGGGTAAGGGTGTGATGAGCTTTCCATGGAGAGAGCCTGGCAGTACAGTGCTAGCATCTTTGGGGAACTGAAAAATCTTGGGTATGGCTAGAGTGTGTAAGGACTGTTTTCAGTAAATGATGGAAGGTGGGTCTGAGTATGGACTAGTATCAAATCACAGTCCATGCTAAGAAAATTGTAAGGACATGAGATAATCAGATTTGTCCTTTAGAAATCTTCAAGGATAATTTGGGTTGAGATAACCAACAGATAATTCACTTTGAACACTTACACAGTAGACAATAATAAGTGGATATAGAACAAAAAAATTTAAATTCAAGTATTTATTAGATAGAAATCTGACATAAGAGTTTATCAGAGTTCATCTGAACTTGTTTCTTCTCTAATAAAAGAAGTATTGTGTCAGTCCCTGAACAAATATTTTTTAACTGATGGTTTATTATGAGGCAAGGTAAAAGAGCTTTCAGTTCAGTTCAGCTCAGTTGCTCAGTCATATCAGACTCTTTGTGACCCCATGGACTGCAGCACGCCAGGGCCTCCCTGTCCATCACCAACTCCCGCAGTCCACCCAAACCCATGTCCATCGAGTCAGTGATGCCATCCAACCATCTCATCCTCTGTCAACCCCTTCTCCTGCCTTCAATCTTTTGCAGCACCAGGGTCTTTTCCAATGAGTCAACTCTTCGCATGAGGTGGCCAAAGTATTGGAGTTTCAGCTTTAGCATCAGTCCTTCCAATGAACACCCAGGACTGAGCTCCTTTAGGATGGACTGGTTGAATCTCTTTCAGTCCTAGGGACTCTCAAGAGTCTTCTCCAACACCATAGTTCAAAAGCATCTATTCTTTGGTGCTCAGCTTTCTTTATGGTCCAACTCTCACATCCATACATGACCACTGGAAAAACCATAGCTTTGACTAGATGGACCTTTGTTGTCAAAGTAATGTCTCTGCTTTTTAATATGCTAAGTTGGTCATAACTTTTCTTCCAAGGAGCAAGTGTCTCTTAATTTCATGGCTGCAGTCACTATCTGCAGTGATTTTGGAGCCCCCCCAAAATAAAGTCTCTCACTGTTCCCATTGTTTCCCCATCTGTTTGCCATCAAGTGATAGGACTGAATGCCATGATCTTAGTTTTCTGAATGTTGAGTTTTAAGCCAGCTTTTTCACTCTTTTCATTTTCATCAAGAGGCTCTTTTGTTCTTCTTCACTTTCTGCCATAAGGTTGGTGTTATCTGCATATCTAAAGTTAATGATATATCTCCTGGCAATCTTGATTCCGTCTGTGCTTCATCCAACCTGGCATTTCTCATGATGTACTCTGCAGAGAAGTTAAATAAGCAGGGTGACAATAGAGAGCCTTGATATACTCCTTTCCTGATTTGGAACCAGTCTGCTATTCCATGTCCAGTTCTAACTGTTGCTTCCTGACCTGCATACAGATTTCTCAGGAGGCAGGTCAGGTGGTTTGGTATTCCCATCTCTTTCAGAATTTTCCACAGTTTGTTGTGATCCACACAATGGCTTTGGCATAGTTAATAAAGCAGAAGTAGATATTTTTCTGGAACTCTCTAGCTTTTACAATGAAAGAGCTTTAATGGAACTCTAATATCATCCTTGGTGGTTGCTTTTTGATTAATAAGGCCTCATTTGCATTTTGAGGACTTAATTACTTTAGGAGCTTTTTATGAAAAACTCATTTGTGGGAACCTCTGAAATTAGAATTCAGTATATCTGAGGCAGGTTTCAGGACTATATTTGTAAAAAGACTCCAGGTGATTCTCACAGTGGTAGAGACATTGTTTTGAAGTCAGTTCTGAAATTTGTCTTGAAGTTTGAGTTTGTATTTGATGAAGAAAAAAATCATATTCAAATAACTTCATTTCAGTTTTTGAACTTCCCTCCATTCAACATCGTATTGCTACCTACAATCCTATGATTCAATTTTAGTTTTAATCATTTTCCTTAATCAGTCTCTGGAGCAAATGTTTCTGAGCAGTAATGGCTCCAAATTTGATTCTTGAGGTGGAGAGTGGAATAAATGAAGAGCATGGTTAATACTCCTACTGTAATTAGGATCCCTACTGCAGAAAGAAGCGCCATGTCCAAAATATCCCCACATGGTTTCAGAATGTAATGGGGATAATATTGAATATATTTTCCTTTCCTTTTTTTTTTTTTCAGTTTTTCGTAGGACTGCTTATGATCCTACTCCTGCAGGTGGCAGCAGGTATCCTAGCAACTACTAGCAAATCTAAGGTGTGTACACGTATTATACCTGACAGTTTTGGAAAAGTCTGAAAAATTGACATGCTACCTCCTGGCATGAATCATTTAGCAGCACTTTTCAATTTTCAGACTGAACAAACTCTGAATAAGACTCTCATGATTAATGCACGTCTTTTGAGTTCAACAAATGAAAATGAAAGAGTATTCCAGAAAGCCTTTTCTGAACTTCAAGGAAAGGTAATTAGAACTTGTGGGTTATTTGGAGAGTTGGACACGGTTTTCCTTTTACTTATTTTTGACAGGTGTGTTCCTTAAGAATTGGAAAAATGTCTCCCTTTTGCATATTTTGACCAATTATTCTGTCACTATGCAATAAGAAGAATCTGGGACTATTTCTAATTTTTTCCCCAGCTTCTTATGAAGTTCTGAGGCAGTTTAGGACAGATATTAAGAGGATATGTTTACGATAGATTAAGTCTTGATTGAGCGAAATCAATAATTGCTTTAATATTTACCATTTCAAAGGATAGTGTGTTTTGAATGCTTGGAATTTCCCTTCTCTCTTTCTCTGCCTCCATGTCCCACTTCTTTTAAAAATAATTATAGCTATTGTTTATTGTCAGAGAAGGCAATGGCACCCCACTCCAATATTCTTGCCTGGAAAATCCCATGGACGGAGGAGCCTGGTGGGCTGCTGTCTATGGGGTTGCACAGAGTCGGACAGGACTGAAGCGACTTAGCAGCATTGTTTATTGCTGCTTAGTATGTATCAGATTTACATTCAATAGCTCACTTAATTCTGACAACAAGTCTATGAGATGGATAATATCATTAACCTCATTACCTTTATCCAGAGAAAGCAATGGCAACCCACTCCAGTGTTCTTGCCTGGAGAATCCCAGGGGGAGTCTGGTGGGCTGCCCGTCTATGGGGTCGCACAGAGTTGGACACAGCTGAAGGGGCTTAGCAGCAGCAGCAGCATTATCTTTAATAGACAGATGAGGGGATTAGAACTTAGAGAGGCATGACAGCTAACAAGTGATGGGGTTGGAATTTGAATGCAGATCTGTCTGACTCACTAATTCTTTTTAACCAGTAAGCTAGCCCCCCTCCCCCTAGGTATGTATGTATGTATTTACTTTGGTTACTTCACTGTCTTCAGGGTAAAGTCAAGATTTGGACAGGGGTGAAGGTATTTCACTATCTGGCTCCTACCTTGTCTTTTAACTTTACTAAAGACAGCTCCAGAAGGCACTCTGGTCCAACCAGGCTTGTCTACTCAGGATGTCTTAAATAATTCTGCCTCATCCTTGGAATGTACTTACTACTTTTCTTTTTCTTTTTTTGACTTGCTTTCTTTAAAAAAAAAATTAATTGGAGGATAATTACAATATTGCGATGGTTTTTGCCATACATCAGTATGAATTGGCCATAGGCATACATGTGTCCCCTCCCTTCGGAATCCCCCTCTTCCCTCTATCCCCCCAGCTGTTGCAGAGCACTGGCTTTGACCGCCCTGTGTCACACATCAAACTCCCACCGGCTATCTGTTTTACATATGTTAATGTATATGTTTCAATGCTATTCTCTCAAGTCATCCCACCCTCTCCCTCTCCCACTGAGTCCAAACGTCTGTTCTTTCTTTACAAATACTACCTGAACTTTGAGACTTGACTGAAATATCGCTCTGTGAAACTCCTCCCCTCTACAGTTTATTTACCCAGAATTTCCATCATATTAATGACATGTAGCATTTATTTCACGTATATCATAGAAACCCTCAGAATCTGAGTAGAGCAGGATTTTACAGGACATTTAACCTGACTTGTCATTAATTGGGGCTTCCCAGGTGGTACTAGTGGTAAAGAACCCATCTGTGAATGCAGGTAGATGTGAGATGTGAGTTTCATCCCTTGGTCGGGAAGATCCTCTGGAGAAGGGAATGGCAACCCACTCTAGTTTTCTTGCCTGGAGAATTCCATGGACAGAGGAGCCTGTTGAGCTACATAGGGACGCGAAGAGTCGCACATGACTGAAGTGACTGAGCACACACATCATTAACTGAAGTATTTTATGTTTATGTTCACCCACCTTCTAACTAAGTATGGAAGATCCAACAGTTTGCCCATTTTGCCCATCCCATCCCATTCCCTTTGCATCTAAGTCTGATGATTAATGTGTTCTTCTTAATTTGAAACAAAATCTTTCTCCCCTAGAATTTATATAATTTAGTTTTAGTTCTTCCTTATGGAGTTTCAGAGGAAAAAGAAAATCTACTTCTACATATTGCAACTTTTTCTTTGAAACTGGCTTCTTGTATGACTGCTAAGAGCTTTGATTTTCAAGTCAAAACATCCTAACATCCCTGGTTTCTTGAACTATTTATCAGATGACATTTCCCCCAGAGCCCAGTTCCTATTTGGATAGACTCCAGCTTGTAAAAATTGTGCTTAAAGCATCATTTCCAGGAGCTGAAACCTGATATGAGTTAGTCCCTGTTTAACTTCCTCTGTGTTGTGTTTCTCCTAGCTCAGCCAGAGCTGCGTTCCTTGATCCTCTCTCCTCCTGGATAATTCCTACTTTAGAGTCCAGATTAATCCAGATTTAAAAGCAAGAAGAATTTAGGCAACTCAGCTTCTCCACTGGGAGGGGCCAAGCATCCTTGATTTTCCCTGTTAATCTAGGACAAAATATATTACCGGTAACCACGGAGTCTCTGGGTGGGCCCTGAGTCACGCTTGGTGCATGTTGTCCCTGGTCTTAGTGTCATCCATGGGATTCTAAATGTTCTGTTTGTTGTAGCACAATTAATTCTTTTTTTAAAAAATATATGTACATTTATACTTTTCTTCTGAAGACAATACACTTACTGTCAGATATTTTGATACTGAAGCTGAAGCTTCAATAATTCAGCCACCTGATGTGAAGAACCAACTCATTGGAAAAGACCTGATGCTGGAAAGATTGGGGACAGAAGGAGAAAGGGGCATTGTGGATGAGATGGGTGGATGGTATCACTGACTCAGTGGACATGAGGTTATGCAAACTCATGTTTGGGAGATGGTGAAGGACAGGGAAGCCTGGGGTGCTGCAGTCCATGGACTTGCACAGAGTTGGACATGACTTAATGACTGAACAACAACAAATAATTGCTTTACAATGCTGTATTAGTTTCTATTGTACAGTGAAGTGGATCAGCTATTTGTATGCATACCTCCCCTCTTGCATCTCCCTTACACCCCTCATCCCAGCCCTCTAGGTCATCACAGAGCACTGGGCTGAGCTCCCTGTGTGGGGCACAATTCTGACTTATTTCCGTGCATGAATTCTGTGCCTGAAGCTTCTTGGGTTCACAGGACTATGTACAGAATTGTCTGTTCTGGTTTTTGCTTGTTTTACAATATATATCCACCAGGACTTTCTTTTCTATTTTTCAGTAATGCTTCTTTGGAAAAAGAAAACTCTGGCTGGATGGCCTGGGGTCCCATCACACAGAGATAATTTGTAGTTACTAAGTGACTTTCTTTTTGGTTTTCAGGGAATTCCCACACAAATTCTCTGCTAATATACTAGTAGAACATGCCCATCTTGGATTCTTGGAAATGACTATTTGTATCATTCACTGAGAAGTGCCTTGTTCATCCAATGCTATTACACTTTCAATACATCCCAACCAGCCTCTTCCCCAGCTGCTCCCACACCTGATCTCATGACTAGATTCCAAACCAAGTTTAGCCTTTCTACCTCCTGCTCTGTCTCCTGTGTATCTCTATGCTGTCTTAAGGGATACTGTATTCCAAAAATGGATTGATCTGTGAGTGTATATAGTGGGATTTATATTCTTTTTGATCTGCTGTGTCTGTATCAGTTAATATAATTCAAGTTTATTTAATCAGAAAGAGTGAGCAATTGATTGTGTCTACTGTGGAAGCAAGAAAAGAAGGTGTTTCAAGATTACTTTCTTTGTTAATATTGATTGACTTTGAAACCATCTGAAATCTCCAACTCTTTGTCATGTGAATATCTAATGAGTCATATATTTGTGCAAGTGAATCTTTGAGCCAAATCACAAGGCTTTATATCTGCCAAAGTTTGGACCTGCTGAAGGCCATTGTGTGAAATATCTTTGGAACTCCAGTTTGCATTCAAGTGTATTAATCATTATTCCCATCTCTATATCAACTATAGAGTTGAAAAGGTGTTTTCCATAATGTTATCTAAAGTATTCATATTAGTGTTAAACAGATCCGTTCATGTGAGAGTGTAAAGGAAGCAATAACAACAACCACCACAAAACACAATCAACAGTGATGACAACATATGTTGAGTACTTTCTAGCGCAGGCATTGGGCTAAACACTTCATATCTTCACATGGATATTCTAATTTTATCTTTACAACAAATCTGTGAATGAATTAGACTATCATTAAAAACTATCATTATCTGTATTTTACAGATGAAGAAATTGTGGCATAGAGAGGTTTAAGGAACGTGAGTAACAAGGTCACTCAGTAAGTGGAAGTCCTTTTAATATCCTTGTATGGCAATGCATCTGAGCCTTAGAAAACCACCCAGTCTTGGTTCTATTTTCTTAAGCATTTTTTTCTTCTTTTCTGCATGAAAAGTTTAGTCTCTAATTAGAGCAAATATGACAAGATGAGAGAGAATTACCTCTCACTTTCATCTAATAATACTGTAACCCATTACTCTGAGTCATTGGGCTTATTGCTTTCTTGCTATCCTTTCCCAAACATGACCACAATTTCTCTTAGTGTTTGCCCATGTTTAGTTGCCTTAGGAAGCATCACTTCGAACAAAGCTAGTGGAGGTGATGGAATTCCAGCTGAGCTATTTCAAATCCTAAAAGATGATGCTGTGAAAGTGCTGCACTCAATATGCCAGCAAATTTGGAAAGCTCAGCAGTGGCCAGAAGACTGGAAAAGGTCAGTTTTCATTCCAGTCCCAAAGAAAGGCAATGCCAAAGAATGCTCAAACTACCATACAATTATATTAATTTCACATGCTAGCAAAGTAATGCTTAAAATACTCTAAGCTAGGCTTCAACAGTACATGAACCAAGAACTTCCAGATGTTCAAGCTGAATTTAGAAAAAGAAGAGGAACCAGAGATCAAATTGCCAACATCTGTTGGATCATAGGAAAAGCAAGAGAAGCCCAGAAAAACATCTTATTCTGCTTCATTGACTATGCTAAAGCCTTTGACTGTGTGGATCACAATAAACTGTGGAAAATTCTTCAAGAGCCAGGAGTACCAGATCACCTTACCTGTCTCCAGAGAAACCTGTATGGTCAAGAAGCAACAGTTAGAACTGGACATGGAACAACAGACTGTTTCAAAATTGGGAAAGGAGTACATCAAGGCTGTATATTGTCACCCTGCTTATTTAACTTCCATGCAGAGTACATCATGAGAAATGCTGGGCTGGATGAAGCATAAGCTGGAATCAAGATTGCCAGAAAAAGTATCAATAATCTCAGATACGTAGATGACACCACCCTCATGGTGGGAAGTGAAGAGGAACTAAAGAGCCTCTTGATGAAGGTGAAAGAGGAGAGTGAAAAATTTGTTTTAAAACAGAACATTAAAAAAATGAAGATGGCATCTGGTCCCATCACTTCATGGTAAATAGATGGGGAAACAATGAGAGATAGTGAGAGACTTTATTTTTGGGGGCTCCAAAATCACTGCAGATGGTGACTGCAGCCATGAAATTAAAAGATGCTTACTCCTTGGAAGGAAAGTTATGACCAACCCAGACGGCATATTAAAAAGCAGAGACATTACTTTGACAACAAAGGTCTGTTTAGTCAAGGCTATGGTTTTTCCAGTAGTCATGTATGGATGTGAGAGTTGGACTCTAAAGAAAGCTGAGTGCAGAAGGATTGATGCTTTTGAACTGTGGTGTTAGAGAAGACTCTTGAGAGTCCCTTGGACAGCAAGGAGATCAAGCCAGTCAGTCTTAAAGGAAATCAGTACTTAATATTCATTGGAAGGACTGATGCTGAAGCTGAAGCTTCAATACTTTAGCCACCTGATATGAAGGTGGCTAATTCATTGGAAAAGACCATGATGCTTGGAAAGATTGAAGGCAGAAGGAGAAGGGGATGACAGTGGATGAGATGGTTGGATGGCATCACTGACTAAATGGACATGAGTTTGGGCAAGCTCCAGGAGTTGGTGAAGGATAGGGAAGCCTGGCGTGCTGCTGCCCATGGCATCGCAAAGAGTTGAACATGACTGAGCGACTGAACAACAACCAAATGTTTGGTTTATTTTAAGCCTTAACCTTCCTGACATTATTCTAAGAATTTCATTCTTCATTTTCCCCTCTTTGCTGTTTTACAGATGTCTATGTAAAATTCAATCTCATGGAAGGCCAACTGAGCATCTTCTTTGGGTTTTGAGATGCCTCTCACTCTTCTCCCCCTTTCCTCCAAAGGTGATCAAAGGTCATGAGATAGAAATTTCACCTTATAAACCTCTCATATTTTTAAAGTAAAAGTGCTTTAGAGAAACTTCGACTTTCTTATGAGCCCTCTAGAAGCTTATTTCCTAAGATATAAGAAACATAAATCTGATTCTGCCTCTCTTTTGTCATTAAAAAGTAGAAGGTGAGTGCTTAATATTTTTTCCAAATTCTTCAGACTTTTGGACCTGAAACTTTATTTTTCCTCTGTTGATATGAAGTCCAAAATGGAATATTCTTTCATTCTTGTTTCTACATTCAGGGAGGTAGGTGAGGTTACTCACATAATATTCTGGTATAAGAAGCATCTTTATAATGATTTCAAAAGAATATGATTCAATGTGTTGACAGTGTTTTTATCCTCTCTAGTGACTGTTTTTCACATCTACTTTTCATCAAACAGTTAAAATGTTGTGGTTTGGTCAATGGAGCTTCTGATTGGGGAAGTAATTTTCAACACTATTACAAGACATGTGAATGTCCAGGTGAATCAGATCCTTCTTGTACAAAGTATAGTGGAAAAGCTATTTACAAACAGGTGAGAACAAATTCAATTTGGCACAGTAAGTGGTTCTGTTATTTTATTCACAATGAAAGTCTCTATAAAATATTATGTTGCAGCAATTACAATGGGAATCTTGATATAAAAGTCCCAGGGATTTCCCTGGGAAATAAAAAATAAATCCTTTTTAAAAGATAAAAGCAGATATAAAAAATAAAAGTATTTTATTTCTTCTATGAGTTTGGCATCATTTAAACTCACCTTTACTAGATCAAAGAATCATTCTGCTACAAGGGGAGGCAAAGTACAAACTAACAGATAAAATTCATTTTGTCCTCTCTTTGGTGACTTTAATCATTTTTTCTCCACTATTTTTTTTTTTTTCTATTTTAACATATGCTTTAGAAATATATATTTTTACTTTAATTTTCAAAGTAAAGCTTTCTTTTTCTAATCAAAGTTTGCCTTTCTCAAGTAATTGTATTGAATGCAGAAAAATAACTTGGGCTTTAGAAATTTCAGCTCTGAATATTAAGTGTACCTACCAATTTGCCTAATTATTGTTCCAGTTGAGAAGTTGTTTCATACCTTTAAAGTCAATGAAAACTTGGGTTTGTCTTTCATATGTTATAGACGACATATTTATGTTACTTGTAGGTGTTAATATGTGGATGTCATATTCCTTATTATTGCTTAATTCATCAAATATTTATTGACCACTTCCTATATGCTGACCTTTTATCAGCTGCTGGATATCCTTTCCTGAATATGCTTCAGTGTCTGCACTCATGAAGTGAATGCTCTCATAGGGAAGAGAGAAAAATAATTAGGCAACTTTAATCCAATGAACTACTGATATTTCTTGGATAGGGACAGGCACAAGATATCTAACCCCATCTAACTCAGTCTTTGGGGTTCAAGATACAGCTTCCTGGAAGACATGATATCTACCCCTTACCATAGAGTTTTACATAATTTATTCCTTCTTCCTGGAAGAAACTTTGGATGGATGTGTACAAAAATGACAGTTGATATTAATGTTTCATTTATTTGTTATTGTTCTTTGGTGCCTGCTATGTGTCAGGTAGGCTTCCCTCATAGCTCAGTTTGTAAAGAATCTGCCTGCAGTGCAGGAGACCCGGGTTCAGTTCCTGGGTTGGGAAGATCCCCTGGAGAAGGGAATGGCAATCCACTTCAGTATTCTTGCCTGGAAAATCCCATGGACAGAGGAGCCTGGCAGGCTACAGTCTGTGGGGTCACAAAGAGTCAGACACGACTTAGTTACTAAACCACCCCCACCATGTGTCAGATAGACCCTTGCTAGAATTAGACACGCTTTTGGACCCTCTAGGAGATTAAGGTCTAGTTGGGAAAGAGATACATGGAAGATATTATATTTCAATGGGCTAATTTCTATAATACCTAAAGATTTATTTTCAATCTAGCATTGGTTGAGTACTGGCTACTGAGGTTAATTATACATTAGGAAATAAAAAGTATCTCAGGGGAAACATCTCACCTGTTGACTATCACAGCCCTTTTACTAATGGGTTGGCCAAACTGTTCATTCACGTTTTTCGGTAACATCTGCAAGATGTTATGAAAAAACCAAATCAACTTTTTGGCCAACTCAATAATTTTATCAAAATTAAGGAGACTGTTCTGAAGAGAAATTGCTGTTCCAAGTATTTGAAGTAACATACTGGGGGAGAAATTATCCATCAGGTTACAGAGCTACCAAAGTGATCTGACTAAAATGTTTTATTATTAATTTTTATACTCCTCTCTGTTCTCTACATAATTTTAGTGACACAATCTCCACAAGGAAGAGAGGGAATAAATATGATGTTAACAAATGCAGTTTCCTCTTAGGTTAATGAGGGAATTAGTAAATTAAATTGCAGATTGCTATCTGTGTTCTGTTAAAGATTCAACTAAAGATATCTTTCCTGAGGATAGATTTTGAAAAGCCCTATATTATCCTGAAAAGTAATAGATATTTCCTCCAAATTCACACATAATTCAGCTGAAGATAGGCTTATGGTTGCACCAGTTTCCCAAAAGGAAGATCATAAAGTCACAAAATACTTTTGTCTGCCTTGTGTCATTTGAAAGAAGTCTGGAAAAATAAGAAATCTGGAATGTCCATAATTCACATTTTCCCCCTTCCCTTTTGCCAAGATAACCTGATTATCTAGAGGGGAAGGAGGGAGAAAACACCTAAAGTATAATGAATGTGACTCGGTAGATATCATTAATCTCATAGTTTATCTTGAATGATGTAATAATTTCCTCTAAAGTTTACCATTTTGAATCAGATGAGAATGGAGAAACCTATTACATTCAGGAATGCAGGGAAAAAAACTGTTTTACTCACCCACATGGAGAAATCTTATTTAACAAACAGCAATATTTTGTTAACCCTTTGCACTTATAAGACTATCATAGGAATAATATATTTTCTAGCAATACAGACAATCCCACTATTATATTGCATATTATTTTTCCATTTTAGAAATTATTCACATAATTTACAATTGCTGAAAATTTTAGGTCTGGCCTAAAATATTTTTTAATGAATTTATTTTTAATTGTAGGATAATTGTTTTACAATGCAATCCCTATCAAACTACCAATGGTATTTTTCACAGATCTAGAACATAAAGTTCACAATTTGTATGAAAATACAAAAGACCCTGAGTAGCCAAAGCATCTTGAGAAAGAAGAGTGGAGCTAGAGCGATCAACCTGACTCAAAACTATACTAAAATAATTTGGGCTTGATATTTCATGCTGCTTTGAATAAATGTTTAAAAATGTAGCAGAGAGACAATTGTCTAAATTAGTTTTTTTTTTTTTTTTTGTCTAAGGTAAGAATGTAACAGTAGATATAATGATTTTTTTTTTTTTTTCCTTTTTAAGGTAAAAATAACCCTGAGACACGTTAAGGGATTTTTGAAAAAGAACTTGTTTTAAAAATGAAAATCTATACTATAATTAGCTGAGACCTCAACTAGGGAACTCTCTGCTGCAGGGTACAAACCTAATAGATACACTGTCAAGGTGACAATAGCTCTGAAATGAACAATCAGAAGTTAGGATAAAATGAATATTTACAGCTAAATAGTCCTAGACTCAGCAATTAGGAAGTTGAAGCATAACTTTGTTCCTCAATGCTTCCTCATGTATGAACAAACCACAAACAGTCACAACCTTTTAGGGGCATGGAGTAGGAGCTGGAGTAATAGGAATAATCCAATTCCTTTTTGTTGAGTATATTCCTTGGTAGTCACGTAAAAAGTCAACCCAGTGAATAAAAATCTGTACATATTAAAACAAGGTCAAAATTTGGCAAAAAGTAATTTTTCATATTTTGTTTTTAACAGTCATGCTTTGCCTCGATTAACCACATATTTTCAAGACGTTTTTTCATAGTTATTGCACTAGCATTTGGACTGGCGGCTATTGAGGTACAGTATTATCTTGCACTATTCATTCTTTGTTTATTCCCTTGTTTGTTCATTAATTTTTCTAACAAATGTATGAAGAGCCAAATACAAACCAGGTGCTCCAGAAAAGCACTGGGTACCAAGTGCCTAAGGCCCAGCAGCTGCATCTATCGACCTTGGGTCTGGGGAGGGGATTATAGTCTTAGGAATTCAGCAGGGCTGAAGCTATTATTTTTGAATGATTTCTCTCCTGGGGGAGAAAATGGAATTAGTTTCCACACAGTTTTTAGTCCCAGCTATTCTTTTCCCATTGAAAACTAGCACAGAGTTAATGTTTCTTCATTTGAAGAAATAGCACCAAACAAAATGAAAATACAAACTTTACAATTTTTTAATCTCTCTTCCTGATTTTGAAACAGAAAATAACTGAGCTCAGAAGTGTGGAGAGCTATTTTCCTGCTATTCTGTTATAGAGAAATCTAATAAGTTCTAAAAATTAGACAGCTGACTTTGATTTTCTCACTGTAAGGACTATGGACTCACTTGGAGAAAGCTTTTGAGGAAGCTTTGCTTGAGATGACTGCATTTGCTCTCATCAATTTGATTATTGACTTTGAAAAAAAGAATTCTGTATAGGTTTTTACTTTGATGGGCCCTCTTGGCAGGACTTTTGCAGAAACTGAAGGAATTTTTTTTTTTTTTATGTGACCTGAAATTCTTTGCAAAAAGATGAAATAAAACTGTTTCAGGGAAGTGTTTTGGAATCAATAATTAGATCTTGGTAATTTAGATATCAAGTGAGTCAAATTCACTCACAACCCAGGTCAGGGTTTTGGCAAGAATGCTAACGGTGTAAGGTGTCTCCCTAGTTAACACCTCTGCAGGCTGGTTTGCTCAATGAAGTGACTTCTGCTTCACTCTCACAAACACTGCCCAATGTTCTCCTTGGGTTTTCTGGTAGTTTTTACCTCTCTCGTGCCACATCACTATCTGAGAGGAATTTTAGCAGAGATTGAAGCAATTTAGTATCCTAGATTGTCATTTAGGTTACTGGTGGACTTTCCCAGCCAAAGCATAAGAGACAGGGTTGGAACTATGAGCAGCAAATTGGGCTGTTAAGCCTGACCTCCTTGTGCGTGCTAAACCACTGCAGTTGTGTAAGACTCTTTGTGATTCAACGGACTGTATCCCACCAGTCTCCTCTGTCCATGGGATTCTCCAGGCAAGATACTGGAGTGGGTTGCCATATCCTCCTCCAGACCTCCTTCTAGCCCAAATGAATAGGTCCAGATATGAAGCATTTTTGGTGGGTAGATGTAGTTGTCTTTCTTTACATCCAATATATGACCAAAACCAAATGATGCTGGCAATAAGTCTATTTCTCTCTATTCTGCCCATTGTAAAAGTTCCTTTGTTTCTCTTCTTTGTATTTTTTAAAATTAATTTCTTCGGCTTTGCCAGGTCTTATTTGCTGCATGTGGGATCTAGTTTCCTAAGCAAGGATTGAACCTGGGCCCGCTACATTGGGAGCCCTGAGTCTTAGCCACTGAACCACTAGGGAAGTCCCCAAAATGATTTATTTTTTATCTATCAGTTCAGTTCAGTTCAGTTCAGTCGCTCAGTCATGTCCAACTCTTTGCCACCCCATGAATTACAGCATGCCAGGCCTCACTGTCCATCACCAACTTCCAGAGTTTACCCAAACTCATGTCCATCGAGTTGGTGATGCCATCCAGCCATCTCATCCTCTGTCGTCCCCTTCTCCTCCTGTCCCCAACCCTCCCAGCATCAGGGTCTTTTCCAGTGAGTCAACTCTTTCCATCAGGTGGCCAAAGTATTGGAGTTTCAGCTTCAGCATCAGTCCTTCCAATGAACACCCAGGACTGAGCTCCTTTAGGATGGACTGGTTGGATCTCCTTGCAGTCCAAGGGACTCTCAAGAGTCTTCTCCAACACCATAGTTCAAAATCATTAATTCTTCGGCGCTCAGCTTTCTTTATAGTCCAACTCTCACATCCAGACATGACTACTGGAAAAACCATAGCCTTGACTAGGCGGACCTTTGTTGGCAAAGTCTCTGCTTTTTAGTATGCTATCTAGGTTGGTCATAACTTTCCTTCCAAGGAGTAAGTGTCTTTTAATTTCATGGCTGCAATCACCATCTGCAGTGATTTTGGAACCCCCCCTGAAAAATATAGTCTGACACTGTTTCCTCTCTTTCTCCATCTATTTGCCATGAAGTGATGGGACCAGATGCCATGATCTTAGTTTTCTGAATGTTGAGCTTTAAGCCAACTTTTTCACTCTCCTCTTTCACTTTCATCAAGAGGCTCTTTAGTTCTTCTTCACTTTCTGCCATAAGGGTGGTGTCATCTGCATATCTGAGATTATTGATATTTCTCCCGGCAATCTTGATTCCAGCTTGTGCTTCCTCCGGCCCAGCGTTTCTCATGATGTACTCTGCATATAAGTTAAATAAGCAGGGTGACAATATACAGCCTTGACATACCCCTTTCCCGATTTGGAACCAGTCTGTTGTTCCATGTCCAGTTTTAACTGTTGCTTCCTGACCTGCATACAGGTTTCTCAAGAGGCAGGTCAGGTGGTCTGGTATGCCCTTCTCTTTCAGAATTTTCCACAGTTTATTGTGATCTACACAGTCAAAGGCTTTGGCATAGTTAATAAAGCAGAAATAGATGTTTTTCTGGAACTCTCTTGCTTTTTCGATGATCCAGTGGATGTTGGCAATTTGATCTCTGGTTCCTCTGCCTTTTTTAAAACCAGCTTGAACATCTGGAAGTTCACGGGTCACGTATTGCTGAAGTCTGGCTTGGAGAATTTTGAGCATTACTTTACTAGTGTGTGAGATGAGTGCAATTGTGTGGTAGTTTGAACATTCTTTGGGATTGCCTTTCTTTGGGATTGGAATGAAAACTGACCTTTTCCAGTCCTGTGGCCACTGCTGAGTTTTCCAAATTTGCTGGCATGTTGAATATAGCACTTTCACAGGATCATCTTTCAGGATTTGAAATAGTTCAACTGGAATTCCATCACCTCCACTAGCTTTGTTCGTAGTGATGCTTCCTAAGGCCCACTAGACATTGGAATTCTCATTATTGAGTAAAACAGCCAAACTATGATATCTCTCCTTACTTGACTATAGCAACTTACAAGCACACACACACAGATCAGTACTTTCTCTCTTCACTTTAATTAAGAAAAGAAAAAAGAAAAGAAAAAAATCCATTGACACTGATAGTCACCACTTTTGGCTAAAAGCTATACCAACAGGAGGTTCTAGGAATGGAGCAGTTAAATAAGAGCAAAAAATAATATTACATTTTTTTAGATGACTTCAGAATATCAGAGCTTGTGCATATTACTTAGCAAGATTATCCTGAGTCTTAGCGTACATTACTGTAGGATGATCTCCTAATTATTGCCTGTTTTTGTGAACAATGATACGTTCTTTTCAGAGGCGGTGGAATACAGGAAAGTGTGACTTAACTGTCTAGTTTGCTGATGCATGGTCGGCTTGTATGTCAAGTTTGCAACAGCAAAAAGTGATAGCTGCCTCATCCCAGTGTTTTGGACATTTTCTTTCTTCTTTCCTGGTACTTGTCTCCCAGATTTAAGGCTTGGGAGTAAAGCAAAAGACTAAATTGTAACATTTTCTCAAGTCATTCTAAAAGAATGGCCTTTGGAACTTTCTGAATGAAAGTTTTTATCTTCGCAGAGAATTGGTGTTGATTTTTTTTTTTTTTTTGTATGAAAAATATATTGGGCAAAAGTTCTCATTTGGAGGGCATTTCCAGGAAAGGAATAGTGAGCAGGACATCTTAGTACAGTGGGAGCACTGGAGATGACTCAGCATAAACGGTGTCTCACCCTCTCTCTGCCTCTCCTCGGAGGAGGCTGGTGGAGCCAAAACTTTCCATCCACAGTACACACAGGTCTTTTCTGTCATTTCTGCATCAAAGCCACAGCATGCCACTCACCAACTTTAGAGCCAATTAGGCACTGTTTTGAGGTCCCTTATTCTTGGGGGAAACACTTAATGAGATGGAAATTGTGCCCCAGATTTTCAGCTGTGCAATCTCACTTCAAGGGAAATTCCTGAATGTTGCTATTCCCCTTAGATTTAGAAGCTTTTTAAGAAAAAAAGTTATTCCCCCCCCCCCCATTCTTCTTGGAGATGCCTAAAAATATAGCAAGAGAAATTCTAGACTCCTTGATTTTTAGGTGGATGATGTAAACCAGATGATAGGAGCAGTCGGTGTCTTTAGCCCCGGACGCCTGAGCTCCCCGGAGTTCCAGGGCCATGACCTACAGAAGGATGTGTTTGTTTCAGAAGGTTGGGTTGCTTCAGTGGTAGTGCTACCGCACAATCAAATAGGGCCAGATAGAGCCAGACTACCAGCTAAAAACCCTGATTAAGACAAAAAATACTCAGAAGCTTTCTCAATGTTAGACTCCCAACAAGAGGGATGACTTAGATTAATAATATTAGAATTGTCAGTAGCCGAAATTTTTTCATAGTGTTCTTTTTATTTGTAATATCTCTAGTGTTTCCCTTAAATTCCACATTCCTCCTGTCATTTTATTTTCTAGGTACTTGGTCTGATATTTTCTATTGTTCTGTACTGCCAGATGAGGAAGAAATAAAACGGGATGTGTCAAGCCATCATCGGTCAAACCCCTTTAAAGTTTTACTGTGGAGTTGTTACTTTAAATATATGAGTGCAATGTTAAAAGCAGCTTTCCTATTAAAATGTGTCATTTAGCTGGATCACAGATATCTTTCTGTCATATTGAACATATTTAAAATTTCAGACACACAAGGAAATTATATGACTGTGCATTTCCCCCCAAAATAAAAGTAATATTCTTTACTTTGGTGCAATCCTGTGTGATTATTGTGTTCAGGTGGTACTGAACACAGCTTAAAACGTTCACCTGGAGCCACGCAGTGGAATAATAATCTCTGAGTAACAGGGCCATAGTTAGTAAGGGCTGTGTGTCCAGGCTTTTTAGAAGCAACACTCTCTCGAGATGTATTAACCATTGGTGGTAAGATTGAATTAAGCCTCATGTTGGAAGGTTGAGAGTGGCCAAGCAAAAAGTCATCACATCTTGTCTGTTTCCTAGTGGTGTCTTGCCATTAGTTTGCTAGTCTTGCCAGGGTTTGCTAATGGGGTCTCTTTTTCTCTCTGTTGAGGACAAGAAGATGCTTCCTTTCCAGCCAGTGAATTGCTGGTATGTCTGTGGATTTTATAACTATGTCTGAGACATAGTTATAAGTGCTTTTATCTTTTTAATTCTCATGAGCATTTTTGCATTTTATTTTATATTTTATATGCACACAATAAGGGTTTCTCAGGTGGTGCTAATGGTAAAGAACCCACCTGCCAATACAGGAGACAGAGATGTGGGTTCGATCCCTGGGTCAGGAAGATCTCCTTGAGGCGGGCTGGCAACCCTCTCCAGTATGCTTGCCTGGAGAATCCAATGGACAGAGGAGCCTGGAAGGCTGAAGTTCATGGGGTCTCAAAGAATTGGACACAACTGAAGCAACTTAGCGTGCACACACATGTGCATATACACAACGAAGTGTACAAATCTTAAGTATTCCCTACCTGAATAGTATGCACTGTCCAGATGAAGACACAGAACATCTCCAGCACCCCAGGCGCCCTTCATGCTACCCTCCACTTTGGGGCATGCTAAAGCCGGCTTTCGCTGTGTCAACTAAAAAAAGATGTACAACTTGAGAGTTGTGAGTTAAGTTTTATTTGGGACAAAATGAGGACTGCAGCCCAGGAGGCAGCATCTCAGATAGCTCTGAGAGACTGCTCCAAATTGGCAGTGGGAGAAAGTCAATATATAAGGTTTTGGTGAAGGGGGAGTTCAATACCATGAAGCACTCATTTTACAAAAGGCTTTTTGTTAGTCATGAGGATCTGATATCACCATGAAGGGATTTAGTGCTTCTCTAGATATGAGGAGATGCAAGGACTGAGATCATAAAATCTGTTTGTAATAACATCCAACCATCTAAAGACCTGTCCCACCAGATTCCCTGGAGCACAGAGTGCCTCACTCCACCCTCAACTCCTTCAGGGGTTGTTGAAGGTCAACAGCTATAGCAGCATGGGGTTCAGTCTCCACAGAGGCAGATGGCAAAGTCCTTTGTTGTTCAGTCGTTGGCAATGCTCTTGGTAAGTGCCAATTTCTAGTTGACACAGCTCCCTTGTGGTCATAAATCCGACCATACTTTGGGGGACATTTCATGACCATTTTGCCCCACGTTGCTGCGAAGGCTCATTCCCAGTTTTGAAGAAGGTTTTTGTTGATAAGACACTCAGTGTGCTATTACTGGACTAGGTCTTAATAGTCAAAGACCTCTGGACATCTGTCTTCTACTTATGGTCCAGGAAAGTATTCCCTCTTGTTGCATCTTTTCATACCTTTAGTTACACTATTACAATCATTGATCATATATAGAGCTATACATTTGATCAACTGCTTCAAGTCTAGTCATCATTTTCATTGGAGGCTCAGTCATACACTTGGTAACACAAGAAATAATAATCTTGTGAAACAAGCAATATGCAAAAAGCATAGTTAATAACACTGGTGGGAATTAAAAATAAATATTTTAGCCATGAGTCTCCCACACCAGTTTTTTTTAAAAGATCATCAAGACTAGGGAATGGGTCACTTAAAGCATAAATCTGATTTTTCATGTGGTTCAAATGTGTTACATTAAAGGATTTATCAGGTATGTAAATACAGCACTCAGTTTGAATTGTAGCACAGATATCTCCCCGAGGTGCTCTAAGGTGTCAAGGGCCTTGCAATTGCGTAGCACTACCTTTCTTTTTCTAGAGACAGAATTCAATAGGCTCATAGCCCAGTTACTATCATTTAAAGCTTATGAAAGTTGTTAAGTTCAGTCACTTCAGTCACTCAGTCGTGTCTGACTCTTTGAAACCCCATGAATCACAGCACGCCAGGCCTCCCTGTTCATCACCAACTCCCGGAGTTCACTCAAACACACGTTCATTGTGTCGGTGATGCCATCCAGCCATCTCATCCTCTGTCGTCCCCTTCTCCTCCTGTCCCCAATCCCTCCCAGCATCAGGGTCTTTTCCATTGTCAACTCTTCGCATGAGGTGGACTTAGATATGGTCAATTACATCCTCCAAGACCACTGAAGGCACACCATACACACAAGATGCTAAGTGGTCATACCAGTAGAATACAGAACTTTGACCCATTGGGATCATACCAGTGGTAGATTGGTTAGGGTCACCTCTAATTTGTTAACATGTATGACCTTAAATTCATGGGAATCCCAGGCTACACCTTTGTATCCATCCCTGTAGATGTGAAGGCCATGAATTAGTGCCATAAATCCACTGAATTCCCTACCAACCACTCTAAGGGTAATAATAGGTATAGTTCATAAAGCACCCACCTTTGTCTCATAATTACCAGGTTGACCATTTTTAGTATGATTTAACCGTTCCCAACATAGAGGAATCTTTAAACCTAAATGACCATAGCCTGGTGTTAACTATGTAGATTCTCCCCACAGTTGTGGGGAGTTTTCCTTTAAACAGATAAGAAGTTAATTTTTTATTGAGACTTACCTCATCACTCCAACTGAGTTTAAATGACAGTAAGAGAAAAGTTAAATCTATGGCCAGCATTCCCAGAGCAGGTATTATTAACTGGCCAGGTGAGAGAATCCCATCTAGTAATACCATGAAGATAGAACAGGACTGAACATTCATCTAAAATAAGTTTCCTAGTGGGTATCCCTAGAGAACAGAAATCCACCAAGGTAATCCCAGAAGTACTAGACATAGGTAATTGGCCACAGCCAAACCATTGGATTGAGTTTATACTAGAATAGAATCGTGTCCATGATAGAAAACATTTGATTGATGGGCATAGGTCCAAGGAATCAAGAAAACATCATAAATGATCACAAAAGTCAGGCCAGCACCTTGGGCCAGCTGCCTACTTCTGATGTCACCTTCTCGCCCTCGCGTAGTGTGGTTTCCTCTGAGCATTGTCTTAAGGTGAGATTGACGTCAGCAGGCCTCTCTATAGCCCAGTCCAGCTCAGGGGCCTTTGGAAGTGGGAGTTAACCCGAGAGTCAATTTCCCTTCGATTTCACTGGGCATGAGCTAGTTAAGAGTGCCTGATAGAAAGGTCCTCCCATTCAGGTTGGAAACAGTTCCTTAAATTACATCTTCCAGTCTTGATTGCAGGTGATGTGAGGCATCTGATCTTCATCCAAAGAAAGACTACTAAGATAAGCTTCAGAAACAACCCTGGATACACAATGGAATATTACTCAGCCATTAAAAAGAATTCATTTGAATCAGTTCTAATGAGATGGATGAAACTGCAGCCCATTATACAGAGTGAAGTAAGCCAGAAACATAAAGACCAATACAGCATATTAATGCATATATATGGAATTTAAAAAGATGGTAATGATAACCCTATATGCAAAACAGAAAAAGAGACACAGATGTACAGAACAGACTTTGGGACTCTGTGAGAGAAGGCGAGGGTGAGATGTTCTGAGAGAACAGCATCGAAACATGTATATTATCAAGGGTGAAACAGATCACCAGCCCAGGTTGGATGCATGAGACAAGTGCTCGGGGCTGGTGCACTGGGAAGACCCAGAGGGATGGGATGGAGAGGGAGGCGGGAGGGGGGATCGGGATGGGGAACACATGTAAATCCATGGCTGATTCATGTCAATGTATGGCAAAAACCACTACAATATTGTAAAGTAATTAGCCTCCAACTAATAAAAATAAATGAGAAAAAAATAAATTAAAAAAAAAGAAAAAAATGCAAAATTTTTTTTGAAAAAAAAAAAAAAGAAAGAAAGAAACCCTAGAGTGTCCTTTAATAATGCAATTAAATTTTACATTAATATACTTTAACAACATAGAACTACCCTCCATTAACTAACTGGGATTTAACATTCATTGAAACATCTTTTTCTCCTTAAAGTCACCATTGTTTTTACCAAATATAACCAAATTAAGACTTGTTTGTAATATAGGTCTGGCCGCAATAAACTTGGCTTGATAATTTATATAACCATAATTGATCATAGACTTTTTTTGCTTTGCTGAGACTGTAAAAGTCTCAGACTGAAAGATCTAAGTGAATTCCTCCCTTCTCAAAGTCTCCTTCTTTACTGGGAACACACTTTCTATTTCCCTTAAGCAACCAAGAACTGACTTTTATATTAGCATTTTATAGATTGGTGAGCATAAATACCAGTGATAATTTCTAAAACCTTGGTCTTCTTAGAACATTTGAGGATGGCACCAAGCATCACTTATTTTTAATCCCAAATCTCTTTAGTTTCTCTGTAAGAGGTAATCAGTGTTTAGTAGTAAATGTTTCAGTAACTTAGCTATTCAATAGACTTCCAACTTTTAGTTAAGCACAACCCTTAGAAGTTCAAGTTACCCCAATCTGGAGAGACTATTTTAGACACATATTCCTAAAGAGCGTAATTATTTTTAATAGAGTCTATCTAAAGGCTTAAATCTCATTTACATTTCTTTTAGAAGTTTCTTCACTTGAGGTAATTTCTTTGTTGACAAACTTTTAACAGGTAAAGTAATATTTGCTGCTGCTGCTAAGTAGTGTCAGTCGTGAACGACTCTGTGTGACCCCATAGATGTCAATCCACCAGGCTCCTCTGTTCCTCGGATTCTCCAGGCAAGAATACTGTAGTGGGTTGCCATTTCCTTCTCCAGTAATAATATTTAACTTATATTAAACCTAGGTACAATGAAAATATTCTGCTTAATGTTAATTACTCCTAGACATGTCTACATTATTTAGATCAACAAATAAACATTAATAACAGGTATTTAAAACTAAATATTTCCTATTTCACATGAACCTGAAATTCATTTAGGTTAATTTCTCTTGTATTTAGAATTATTTGATTTGTAAGGGCTTACTTTTTTTTTTTAAAGGCCAATTAGATTAGAGCTCATTTACAAACTGATCTCAACAATCAGCAATATTATTAAAAAAAAAAAGAAAAGAGAGACACACACTGAGACATACATACATCCAAAGACACAAGAAATCCTATAGCTTTGTTTCCCAAACTTAGTTATGAATAAAAAATTGTTGGAGTAAGATTTTAAAAGACTTCCTTCCCCTTTTTTGTTCCTTTTGGCTTCAGGAATTAGATATGGTCTAGATAAGTGATCCAGAGAGCTTTGGTCTAAAGGTACAGGAGGAGTTATTTCCTCAGGGCAAGAATTCTTAAAGAGAGAATTTTTTCTTCAAGCTTCCTCTGGAGTCTAAAGAATATTGTGACCACGTTGTCAAAAATTGTATTTTTTTGTGACCATAATTTTATAGCCGAAATTTAGACCAGATAGTGCTCAACTTGGCCCTAATAACAAGGGCAGATTGGTCCCAGCAGGGATTATCCCTCTGGGGAAGTAGGGCTTCTTAGTTTGACCAGCCCCTGGCTGTTGATTACAAGAGGAAGTCCTGGATGTAAGGGAACTTCAGTCCATTATCCTATCCTATGTCAATAAAGATCTAATACTTTTAGGCCATTTTTTCTTGTCATTGGATCATAGCTATAGATTGACCAGTCATTTAAAAATTTCCCCAAGGGGTTCCCAGGTGGGGTGTGCAACCTTTGAGTGAGCAATTAGCTCGAACAGTTTGTACCAGATGTCTGTGCACTCAAATCAAACCAACAAACCAGACCAAACCAGAACTTTACCAGCCAGGAGTCACACTCCAAATGAAACAAAAGGAAAAGAGATGCCCCAAATTTGGCACTCAAAAGCCAAATGGCAAGAGTGCCCCAAAAAGATGGTAAAGTGATGCCCAGAAATCAAAAGCCAAATGGCATAAATGCCAAACGTGACTTCTCAGTTCCACTAGACCTGTGACCTGGCAAAGTCAGTGCTAGCAGCCTTTTTAGTTCTGATAGTTTTAAGCAATTTCTTCTTGATTTTCTGCGAAGAAGGTACTCTATCATTTCCTGTTTTAGAAGCTTCTAGACACCAGTCAAAGCACGGCCGGCCTTTTCTAATTGTGCACGCAAAAATATCAATTTTAGAATATCAAAACAACCCCAATTTGGCCATTTTAGGTTGAGATCTCTTTTTGTATAATTTCTCCAATTAACTAGGTACTTGCAAGTATGAGCTCCGTATGTATTGTACACGAATCTGGCTAGAGTGTTACTCAGAGACTGGCTTTCTGACACCAGTTTGTTTCTGTTGAGAGATTCTGTTTCCTATTTTAAGCTGAATTTGTCAGGGATACAAATCAACAGTGAACTTGTGTAGTGGGCCCATGTGCTGCTTGTGAGCGTAACTCCTCCAGGAGTCACCCCAGAGTCGTTTCAGCTCGTCTTACATGTCTCAGATTCTGCCTCCAGCAATCTAAGACCACTGTGGCTGTTCAGGTCGCTGAATGGCCAGTTCTTATGTGTGACCCCAGGATGAGCAAGTATTTTAATTAATGAATGGTTTTCCCTATGGGACCACTGCACGGTATGAGGACTAGGCCTCCATCACACCCGTAAATTTCTCAGTCACTTGAGAAAACCGAAACCGGCCAGGAGGAGTCTTGTCCCTTTTCTTCAGAGCAAAGCTCTCGTGTATTTTCCTCACTTTTATCCTGCCAAATTCTATAAGGACAGTCAAACTGGGGAGAAGTGTCAGATCAGCCTCTTACTTAACTACTCAGCCAAGACCATTCAGTCCCCTACAACAGAGAGACCTCGGTATCTTCCAGCTGAGCCCTGGGTATTCCTTGATTTTTTCCCAATCGAGCCCCCCTACCCAGTACCTTTCCACTGGGTGGGCAATTCTCCTGGCATCTTTCAGCCAGCTCCTCACCAGTTTCCTTGGACTAGGTGGGAATTCCTCAGTATCTTCCAACCGAACCCTACTCAATGTCTAGACCATGTGTGGGTATGCCCCGGATGTTTCACCTGTCCCCCCACCCCAGTATCTTTCCTACTGGGAGGGGGCAGGTAACCTGCTCCACTGACAAATAAAACTCAGAATTTCAACCAGTACAGGAGATTCAAGACCAGGAGCGACTTACCCAAATTTGTCTGCACTCCCTGAGGAGGCGGATGGGCACAAGCGGCCACTGCTGGTACCAAAGCTCCAGTTCCTTGAGGAGTCCAGTGAAGGAAGGAAGTCCACTCTGGGTCCCTTCGTGGTCACCATAACTGTCAACTAAAAAAGATGTACAACTTGAGAGTTGTGAGTTAAGTTTTATTTGGGACAAAATGAGGACTGCAGCCCAGGAGGCAGCATCTCAGATAGCTCTGAGAGACTGCTCCAAGTCGGCAGTGGGAGAAAGTCAATATATAAGGTTTTGGTGAAGGGGGAGTTCAATACCAGGAAGCACTCATTTTACAAAAGGCTTTTTGTTAGTCATGAGGATCTGATATCACCATGAAGGGATTTAATGCTTCTCTAGATATGAGGAGATGCAAGGACTGAGATCATAAAATCTGTTTGTAATAACATCCAAGCATCTAAAGACCTGTCCCACCAGATTCCCTGGAGCACAGAGTGCCTCACTCCACCCTCAACTCCTTCAGGGGTTGTTGAAGGTCAACAGCTATAGCAGCATGGGGTTCAGTCTCCACAGAGGCAGATGGCAAAGGCCTTTGTTGTTCAGTCGTTGGCAATGCTCTTGGTAAATGCCAGTTTGTAGTTGCCAACTCACTTGTCAGAGCAAAATCTATACATATACATCTCTTCCCATCTTTGTGCTCAGTAACATCACATTAGCACCTTGAAATACACCATTGTGGGAGTATTTAAGTATTTACATCGCAGAAATTCTGTAAGATCAGGGCATTTTTTTGGAGTACTGGTTGTTAAACATTTATCAATACACCACTACCCTTCAGCAAATGTCTCCCCAGAGGTAACCATTCTTCTAATTTCTATGACCATCGATTTATTTTGCTCCTTCTTGAACTTTCTACAAATAGAAAGTAAAGTCTGCATTCTAGCTTCTTTTGCTCAACATTTTGTGAGATTCGTCTATATTGTTTCATGTCACTTTAGTTTATTCTCATTGCTGAGAGGGTAACAGGCAGGAAGGCCAGAGGTCTCCAAACGGAGGAAACAGGCTACAAGTGTTATGCATTTTTTATCTCTCTCTTAAGTGGCAGGAGGAAACAAATTACAAGTGTTAAGTTTTCCCCCTTCTCTATACAAATTCAAAAAGAGTTTTCTTTTAAAATTCTGTGTTGCCATGACGACACCTGGCTCCACCTGAACTTAACTTTTCTCAAGCCTTGAGCTAACCAGTTTTTCTTATAGAAATGTTTGTCTTAAACTATGTTAATGAACTGTGTATTTACCCTAGACCCTGTCTTCAAGTGGGTTCCTCCTAAGACTCAGAACAGACTTAACAATCCAGTATGTTTTACTCATGCGTTGTTCTTCTAATCTATGTTAATGAAACTCTATATTTACTTGGAAACCCGCCTTTCTTCAAGATTCATATAATTTGTTTAATGGCCTGGGATGACTCACCTGGCGCCAATGTTATCTCAAAACTCATGTTGTGGGTGAGGGGCCTGGTGCCACTCTGAGTTTTGAGACATCTCCTTTCTGTAATTAACAACTTGCTAGTAGCTATATAACATCTAGCTAAAGACTAGTGGGGGTGGGGGGCACTCTTTCTGCCCTCTTCTGATGTCAGAAGCTTTCTTATCTCTTTTATACTTTAATAAAACTTTATTACACAAAAGTTCTGAGCGATCAAACCTCATCACTGGCTCCTGATTGAATTCTTCTCCTCCGGAGGCCAAGAATCCCAGCGTCTTTCATGGTTCAGCAACAACATTTCATTGCTATGTAGTTTCTCATGGTATATGAATATATCACAGTGTATTTATCTGTCCTCTTGTTGATGGGCATTGGGTTTGCTTCCAGTTAGGTGCTATTGTGACTAAAGTTGTTATTCACCAAATCTGAAGCAAACCCAGTGCCCATACACTGTGGATGTGAGGATGGATAAATACACTATGATATATTCATATAAGGTGCTATAAACATTCCTTGGGGCTTCCGTGGTAGCTCAGCTGGTAAAGAAACCACCTGTGATGCAGGAGACCACAGTTCAATCCCTGGGTTGGGAAGTTCCCTCGGAGCAGGGATAGGCTACCCACTCCAGTATTCTTAGGCTTCCCTGGTAACTCAGACCATAGAGACTCTGTCTACAATTCAGGAGACCTGGGTTCGATCCCTGGGTTGGGAAGATCCCCTGGAAGAGGGCATCACGACCCACTCCAGTATTCTTACCTAGAGAATCTCCATGGACAGAGGAGCCTGGCAAGCTACAGCGCATGAGGTTTCAAAGAGTCAGATACAACTGAGTGACTAAGCACAGCACAAAACATTCTTTACGTCTTTTGATACATATATGTGTTCATTTCGAGGTAGACATGCAGTAGTGGAATTGCTTTGCATACAAATATTGTAATTAGATTTCATAGAGTCTGTCAAGATATTTTGTAAGTGGTTATACTAATCTATACTCACAGTGGGAAAATATGATAAATTTAGTCTCCTATTCTGAGGAGGAGGCAGAGGAAGTAGATGATATAGATCAGAGTAGCCAGCAAGGTGTAGGATCTTGGCAGAGCCCTGGTCTGGGTTAGGCAGCCCAATTGTTTGCTTCCCTATTGATGACAATTGTAACTCTCCTCTGAGCAGGCCATTTCCCAGGAATATATATATATAATACACCAAAAACTATTTTTATTATTTCTTTCTTCTCACCAAATCCTCATGAAGTAGATACTATTACCATCCTCATTTTGTAGGTAAGAAACTATTCTTATAGTAGTTAGGTAATTTTCCCAGATCCAGACCATTAGGAACTGGCAGAACTGGGATTCAAACCTTGACAATTGTCTCTCAAACCCTCTTGGTAGATCATGCTCTATTTGGCTTTCCTATTGTATTTCTGCTAAAAAAAATTGTCATATTTTATTATGATTACCTGTTCATATGTTTGCCTTTGTGAATATACTGCAGCTCCTTGAAGGCAGTGATTGTTTCTTATTTGTCTATATGTCCCTAGTACCTATCCCAGTGCTTAGCACATAGTAGGCACTCAATAAATTGTAGCTAAAAATAATCTTCCCTACCCAGGGGTCAAATTCACATCTCTTACGTTTCCTGCATTGGCAGGAGGGTTCTTTACCACTAGCGCCAACTAGGAAGCCCCTAAAAATAATACATAGTTTTATTGAGAGCTTATTATACACCTAAAAATATTTGCCTAAAAATATTCTAAGTACTTAGCATAGAGTAACTCATATAATGTGAGAACAACTTTCTTAGGTTAGTACTGAAATGGATGAAGACCCCCATCTCTTCTGCCTACCTTTTGTCTGTGGAAAACTTTAGTCAAAGAATAAGTTTAATAATAAGTTTAATCAGAGAAATGAGAACGTGTGGAAACAAAGGAAAACAGTCAAAGGAGACCAAATAATAATAATGTAGTCACGAAGCAAAAAGTCAAGGAACTTTAGTTCCTTTTCAAGGGCTATAGGTAATATTCTAAGCCATATCCTGTGAGCTGTCTTTGGATACTGAAACCCCCACCAGGTGGAAGAAACTAACTATGTGATGACTAGACTGTAGCCATGACATGTGCTATGTGCTAAGTCACTTCAGTATCGTCCAACTCGTTGAGACCCTATGGACCGAGGCTCCTCTGTTCATAGGATTCTCCAGGCAAGAATATTAGAATGCCCTCCTCCAGGGGATCTTTCTGACCCAGGGATTGAACCTGCATCTCCTACATTGCAGGCAGATTCTTTACCGCTGAGCCACTGGGGAAACCCTAGCCATGACAGAAGCCTCCACAATTCCAAGAACTGGTCTCAAGAAATGGAAAAAAACAGATGCTGAAACTAAAGATTAACTGTATCTAGAACAATCAAGATGATGCTGGTCAGACTACTGATGACCAATTTAAAGATGACTGTCAGAGCTGACTGTGCTGTTTCTGAATGTAGTTCCCTCCCTCTGTATATAAAAGCTCTTACCCTTTCCTAATTGGTGGAAGGGAGTTGGCCTTTGGACAGATATCTGACCTCCCCTTACTCCAGTTGCTGTCATCCAAAATAAAGTAAACTTCCCGTTCCATCACCTGGCCTCGTTATTGGCTTTTGAATGGTGAGCAGCCAGACCCCACTTTCAGTAACAATATTACTATCAGACACACTTTACAGAGGAGGATACCAGGGCCTAATGAGATTAACTACCTTTTCTTGGGTCATGCAGCTGATAAATGGAGGAGTAATGATTCAATCTAAGTGTCTCAAAACTTGTGCTCCTCATGTTATATCATTTTGCCCTACCTTACAGTGTTTTTGGAAGAAATATATTAGGAAATGAATATGAATATACCTTTTGCATAGTTAGACACATATTAAGATAGTTCATGGTAAATATTTTATGGTATCAACAATACAAAGAACTTTGTCAGTTAGGGTCAGTTCAGTTCAGTTCATTTGCTCAGTCGTGTCCGACTCTTTGCAACCCCATGAACCACAGCGTGCCATCACCAACTCCTGAAGTCTACCCAGACTCATGTCCATTGAGTCCATGATGCCATCCAACCAACTCATCCTCTGTTGTCCTCTTCTCCTCCTGATCTCAATCTTTCCCAACATCAGGGTCTTTTCAAATGAGTCAGCTCTCTGCATCGGGTGGCCAAAATATTGGAGTTTCAGCTTTAGCATCAATCCTTCCAATTAACACCCAGGACTAATGTCCTTTAGGATGGACTGGTTGGATCTCCTTGCAGTCCAATGGATTTCCAAGAGTCTTCTCCAACACCACAGTTCAAAATCATCAATTCTTCAGTGCTAAGCTTTCTTTATAGTCCAACTCTCACAACCATACATGACTACTGGAAAAACCATAGCCTTGACTAGACGGACCTTTGTTGGCAAAGTAATGTCTCTGCTTTTTAATATGCTGCTTAGGTTGGTCATAACTTTCCTTCCAAGGAGTAAGTGTCTTTTAATTTCATGGCTGCAGTCACCATCTGCAGTGATTTTGGAACCCCCCAAAATAAAGTCAGCCACTATTTCTACTGTTTCCCCATCTATTTGCCATGAAGTGATGGGACCAGATGCCATGATCTTAGTTTTCTGAATGTTGAGCTTTAAGCCAGCTTTTTCACTCTCCTTTTTCACTTTCATCAAGAGGCTGTTTAGTTCTTCTTCACTTTCTGCCATAAGGGTGGTGTCATCTGCATATCTGAGGTTATTGATATTTCTCCTGGAAATCTTGATTCCAGCTTGTGCTTCTTCCAGTCCAGTGTTTCTCATGATGTACTCTACATATAAGTTAAATAAGCAGGGTGGCAATATACAGCCTTGATGTACTTCTTTTCCTATTTGGAACCAGTCTGTTGGTCCACATCCAGTTCTAACTGTTGTTTCTGACCTGCATACAGGTTTCTCAAGAGGCAGGTCAGGTGGTCTGGTATTCCCATCTCTTTCAGAATTTTTCACGGTTCATTGTGATTCACACAGTCAAAGGCTTTGGCATAGTCAATAAAGCAGAAATAGATGTTTTTCTGGAACTCTCTTGCTTTTTTGATTATCCTGCAGATGTTAGCAATTTGATCTTTGGTTCCTCTGCCTTTTCGAAAACCAGCTTGAACATCTGGAAGTTCACTGTTCACCTATTGCTGAAGCCTGGCTTGGAGAATTTTGAGCATTACTTTACTAGTGTGTGAGATGAGTGCAATTGTGTGGTAGTTTGAGCATTCTTTGGGATTGCCTTTCTTTGGGATTGGAATGAAAACTGACCTTTTCCAGTCCTGTGGCCACTGCTGAGTGTTCCAAATTTTCTGACATACTGAGTGTAGCACTTTCACAGGATCATCTTTTAGGATTTGAAAAAGCTCAGCTGGAATTCAATCACCTCCACTAGCTTTGTTGGTAGTGATACATTCTAAGGTCCACTTGACTTCACATTCCAGGATGTCCGGCTCTAGGGGAGTGATCACACCATCGTGATTATCTGGGTCATGAAGATCTTTTTTGTATAGTTCTATGTATTTTTGCCACCTCTTCTTATTATCTTCTGCTTCTATTAGGTCCATACCATTTCTGTCCTTTATTGAGCCCATCTTTGCATGAAATATTCCCTGGGTTTCTCTAATTTTCTTGAAGAGATCTCTGGTCTTTCCCATTCTATTGTTTTCCTCTATTTCTTTGCGTTGATCACTGAGGAAGGCTTTCTTATCTCTCCTTGCTATTCTTTGGAACTCTGTATTCAAATGGGTATATCTTTCTCCTTTGCTTTTTGCTTTCCTTCTTTTCACAGCTATTTGTGAAATAGAAATATTTCAGAGACAGCCTCAGACAGCCATTTTGCTTTTTTGCATTTCTTTTTCTTGGGGATGGTCTTCATCCCTGTCTCCTCTACAATGTCACGAACCTCCGTGACATAGAGTTCATCAGGCACTCCATCAGATCTAGTCCATTATATCTATTTGTCACTTCCACTGTATAATCAGTCAGGGTAGGCACAGCTATTTCAAAGAATGGAAATAGTCCCATAATATGAGAACTGCTATTTTAGTTAACTCGGGCTGCCACAACAACATACCATAGACTAAGTGACTTAAACAGCAGAAATTAATAGTCTCACAATTCTGGAAGCTCAAGATCAAATTCTTGGCAGATGCTGTTCCTGGTGAGATCTCTCTTCTAGCTTGCAATTGGCCACCTGTTTACTTTTTCTCATATGACAGCAAGAGAGAGTGATCTCTCTAGTGTCTCATCATCAAAGGGCACCAATCCTATCAGATTTGGTCTTCACCCTTACAATCTCATTTAACATTGTGCATGCACACTAAGGTGCTCCAGTCGCGTCCAACTGTTTACAACCCATGGACTGTATCTTGCCAGGATCCTCTGTCCATGGGATTCTCCACAAGCATTCTGGGATGGGTTGCCATTTCCTACTCCAAGGGATCTTCCCAATCCAGGGTTCGGAACTGTTTCTCTTATATCTTCTGCATTGGCAGGCAGGCTCTTTACCACTAGTGCCACTTGGGAAGCCCCCATTAACCTTAATTACTTTGTTATTACAAATACAGCCACACTGAGGGTTAGGGTACAAACATATGAATTTGGGGTTGGAGGGGCATACAATTTAGTGCATAGCAACTGCTTGCACAGGTGGGTGATAGAAGAAGTAAGAAGTCAAACGGGATGGCAAGGCAAACCAGAGATTCAGAACAGTAGGATATTGCTACCACTTGTAGACCTAGAGGGATGGAGAAATTGTAACCAGAAGCCAGAATCTTGGGCCACCTGGTGGAAGATGGAACCATGGCAGGGACATAGAATAAGGACTGTCTGAAACGAGTAGGAGACATGAAGGTGACTCAATAGCTGCTGTCAGAACAGAGAAAGAGGGAAGTGCCCTGGTTTCTTCCCTCTTCCTTTCTCTAGCCTTCTGCCAGTGCCTTCCATTGGCTGACCTTACCGAGAAGCCAGAAAGCAAGGGAGCTTGGGAATTGTAGTTTCCACTGATACAAACCTAGTCTTTGCAAGGCAAGGATTGGACTGAGAAGACTACCATAGCAATAGGAGATTTAAAAAGCAAGCACATGGGCGCTGAACATTTTGATAAAGGGCATGAGAATTGTGGAAATTATAACTAAGATTTAAAATTTTCATGTGAAATTACACAAATTTTCCTGGTTTCTTTCTGTTTTGATAAATATTCATTGTGTTTTAGAGACAGAGAATACTTTAGAGGAGTTGTTCTTAGAGGCCATTTGCCTGAAGACAGTTTTTGGCTTCCCCAACTGGGGAGGAAGAGGAGTGTTACTGGCATCTGGTGGGCAGAAGACAGGGATGCTTCTAGACACCCTACAGTGCATCTCTTTATCTACCATGTCTAATTTGGTCCCTCTGCCTTGTTGGTACTTTTATTCTATCTTCTCTCTTCCTCTTTCCTTAGTCATGGCCCTGGTTGAAGTCATCATCATTTCTCACTAAGACCATTGCAGTAATCTCTTGATGAATTTTTCTACCCTCTACTGTCTTCAAATATGTCCCTCATTGTGCCACAGGAATAATATTTCTAAAATGCAGATGTTATCATGTGCCATTGCACTCTCCCTAGTTTGAACATGACTACAAGTCTTTTGGTAAAAACTAATTCCCCTTTTCCCTGCTCATCTCCATGCACTGCTTCATTAGTAGCCCATAAGCCTTCAACTTTGTTCTTCTGTTATCCTTTCATTTCTTTGCCATGCTGCTTCCTAATCCTGGAATGACCCAGTACTCTTTGGTTGGATTCTTTCCAAAGTGAAGTGTAGTGAAAGTGACTCAGCTATGTCCAACTCTTTGCAACCCCATGGACTATACAGTCCATGGAATTCTCCAGGCTAGAATACTGGAATGGGTAGCCTTTCCCTTCTCTAGGGGATCTTCCCAACCCACGGATCGAACCCAGGCCTCCCACATTGCAGGCAGATTCTTTACCAGCTGAGCCACATGGGAAGCCCAAGATTACTGGAGTGGGTGGCTTTTCCCTTCTCCAGTGCATCTTCCTGACCCAGGAACTGAACTGAAGTCTTCTGCATTTCAGGCAGATTCTTTACCACTGAGCTATCAGGGAAGCCCACAGATTCCTTCCAAGGTCTGGCTCAAATGTCAGCAAAGCATTTCTGGATCTATCAGGACTGAATTAATTTTCCCATTCATCTGCGTTTTCCCATTGCACATTATATTTATATATCACTTACCTTGTTTTTTTCCCTTCTTTTTATTATAAGCTTATTGAGTATTCCCAAGTTCCTGAGTTGAATTTGTTCCCCAGACCCTGGCAAGGTACCTAGATTATATTAGAGGCTCAATATTAAAAAGCAGAGACATTACTTTACCATCAAAGGTCTGTCTAGTCAAAGCTATGGTTTTTCCAGTAGTCATGTATGGATGTGAGAGTTGGACTATAAAGAAAGCTGAGCACTGAAGAATTGATGATTTTGAACTGTGGTGTTGGAGAAGACTCTTGAGAGTCCCTTGGACTGCAAGGAGATCCAACCAGTCCATCCTAAAGGAAATCAGTCCTGAATATTCATTGGAAGGACTGATGTTGAAGCTGAAACTCCAATACTTTGGCCACCTGATGTGAAGAACTGACTCACTGGAAAAGACCCTGATGCTGGGAAAGATTGAAGGCAGGAGGAGAAGGGGAAGGAAGGATGAGATGGTTGGATGGCATCACTGACTCAATGGACATGAATTTGAGCAGGCTCTGGGAGTCGGTGATGGACAGGGAAGCCTGGCGTGCTGCAGTCCATGAGGTCGCAAAGAGTTGGACATGACTGAGCTGAACTGAACCGAAGTATATATTGTCACTAATAGCACCAGTCCATTTGAAGAAAGTTATCCATTCTTACTTTATAAAGATTTTTATATTTATCAATTTTATTTATAATTATAATAAAAATAGTTAATAATACAGTGCTTATTATATGATAGGTAATGCTCTAAGGCAAGTGTCCCCAATCTTTGGGATCTAATGCCTGAAGACCTGAGGTGGAGCTAATGTAATAATAATAATAGAAATAAAGTGTACAATAAATGCAATGTGCTTGAACCATCCTGAAACCATGGTCCCTGGAAATCCCAACCTGGTCCCTGGAAAAAGTGTCTCCCATGAAACCAATCCCTTGTGCCAGCAAGGTTGGGGGATGCTGCTCTAAAGAATTCACATATATTATTAAAAACTCATTCAATTCTCACAACAATTCCATTATTAAAATTGTTATCCTCATTTTGTAGATAAGGAAACTGAACCACAGGTAGGTTTATAAGTTGCTTAAAATTAATGGAGTCAGGATTAAAATCCAGCTACCATGGCTCCACAGTCTACATTCTTAAATTACAACATTATGGTATATCTCTTGGAAAACTCATTTGTTTAAGAAACAGAGTTTTAGATTCTTTCCAGAGTATTTACATTGTTGAGGGTAACTAGTGAACATCAGAGCATGTTGACATATTACCACAAAGCCAGATGGAGTGGTCTCCTTTCCTTCAGCATTATGCTTTGTGAACACCCCCATCATAACATTTATCACTCTGTATTTCAAGGTTCTGTTTCCGTGCCTGCTACTTGTATCTTATAGGGAGCAACTGAGGCAATAAATGTGTCTTTCAACTTTATGACTTACCCACACATAGCATGGTACCTCCTGACAGACACTTATCCAACTAATGTTTATTAAATGAAAGAATAAGATACAGTGTTTGCATTTTTAAAAACATTAAAGTTGCCTCATACATAAAGGAAAGTTGACAGATCCTATGACTTACAACCAATTAACTTGATTCCAAAAGATACCTGGACATTAAAATATCTTGTCCTCTTTCCTGAGAAGAGTTTGTTTAGTTGATCACTTTGATCTCCTCTTTCTTATAACAATGAGTGGTGATTAAGAACTAAAGAATCTGGAATCAGGTATGTCCAAGTTCCAATCATGGCTTCAATGTCTAGTCTTTGAGTTATTTTGAGCATGTTACTTGCTTTCTCTGTGCCTCATCTGAAAGCCAAGGGGTTGGCTATTGTGAGATTAAATGAGGCAATCAATGCATACAAAATATTTAGAACATATGCTACAGTTACTACTCAGTAAGTGTTAGTAGCTATAATATCATCATTATAAGAATAAGTAGACCTAGCATTATCATTAAATACTCACTTACCAAGTTTTGGTTTTGATTATGAAGCTTCTTTACACTTCAAAGAAAGTTTGGCACCATCATGGAATTCATCTTCAAAGATCTGAATTTTTGAAATGGATTTTGACACCAGCTCCTCCACAGAATGATAAATTTGCTCAAAATCTTTGTCCAAGACTGCTATCCAGTGATCATGTTAAGTTACAGAACCAAGAAAACAAGGAAGGAATAATAGGCCAGGAATTGAGCTGCATGGAATGACAGACAGTGAATGAAAAGGGATGTAATCCAGCGCTCATCGTGGTGTTAAACAGCATGCATCAAATGGAGGGAAACCTCAGTCAGCTTTGCTGGTAAGGCGAGACCTGAGTAAGTTGTGTCTGTTTAATATGATCCGAGCCTCAGTGGTGGAAAAGCCAAGAGCAATAACAAACTGAGGTGAGCGTGACGTCGCGCCTGGCTCCAAGAGTAATGTGGTTATCTCAAGTGATCCCAACAGAACATGTTGTTCTCTGAAGAAACTGCAATTCTGGAAAACAGGTTAGCGTCACAGCAACATTTCACATGGAAATGGTCAGGAATGTCATAAACATGCAAGAAATCATTAATAAGTTCATACCTGGAAGCTGTATTAATTGGCAATCGAACCTCTTTTTTTTCATAACCAAAAGAGAAAGCCTTATCTAGAGACAGGCAAGTCAAAGAAAACTAAGCCCGATAAGTACTAAGAATTAAAATGAGTATCAAATGTGTATAAAGAGCATTAAGATGTGAAGACTAGGTGACCTGGGAAAAGCACAGTCTCATAGGTCTGAAAGCTGGAGCTGTGAGGCTGTGGGCCTGGCTTGTGTGATGCTGGCTAAAATCCCAATACCATTTTTATCCTCTTTAATTATCCCCCAGTGGTTAAAATTCTGGATTTTGGAAAGTACTTCCCAAAGATCTAAAGATCTAAAAATCCTTAGATAGAAAGAGCAAATTTCTGGTGGAATAACCAACTTTCCTGGGCAGCATCCAGCCATATAAAGTCTAAAAATATCTTGGAAACAGAAATATTTGAGACACATAAAGCAGACATGCTATTTCCTTATGCTCAGATTACTCTTATATATAATTATCCTATATTTTTATGGTTAAATGGTAGTAATGTATGTCCTGGTTAAACAACTGACAAAGGGGAAAAAGAAAGAATGGTGCTAAGTCTCCAAAGAAAAATAGTTATTCAAATAAGCTTTTCTGAGATGGTTGGATTAAACTGAAGTGTTGAATTACCTGTTGTGAAAAAAAAGTTGGTAAAATAATTAAAATTCTTTGGGAAACTTACCCAATCATCCTAGGAAAAGTAAAGACAACATGATGCAGAGGTGGAAACTGGGACAGGCACCATCATCTATATAGTAGACACCAGCTATTTGTCAGGTTCGAGGCTAGGCACTTTGCAGACTTTATTCCAAGTTGATATCTCAGTACCAATGCCTGGCTCTGATCCCTTGAGATTTTGAATTAATTGATGTGCAGTGCAGTTGAGAACCATGTCCTTAGAGGAATTCAGCGAGAACCAGTTTCTGCTCCTAGTATCCTTTAAAAAAAAATTTTATTTGTATATTCAGCTGCATCAGGTCTTAGTTGAGGCACAAGGGCTCGTCACTGCAGGACAGGGGCTTTCTGGGTTGTGGACGGCAGGCTCTAGAAGGTGGGCTCTGTTGCTCCATGGTCTGTGGAGATCTTAGCTCCCTGACAAGACAGCAAATCTGTCCCCTGCTTTGGAAGGTGAATTCTTAATCACTGGACCACTAGGGAAAGCGAAAGAAAGTGTTAGTTGCTCAGTATCTTTTCTGTGTGCTGTTGAATTCCAAAAATTTTGTCAAGCACGTTCCCATCAGAGCACCTGCACGCACCTACAATATGCCCAGTAACTCCTAAATGTCACTTCACCTTGAAATGTGCCCAGTAACTTCTAAATGTCACCTTGAAATGTGCCCAGTAACTTCTAACTATTTTCTGCTCTTGAGCCTGTGGATAAGCTTTATAAATTCAACATTAGTTTTTCTGTGGGTTCCATCTCAGCCTTATTTCAGAGTGAAAGTTGGGGTAGCTGATCAAACATTATTCTGTCTTCTATTGTCTAATGTGGAATGACTGCCTTCCTACAGACTGACTCTAATAATTCATAGCTATAATCTCCTTAGTGTTTGGTAGCATTCAAAGAACTTAAGAAATCTTGCATTGAAAGCAGGGCATCCCTGATGGCTCAGGGGTACAGACTCCACCTGATAATGCCGGAGACGTGGATTTGATCCCTGGTCTGGGAAGATCCCACGTGCCTCGGAGCAACTAAGCCCTTGTACCACAGCTACTGAACCTGTGCTCTAGGGCTTGGAAGCTGCAACAGGTGAGCCCACGCCCCAAAACCACTGAAGCCCATGAGCTCTGAGGCCTGTGCATCGCGACGAGAGAAGCCACCACAATGAGAAGCCCATGTACCACAACTAGAGAGTGGCCACAACCGGAGAAAACCCCTGCAGCAGGGGAGACCCAGCACAGACAAAAATAAATAAATAATAGCGAAGAAAGCAGCAAACTTTATTCTGTCTTCTGTTGTCTAACATGGAATGATGGTCTTTTCTTTAGACTTGAATCCTTGCCTCAGGTGTTTCTGTGGAGTAAGCACAGCAGCCCGTGTTATAAAACCTCCACCATTTGGCTTAGGATGGGCTGATGGCAAACATCTCTCCTGAGATCCGCACTGCACCTCCTCAGCCCATACCAGGTCCTTCCACCCCCACGCCTTTGCTGAGGCCTCCATGGTCCAAAGACTTGTCCTGCCTCTATGAATCAGCCACTAACCTGTGGACAATATTGCCAAAAGTGGTAACCATCTGCCAAGGTCAAGCTGCAGCAGTTGAATTCCAGTCATGCCATAGTAAAAACCCTCTTGGCATACTGTAAGTACGGTTTTATGAACTGCCAAAGGAGCATTCTCTCCCCACACATTTCAGTCCATGGCCCATTAATAGAAGCCCTATAAGAAAACTTCTAATGTGCTATTTGGGTCTATAAATTCTACTCCCAGTTTTATTTCTCAGTGTTCAAAGCACATACACCAAAAGTTGGGTTTGAGATAACATTCCCCAAACTATAAAATACAGCCATGAAGTAAGCTGAGATGAATGCTGACTTCTGAAGGGGAAAAGGAGGAGTTAAACCAAGGAGGCCCAGTGTATTATTTTCTAATTTACCACCAGATGAATCACTCTACCTTCTCTGGAGAGGGGATGGCATAGGATAGCTTGATGTTGAAGAGGGGCTGGGGAAGGCATGCAGAGAGCCCTCCAGAGTTAAACTAACAGGGGTCCCTAAATATGAAAGAAATATCAGATATGGGGAAGAAGCGCTTCTCTGTAACAGTGCTCATTTGAAAGAAACTTTTTATTTATTTAAAAATTTTATTTGTTTTTTAGGCTTAAAGCCTTTATATTTCCAGTTTTATTGAGATATAATTGACATACAGCCTTGTATAAGTTGAAAGAGTATTTATTTTAAAATTGTGTTGTTTTACCATCTACTCAAAGAATGGTATATATTAAAAAAAACAAAAAACTAGGAGTGCAAGTTTGGTTTTTTTCCCCAAACTTTAAACTTTTTGTTTTATATTGGGAGTATAGCCGATTAACAATGTTGTGGTAGTTTCAGGTGAACAATGAAAGGACTCAGCCATACATATACACGTATCCATTCTCCCCCAAACTCTCCTCCCATCCAGGCTGCCTCATGACATTGAGCAGAGTCCCCTGAGCATAGGGCTACACAGTAGGTCCTCGTTGGTTATCCACTTTAAATGTGGCGGTTGTCTATGTGACCTTCCCAAAGTCCCTACAAGTGTGAGGCTTTTAAAGCAAGTCTACAAATTCTCTACTACTCCTTTCTCCAAAAGTAAAGTCCAATTCTGCTCCCCTTGATTGTGGGGATGTAGTGAATAGAAATGAATAGAAAGAAATGAATAGAAAGCTCTAATGAATAGAAAGCTGTAGAAGCGATAGTGTGTGACTTCTGAAAGCAGATTGTAAAAAGCATTGTGGTTTCCTCTTTGCCCCTGAACTACTATCTGGAAGAAGCCAGATGCTAGATTCTGAGGACACTCAAGCATCTCTCTGGAGACATCTGTGTGGTGAGGAACTGAGGCCTGTGAGTGAACCTTCTTAGAAGCAGATCCCTCAGCCCCATCCAGCCTTTAGATGACTATTGCATTCAAGCTTAACTCTCTTGAGAGATCTTGAACCAGAACTACCTAGCTAAGCCTTTCGCCAATTTCTAGCCCAAAGTAATTGTATAATAATTATTCATTGCTCTTTTAAGTCTCTACCTTTTAAGTACTTTGTTAGACAAAAAATCAGTAAGTGTACAGCTCAGAGAATTTTTAGAGACTGAACACCCCATTACTCAGATTGGGACACAGAACTTTACTCCACTACTTCCATGAATTCAGAAGCTCCTTTTCTGCTCCTTTTGAGTCATCAGCATGAAGGTGATGCTATTAGTGACTTCTAACAGCATACTTCATTTTTCCCTTTTTTGTACTTGATGTAAATGGAATTTATCAGGATATACTACTTTTTGTCTGCCTTTTATCACTCCATATTATATTTATGAAATTAAGTCACACTTTTTAGTATAGTTGTAGATGATTTTTTTTCATTGCTTTATAGTTTTCCATTGTATAAATACAAAATTTATCAAAAAGCACATATTGTTTATTAATTTTATTTAATAATTTTTACAGCTGCATTTTAAAATAAAGTTTTATATTTGGAAATATAACTGTCTGTAATCACCACTTTCTTTCCCATCTGGAGAGGGAGATATTTTCTCTTAGTTTTTGATTCAGATAGATCTGACTTTGGTATTTAATTTGGTCAGTTCCTTTGCGTGTGTATGTGTGTGCTTTTGATCAGGTTAATGAAAGACATACACATAAGCCTATGCATGAATGTTTATAGTATACAAATATTTAATCTACAAAGGGAATAATGAGAAAAATCATATAATTATCTCCATAGACACCAAAAAATTCCTTGAGTAAAGTTAAATGCCCTTTCCTGAAAACACAGAACATAATAAAATAGAAGTCTGTGGATATTCCCTTAGCTGGTACCCTCAATTCAATATCTTACTTAATGAAGAAACTCAAGAAAATCAGTGCTAAAGCTAGCATACTCAGTAACAGAATTTGCAGAGGAAACAGACTATAAAATGTGAGAATAGAGAAACCATTAGTCTTCATATTAACAAACAATATGTAGTTAAAGGGGCTTCCCAGGTGGTTCAATGGTACAGAATCCACCTGTAATGCTGGAGACAAGAGTTTGATCCCTGGATGAGGAAGATACCCTAGAGAAGGAAATGGCAACCTGCTCAAGTATTCTTGCCTCGGAAATCCCACAGACAGAGAAGCCTGGCAGGCTACAGTCCATGGGATTGCAAAAGAGATGGATACAACTTAGAAACTAAACAAAAACAATAACAAATGTGGCTAAAAGATAGAGTGAAAGATTGCATTTATAACAGAAACAAAAAAGATAAAATACTTAAGGCTAAATTTCACATGAAATGTTTAAAATCTGTATGAAGAAAACTTGAAAATGCTTGAAAAACACAAATAAAGCTTGAAAAAATATATAACTCTTGTTCTTGGCGTAGAAGATTCAATATCATAATTATGTCAATTACCTCATTAGTAGGCACATTTAATGTGATCTGAATATGAATATCAAAAAGCATTATTTTGAGCTAGATGAATTAGTCTAAAATTCATATGCAAAAATAAGTATGAAGCAAAATGAAGAGTAATCATTAAAACAACTGATAATATGATGCAAATAGAATAGAAATTCCATAAACACCCTGAAGTCCATCTGACTAGTTTATGGGGAAAAATGAGTTTTAGTAAATTCTGTTGGAGCAATTGGACAGCACTTGATAAAGAATAAAAGTATATCTTCACACTATATCATAATAATTCTAAGTGAATCTTAAAAAAGAAAACATAAGCAGCAAAAGAAGCATTCCATTCTTTAATAATCTAGAAGTAAAAAAAATTTTTAAACTATTTCATAAAATACAGAAGCAGTACAAATTAATACATCTAATTTTTGCATAAAAATAAAGAATTTTGGCCTGAGATATACCCATATTGTTGTCTATGTAAGAAGTAGTATAAAAAAGTGAGCCACTATTAAAGTCAAAAGATGAAGAATAAGCTGGAGAAAATATTTACAACTTAAAAGTGCTATTGCTGGGAGAAATAAAAATAACCTCAGATATGTAGATGACACCACCTTTATGGCAAAAAGTGAAGAAGAACTAAAGAACCTCTTGACTTGATGAAAGTGAAAGAGGAGAGTGAAAAAGCTGGCTTAAACTCAACATTCAGAAAACTAAGATCATGGCATCCGGTCCCATCACTTCATGGCAAATAGATAGGGAAACAGTGGAAACAGTGGCAGCCTTTATTTTTTGGGGTTCCAAAATCACTGCAGATGATGACTGCAGCCATGAAATTAAAAGACGCTTACTCCTTGGAAGGAAAGTTATGACCAACCTAGATAGCATATTAAAAAGCAGAGACATTACTTTGCCAACAAAAGTCCATCTAGTCAAGGCTATGGTTTTTCCAGTGGTCATGTATGGATGTGAGAGCTGGACTATAAAGAAAGCTGAGCGTTGAAGAATTGATGCTTTTGAATTGTGGTGTTGGAGAAGACTCTTGAGAGTCCCTTGGACTGCAAGGAGATCCAACAAGTCCATCCTAAAGGAGATCAGTCCTGAGTGTTCATTGGAAGGACTGATGTTGAAGCTGAAACTTCAATACTTTGGCCACCTCATGTGAAGGGCTGACTCATTTGAAAAGACCCTGATTCTGGGAAAGATTGAGGGCAGGAGGAGAAGGGGATGACAGAGGATGAGATGGTTGGATGGCATCACTGACTCAATGGACATGAGTTTGGGTAGACTTCAGGAGATGGTGATGGACAGGGAGGCCTGGTGTGCTGCAATTCATGGGGTCGCAAAGAGTTGGACACGACTGAGCAACTGAACTGAATTGAACTGAAGAAATCACTCCTTACCTTGCAGGTTGACAAATATCTGAAAGCTTTAATAATGTGTTTTGTTGGCAGCACTATAAAAAATAGGCCCTTTTCTATAATGCTGTAGGCTTGCAAAAATGTCTAACCTCTGCAGATGGGAATTTAGAAATATCTGACAAAGCTATGTCTCTGATTAGCTTTTGACCTTGTAGTCTCAACATTTAGGAATCTGCCTTGTAGTTCCACCTCCACAAATGTGAAACTGTGTGCACAAAGCTTGTGTGTTGGAGTTATTTGCAATAGCAAAAGATTGGGGGTCCAAATAAAGGAGTGAGTTAAATAAACTAGGTCCACTTATGAGGTACTATGCAGCTGTAAGGAAAGAATGAGGAAGGTCTCTGTGAGCTGATTCCTGGCTATGAATTGATTTCCAGGCTATCTTGTTAAGGGAAAATCAATGTGCATTGTGATGTCATACTTCTGTGTATAAGAAATAAGGAGATATAGGGGTATGTATACACATTCACTCATTTGTGGAAAAGGAGACCAAAGGATAAAATAGAAACTAATGAAAGTGATTGCCCATAGAGAGTATGGAAGGGAAGCGGAGGAAAAAGAATTAGGGTGAGAGGTCTCTGAACATATCCCCTCAAAAGTAAGTTCTTTTGACTTTTTAAGATGGTTTCAGCTGTATGTTGTTTCTTTATTATATGTTATTTAGTTTTTAAAAGGAGTTTTATTTTTGAAAATACATTGAATAGAACTAGTTTGTAGATCAGTAATTAAAGGGAAACGAATTTTGAGCTTCCCTTGTGGTTCAGCTGGTAAAGAATGCAGGAGACCTGGATTCAATTCCTGGGTTGAGAAGATCCCCTGGAGAAGGGGAAAGGCTGCCCACTCCAGTATTCTGGTCTGGAGGATTCCACGGACTGTCTAGTCTGTGGGGTTGCAAAGAGTTGGACACGACTGAGCAACTTTCACTTCACTTCAATTAATAGGTTAATAAATACATGTTTAAAGGTTACAATTTTAAATTTTCTCATTGCATCTTTCATCTCACTCTGTAATATGTCCTGCTTCAGATATTAAATTATCAAATCATCTTTCTTCTATGATTTTTATTTTATGTGTGTATGTATACATCTATATCTATATATATATATTTGCTTTCTCAGCATAGCTTCCACATAACTGAATATCTTATAGCTCCCTGCTTTTAACTCTCTGAGCTATACTATAAAATCTTAGATTTATCTTCCAATTCAATAATTCTTTCCCTGGGTCCTCTTCCTATGTTGTCTTATAAAAAATAAAATTAAAAATCCTGGATCACTAAAGTAAACATTTTTTTCCTCTTCCTTTAAAATATGCAAAATGTATACTTTCTAAAAAATAAAGTTATAGAATTAGCCAAGCATACAAAAATGATAGCTAGAAACCATAATTTTAGATGAAAGTCTTTTTTAGATATTATATTCTTGCTGAATTGCTATTTCAATGAGCAATTATCCTTCAAGCATAGTCATTTTACGACTATTTAGAATTATTTATAAAGCTAAGTTACAGGTCAAGTAAAAATTTCCATAAACTGCTCTATCAAGGTTCATTTATTACCATCCTCTAGGAACTTGACCCTTTGAGAGGGGACAAAAAGCTCAGGAAATAAGAATAATTCCATCAATTCCCTTAGTAGTCTTATCAATGGGTGGCGTCAGATGAAAAGACAAGCTAATATTTTTAAGAATTGAAACATTATGCTCTGACTCACAACGGAAATGCAGGACTATAGGGATCCTCTTGGACAGAGCTGTGAGGTCAGAAATCTCATTCTTCTGTTGGAAATCTCACTCATCTGCACTGCTCTATGTTCTCTTTCGGAGCACTTTCTCCAGTGCCTTTCCCCCACTGTCCCCCTTACCCTGTTGCTGAACACCTGTATGTGTCTGCTGTTTGATCCTGATGTACATTTTTTGCTTTTAATCAACTGTTAGTTTTTGTCTTTTGAGGTGTCAGAAAAGAAATCTGAGAGCTCTACAAAGTGCAGTGAATACTTGACTGAGACCCAGACAAACGAATAGCTAGTGTTTTTGGCACCATGCTTAAAGGAGGTATTTGGGGGCTCACATTCCATAACATATTGGCTTTCTCCTTACTTATTCATAAGTTAAAGCATAAATTAATGAATGATGAAAATAGTAAATAAATGTAAGTAAATGTATACTCACTGGGCAGCCAGCTAAAGTCAGTTTGCACGGATATTTTGCTTAATAAGCATTCTATATAATTAGGATGAAAATAGAATCAAACTAGGCAGGAGGCTAACTTTTCTTATGATCACAATAATACATATTTTAAGCACTTATTTTAAGTAATTAAAATTTAAAGTGCTTTTAAGGATATAGTATAATGGAGTAAACATTTAACTCCATTTTGCAAAAATTAGAAAGATGCTGCTGCTGTGACGTCGTTGAACGAACATATAATCTGAACAATATTTGGCAAGGAGAAATCACTAGTCTATGAGCATATAAAGCCTCACCTGGGGGGAGTTGTCTCTTAGATGCTTTTTATCCTCCTGTTACTGAGTGAACGCTTGGGCTGGGAAGCAGTCATGCACAATCAAGATGAGAAATGTGAGCTGTGCTCTGAAAGTGAGTTCTGTCTAGTAGCGGAGGAAGTCATGTGTAGTCTCCTCTAAATACTGGGAGCTCATTGAATGGGCTAGTGTCTGAGTAATTCATGTAAACACGGCCCAGAGGAATGATAACTCTAAAACACCAGGCATACCACTCTGTTGGTCTGAGACAAAGGCAATAATAAAAGCAAGTGTCTAATAGTTTCTGTTGTCGTGTCCTCAAAAACTCATGGTTCGTTTTGTCCTCAAACCTCATCATTTTAATGATTTTCTCCAAGGGGGTGGCCAAAGTGATCTTTGAAAAATATAAATCAGATCATGTCACTTCTGTGCTTAACCCTCTCCCTTCCCACCCCATCCATGGCCTTCCATTGCACCTTGAATAAAATCCAAAATTCTTCAAGGTTCTATATGACCTGGGCCCCACACTCTGTCTAAACATCACCTGTGACCTTTGATGACAGTCCTCTAGCCTTTTTTTGTTTTTCTTTAAATCTCCAGTGCTCAGAATAGTCCCAAGATATATTTGGTAGTCAATACACACTTGTTGAGTAATTGAATGAACGAATGGTTCAGAGTAGCTGTTATCAAAATCGGCAACACATTTGAATCACCAAGAAAACTTTAAAAATTAAAGACTTCTGAAACCCACACCTAGAGTGTTTGGTTTACCTTCTGTTGTAGAGTGAGGCACTGATATTTTTTAGAGTTTCTCCAAAGATACTGATATACAGGTAGAAATGAGAAACAGTGGCCAGGAGGAAACAATAACTGTTAATAAAATAATAACATGGCTTGATCAGAACCTGAACTCTTCCCATCTATCACCATCATATAACCCTATATATTCTCAAAAAATTAACATTTCCTTATTTATTGTTAGAAGAATCTGCTAGATTTCAAGTTGCTAGTAGATGCTGACTGTAATGATACAATAAACTTTGGTTTACTTTTATTTATTCTTTCCTAAAATCACTAGGTTAAGTTCCTGGAAATTTCTGACATAGAAAAGGAAGGGCCATTTGAATCTGGTTTCATACACTACAGCTTTACTGATTAAAAATATCTGGGTCTCAGCCAAAGGTGTCGTCATATTGATTATAAGACTATTGCAAACAAACCCCAGCACCCAGGCAGATCTGAAGTTCAAAGCTTATTTAGACTGGGAACTCTTATTAAAGAAAATGTCATCTGTGCTCAGAATAATGGCTTGTAAATCTTCCAGCACTATTTTTTACCTAATCGGATTTGTCTTCTACAGAGCAAACTCAAAGAAGGAAATCTGGAAATTTTGGCCTGGTATGTACACAGAGCCCAGATGGCCGACAGGTACTGAGCTGGTTTCTGTAGTAGGGTACACTGAAAGAAAAAGACAAGTCTCTGTAAGATGACAATAAATTTCCCAAATGGCCTGTGTGAAATCTTTAAAGTTTGAAGATAAAGGTTTTGGGTTACGTTGTCCTTAGTATGAAAGTGGGATAAATGGAGCCAGGTGGGCTGCTATTTCAGGCCTGAGCAGAGCTGTCTTCTGAAACTGTGAACATCATAAAAGAAATTGGATGGAGTTTGGAAGCAGTAAATTACTGTAGGGTTTACGTTGGAAGCACAGATGCTTGCTATCTACTTGCAAGGATCCTTTTGAAGGTGAGAAGCTGAGGTCTCAGTTAGAGAGGATGAACCGTCGAAAGATTCTTTTAACTATTGAAAATGGAGAAGTCTTTTCTTTTCTAGACAGGAAGACACTAAAGCAAACTGATTTTTCTTCCCTTCTTCCTTTCTTACACTCAAACCCTAATTCCACTACAGGTCCATAATCATGAGTCCCAGGTTTCAAATCCAAAAAATTCTTGAAAGCGAATTGTTTTCATAATTAATTTTATTACAAAACTTGTCCTGAATTGACTTGAAGCTATTAATAGTCTTTATTCTACTGAATGTGGTTATTCATGTATTTCACTGAAGTCATAATCATATAACTGATTGTGTGTTTCCTGACTTCCCTGGGGATGGTACTCCATATATGCTTCTTATTACCTTTCACAAATCTGAAAAACATGAATCCTAAAGTATATCTGACTTAAGTGAGGAATAGGCCCAAACTCATGAATCTGCATGAATTGAAATGCTCCCTAAGGTTGATGGATTGGAGATGCCCCACCTGATACTTTTATTTTTACCATGCCAAAAAATATTTTATTTTTTACCATGCCAAAAAGTGGCTGTTTACAGGGATACATACCTCTGAGCTAGTCTGAACAGAGTAGAAAGACTCTTTTACAAGTTAAATGGTTCCTAATTCACAAAACAGAAGGCAACATCTAGTCATGTATCCTGAAGGTTCTATTTAGCACTCCAGAGCTGGTAAAAGTGGAGTCAAATATGAATTTTTACCTTTTAAAAAAATTATTATTCTTTTGGCAGCCTTCAAGCCAAACCCTGAGTGCAAATTGTGATAATATTTGTGTAAACAGCACAGAGATAAAAGAATTGGTCAATTGAACTGAGTTTGAGCTGGGCTTGGGTAATTATTTTGGAATGATATGTAATAGATTTATTTGGACTAGATTTATTACAAGTTCCTTTCCTATGAAGTAGTCAAAGTTGGAAAAAAATGAGTCGATTGCTTTGAGTTTTGGCTATTTGGAGTCAGTTAGGCAATTTTTTGTGCCTGAAGACAATTAGTAAGAATTTCACCTAATTCAGAGGTCTTAACATGAAGAAAACACATACTCACACACATATTCAATTACATAAATGGAATTTTTGAATGTACTGAATTCAGCTGTAATATCTGAGGCAAGAACAAACACATTGACATTTTTTTATCCTGGCTCAATAGTTGGTTAGAATATTGACAGTTGGTGGTTGACTATTGTGGATGATAGTTCTCCAAAAATCTGAGCAGGAAACTGTAATTTATGATAAGAAGATTATTGGGTTCAGGATTTCCTTGGGGTGCATTAGTTGTTAGGATGTTCACTACAAAGACTATTTTTTTTTTTTATGGGTAATGTGTTGAAAACTACAGCAAGCTTACAGATGGTATAAATTTCTTTCCCTATACCCCAACTATATTCCTGGGAAGCATTGTCTTGAATTATCGTTCCTTTGGAATAATATAGACATCCTAAAAACTCTTGAACTGGAAAGATTGTTGCAGATCACCTACCAATCTCTATGTTTTACAGGTGAGGCAATGAAAAGTACTTATCATTTTCCTGTTATATACTGAGATGATGAAATCCCAAGAAACAAGTGAATGTCAGTGTAACTTGTATGTTCTTCTAGTCTACTTGGAATCCAGTTTAGGAAGCTCTCTGTTTTAGGCATCATGGAAAAGGAAGACTTTATATTTAATTAATCTCTTTATTAAGGGAAAGTTTCCCATATCCCATAGTATGACTAGAATATGTTGATCATTAAAAGTATACAGTTTATAATTTAATCTTTTTAGAGAATGCAGAAGGTTCTGTAGGACTATATTTGGTGTATTTTGCCAAGTCTTTTGACTTACATAGTTTCTTTAAAGTTTCCTCAAACCTTTAGAAGTAAATAAAATAGATATTATTATTATTATTACTTATGTTTTGCAGATGAGAAAAATATAGATAGTGTTTTAAGTCTGTTGACTTAACTAAATAGCTTACTGGAGTGGGTAGACTTTCCCTTCTCCAGGGGATCTTCCCAGTCCAGGGATGGAGCCCAGGTCTCCCACATTGCAGGTGGATTCTTTACCAGCTGAGCTACAAGGGAAGCCAAGAATACCAGAGTGGGTAGCCTATCCCTTCTCCAGGGGATCTTCCCGACCCAGAAATTGAACCCGGGGCTTCTGCATTGCAAAAAGATTCTTTACCAACTGAGCTATCAGGAAAGCCTACTGAGAGTTAGGATTTGAACCCAATTTTTGTATTTCTAAATGATGTGATCTTTTCACTTTACCATTCTTTCGAGTGACAAATGAGCTAGGTAAGAGAACACTCTAGATCAGTTGTAGATCAGTTGGATGTTGGCTTCTTCTTTCAACATTGCTATGTTTAGTCACTAAGTCGTGTCTGACTCTTTTGGTGAACTCATAGACTGAAGCCTGCCAGGCTCCTCTGTCCATGGGGTTTCCAAAGCAAGAATGCTGGAGTGGGATGCCATTTCCTTTGCCAGGGGATCTTCCTGACCCCACGATTGAACCCAAGTCTCCTGCTTGGCAGGCAGATTCTTTACCACAAAGCAACCAGGGAAGCCCTTTCTCAACATTATAGACATATAATAAGGATTTAGCAGACTTATGACCCACTCTCTAGCCTGTCCCAGCCTTTGTTCAGAACGTAATTAATTATTTGGCAACAAAAAGCCAAAAGCCTGAGAATCTATCTGAGATTGCTGCTACTGCTGCTGTGGCTGCTAAGTCGCTTCAGTCGTGTCCGACTCTGTGCGACCCCATAGACGGCAGCCCACCAGGCTCCACCGCCCTTGGGATTCTCCAGGCAAGAACACTGGAGTGGGTTGTGGTTTCCTTCTCCAATGCATGAAAGTGAAAAGTGAAAGTGAAGTTGCTCAGTCGTGTCTGACTCTTCGTGAGCCCATGGACTGCAGCCCACCAGGCTCCTCCGTCCATGGGATTTTCCAGGCAAGAGGACTGGAGTGGGGTGCCGTTGCCTTCTCTGAGATTTCTCAACCTCAATTCTCTAATGTTAGAGCTGAGCCTATTTATTTTTCTTTTTAAAAATTTTTATTATTAAGTATAGTTGCTTTACAATGTTGTGTTAGTTTCTGCTGTATAGCAAAGAGAATCAGCTATATGTTTACATATATCCCCCCCCCTCTCTCCCGCTGTTTTGGAGTCTTTCCCACTGTCGTCACCATAGAGCATTGAGCAGGGTTTTCTGCGCTACACAGTAGGTTCTTATTAGTTACTTATTTTAACATATTTTTCTACATGATTTTTATTTTTTGTTCTGATTCCTGGCATTTATTTTAAATCTTTTTAATTATAATACACTCATTTAATTTTGGAATCATTTTAGAATTACATAAAAGTTTGAGATAGTAGAATGAGTTCCCATATACCCTTCACCCAGCTTCCTCTAATGTTAACATCTTAAGTAACCATGCTGTATTTATCAAAATGAACAAAGCTAACATTGATGTTAAACTATTAGCTAAACTATAAACTTTATTCAGATTACACCAGTTGTTCCACTAATGTCCTTTTTTTCTGCTCTAGGATCCTAACCAGGATATCAAATTGCATTTACTACTCTTATCTCCTTAGCTGCTTCTAATCTGTGTCCGTTTTCCAGTCTTTCCTTGCTTTTAATGACCTTGATGTTTTAAAAAAATATTTCATAAAATGCCCCTTAATTTGACTCTTATTGATGTTTTCTCATGATTAGACTGAGGTCCAAAATCACTGCAGATGGTGGTTGCAGTCATGAAATTAAAAGACGCTTACTCCTTGGAAGGAAAGTCATGACCAACCTAGATAGCATATTTAAAAGCAGAGACATTACTTTGCCAACAAAGGTCCATCTAGTCAAGGCTATGGTTTTTCCAGTGGTCATGTATGGATGTGAGAGTAGGACGGTGAAGAAAGCTGAGCGCTGAAAAATTGATGCTTTTGAACTGTGGTGTTGGAGAAGACTCTTGAGAGTCCCTTGGACTGCAAGGAGATCCAACCAGTCCATCCTAAAGGAGATCAGTCCTGAGTGTTCACTGGAAGGACTGATGCTGAAGCTGAAACTCCAATACTTTTGCTACCTCATGCAAAGAACTGACTCATTGGAAAAGACCCTGATGCTGGGAAGGATTGGAGGCAGGAGGAGAAGGGGACGACAGAGGATGAGATGGCTGGATGGCATCACCGACTCGATGGACATGGGTTTGGGTAAACTCTGGGAGTTGCTGATGGATAGGGAGGCCTTGCATGCTGCGATTCATGGGGTCGCAAAGAGTTGGACATGACTGAGCAGCTGAACTGAACTGAACGTATTTTAGGAAAGAATACCAGAGGTGAAGTGCCCTTCTCACATGGCAACATGGCTCATCACTAGTAATGTTGACCTTGGACAGCAAGGAGACCAAACCAGACAACTCTAAAGGAAATCAACCCTGAATGGTCATTGGAAGGACTGATGCTGAAGCTCCAGTACTTTGGCTACCCAATGTGAAGAGTCAATTCACTGGAAAAGACCCTGATGCTGGGAAAGATTGAGGGCAGGAGGAGAAAGGGGTGACAGAGGATGAGATGGTTGGATGGCATCACCGACTCAATGGACAAGAGTTTGAGCAAACCCCAAGAGATGGTGAAGGATAGGGAAGCCTGATGTGCTGCAGTTCTTGGGGTTGCAAAGAGTTGTACACAACTTAACGACTGAACAGCAACGAATGTTGTGAAAATGGTGTTTGTCAGCTTTCTCCAATGTGAAGTTTCTATTTTTTTTCCCCTTTCTATACTCTATTCTTTGAAAATAAGTCACTAAGTTCAGACCACACTCAAGGGGAGAGAAATTAAGCTCCACATCTGGAAAGAGGAGTATCAAAGAATTTGTGGACATATGTTAAAACCACCACAGTAATTAATATATATTTTGGGGGAGTCACACTGAGGCTATTCAAACATCCTCTTTCTCCTAAAGGTTTCACCCACTAATTTTAGCATTCATCCATAAATCTTGCCTGCAGCAATTATATTGTGATGTTCTAATGGTGTTTTCCTATTTTCCTCATTCTTTTTACATTTGGTATTTTAAATTCTTTTAGAATATGTATTTACTGTCTTTTATTTATCTAATCAATCATGTATTTATATCACTGTGGACTTATGAATGTCAATTTTATTCTTTCACATATTATCCAATCCCATCATTATTTTTTGTTCAAGTTGTTCTAGTTTTGGCCTTTGGAAGCTACTAGAATACAGTGTTTACAGCTTTTTTGCCTTTACCTTTACGGTTTTCTGACAAGATCTCGAAGTTATCTCCTTGTTTCATCCATCCTGGGTCCACTGTGTCTGACTGTTAAGCATGTTTTCTTTCCTGAGGATTTCATTCTAGGTGTCTCTGGGCTGAATATGCTTAATTGCAGTGTGCATTTCTTGTGTTGATGCTCAGCTCTGGTGCCAGACTGCTGTTCGTCTCGAATCAAGAGGCATCATCTCTGACATGACTGAGACAGAGAACTGATTCTATGGTTCTGCATTGCCCCTGCACTACTGTACATGGTTGATATATTTATAGAAGGTAGAAGAAACAAAAACCTAGCCTTACTATCTTTACATTTTAGGTACTTTTGAAGAAAATAGCTCTAAAATACATCACGGATTTTCCAAAGCAACACGAGCACAGTAGATATTTTCTATACTCTATAATCTATGTAGCATCAAGAAAATTTTTTAAAAATTCAATTTTCATGAAGTAAAGGCTTAAGAACATTTGATATGCATAATGCTGTTTGTAACTATAATCTGAATGTCCCCTGAATCCCACAAGGTAGTAGATCTTAAATGAGGTCATTCTAATCATTTGTATCCAAGTCTGCTGAATCAGTAGTTCCCACTTGTCAGCTGAGACTGTCAGCCAATCTCAGCTCTTTCCCTCAAGAGAAGGATGTCTTAGATAGCATCATGCTCCTCCCGGCTTCTTCATCTCACTGTTCCACTTGCTCCTGTGCTGATTGTCTGCACAGGTTTACTCATTGCCTGTATTTCCTACACAGGCCTGTTAGTTGATTCATCCATCAAAATCATCATTTATTAAATACCTACTACTCACCAGGCACTTTTCTATAGACTTGGGCTACATAGTAAACAAAATAGACAAACATCCCACTCTCCTGAAGTATTCAAGTCAGCAGAGTCAAACAATAGGTGATATGAATCTCCTTGGGATGGTCTTTCCACTATTACTGCTCTAAGTACCTTGCAGGTTCATGGGCCTCTGGATCTAGGCTCTTAATTTTCTGTCTTTAACTAGCAGCCATCTCCTGGGGTTCCTATAGCAGAGATGCTAGGACCTCTGAATTTATAACCTTTCAGGGATAGAATGGGAGGAATTAGATGCAGTTCTCATGTCCTACCCCAGAATAACTGCTTCTTATCAACACATCATGTTCTGTTTCTAAACTTCCTTTGAAAAGAATAGCTTTTTTTTTTTTTTTTTCCATGCAAGGGTCCCATGCAAGTTTAATTCTGTGACCATCCATTCTTTTCCTCTTTCACATTTCACATAATCTCCAATTATGTGAGAGCCTTTGTTCTTCCTATGACATACTTTTATACAATTGAAATCTTGGAATTGTGTTAGATACCAGTGATAGCATCACCTAAAAATCAAGCACATCTGAGCCTCAGCTTTGCCCCAGCTGTCAAAGAATAGTGAATATCTTCTCTAAGTTCCCCATGTCTAGGAGTTCCTTTTCTATTTTCTAATTTAGTTTGAGTGGGCAAACTATATCATTAATGTTGTTAGACTTCTATATAAAGTAAGGGTAAATAGTCTTAGGGAAGGCTTTAGGGGCTCTCTTTTAAGAAATGTGCATGAAATTAGAATCTTGGTTTTGAGTTGTTCAGAGACTTGCTTTTTGATTTCCCTTTTCCTTTCTTCCTTCTGTTTCTGATTCTGTTCTTGGTAGGTAATTTCTAGTAAGTGAACTATACTGAGTAAATGATTCATGTGGCACATTTCAAAACATTGGCATCAGGTATTGAATGAGGGCCCAGGATTAGAAGTTCAAAAGCTTGGAGGATTTTGTCTAGGTTTTCTGGGGACTATGATTCCAGGGAAAATCCTTGAGACTCTCTGTCTTTATATTTAAACTTGGCATAACAACTTTCTTCAAAACTTTCCAGCTCGACTTTCAGGTTCTAGCATTTCTACATTCTTATTTTAACTTCAAGGGCATCTGATGGTTAATATTTTTCCAAATTTACTGAAGGGAACACTTTACTGTAAAGAAACTAAGTGGCAAGTTTGAAATCTCAGGGAGGCCAACTGATTTCAAATCTTCTGTCCTTTCATCATTTAGTTGTTAAATCACGCCCAACTCTTTGTGACTCCATGGAGTCACCACCAGGCTCCTGTGTCCATGGGATTTTCCAGGCAACAATATTGGAGTGGGTTGCTATTTCCTTCTCCACTTCTGTTCTTTACATTACTCTTAAGAGGGGCATGAATATGTGTTCTTATACATATGACTGTAATATTGGAAAACAAGCAAATTAAACTTTGAAAAATTTGAAAAGAAGGTATTATTTTATCAAATATAATGACTTATATTTCCTTGTTACCCACAAAGTGTCCTGGGCAGACAATTGAGATTTTTTTTTTTTTTTGCATGTTGACTCCCCATCTTGTGAGCATGAGGAGAAATGGGTTTAATACAATGGTGTAGAAAAAGTGGCCAAATGTAAATTGAATCCCACTTTCATGTAGCAGAACCATATTTATAAACTTTGCAAATGTTTGTTTTCATATTTGTGTAGTCCTTGACTTTTACTTTCCAGATTTATATACAGAGAAGCAAAGACTGGCGAGAAAAGAAGAAACAGACAGAGACAGAGCGAATGCTGTGAAGAAAAACTGCTCAATAAAAAAAAAATTAAGGTCAACTATGTAGGCTCACAAGGTTTATATCATTTCGATATGCTTTGAGTAAGTATCTAAATTGAAACAGAGCTAGAAAATGTTTGATGTTCATCCATTACTAAATTTAACCTGCTTTTTACATTATGTGTGTTACCCTGTTGCCTTACTGGTAACTTGGCATCCCTGGGGACAGTTTCCCATCTTTAGGATTTTTCCTCCTGTGGTTAGGAAAACAAATGTCACTTTCTTATATGAAGAGTCCTAAACTCTTGAACGTGACTGTGACAGACCAGGGCATGAGTGCTTTTGAAAGAGCATGTTACTTTTCTCATCTGTGCTACAAAAGCATTTCATTTCATGCCTTCACTTCAAATAAGACGATTTCAAAAATCTGCTTCTCAGAGTATGAAAAGTCAGTATTGTGTGCAGTATGGTGGTGGATAAACATAGAAATGCACAGTGATGGGAAAAAACTATCATCATCAACTTACTCCTATTATTTTGGTGAACTTTACTAAAAAGTAAATCCTCTACATCTTCAGCAGAGCCTGTGTTACTCTGATCATCCTCCAAACACTTCTCTTTCAGGGGCATCTGAACAAGGAAATGAAGACAGGATCCAAGGAAATGTGCTTTCTGTAACCTCCCCAGATCTGACCTCATGCAGATGTTCCACACTATCTTCTGGAATTCTTTGCCCTCTGTGGTTTACCCTAGGACCTTGACCTTCAACAATGCTTTGAGGTCTTTTCCATCTGACTTATTCTCTCTGTGCAGGTGTAATGATGGATTAGGGTGGGCACTGTTTTAAATAACTCAGTGTCATTTCATGTGGCTAATTATTACTGTCCTGTTACTTCTAATGCATTTTCATTAACATTTTATTGTAGCCTGATGCTAGTTAAAGTCCAAGAGACACTTTTATAAACCTATACCCCTTCTCTTCCAATTCTCCATCTGCACTCACTAACTGGTTCACTGTGGGTCACTTGCAGAACCTGCAAGTGATAAAGATTTTAGGATGGCTGACTTTATTTTTAGTGGAATAGGAGCTGAACTTTGATCAATAAACAGCCATAAAAGAAAAAGAAACACATGAGTTTCTTTTCTTGGCTTTTTCAGTGAAGAAATACAAGCATGCTTCTGCTGCTTCTGCTAAGTCGCTTCAGTCGCGTCCGACTCCGTGTGACCCCACAGACGGCAGACCACCAGACTCTTCCATCCCTGGGATTCTCCAGGCAAGAATACTGGAGTGGGTTGCCATTTCCTTCTCCAATGCATGCATGAATGCATGCTAAGACGCCTCAGTCGTGTCCGACTCTGTGCGACCCTATGGACAGCAGCCCACCAGACTCCTCCATCCACAGGATTCTCCAGGCAAGAATACTGGAGTGGGCAAATACAAGCATAATCATGTTGAAATTCTCATTTTTTAAAGCATTTTTTTAAAAGCTTGTGACCTTGAACCATGGAAATCAGAAAAGGTTTCTCGTTATTCTCTTAAAATTCCAACAGTGGTTGGGTTCATACAACACAAGCAAATTGATAGCTCTTGGTTATAAAGAAATGTAGGAAACAAAAGAAAGAGAACAGGTGAACCAGAACCTGGATCAGGTAGAAAGGTATTGGAAGAACTTTGTATTTCAGGCCCAGGAACTTTGATCCAGTGGTCCAGCCTCATGTTGAGCCCCTCTCCAAACCCCCCACTCGTTTTCTACCCCTGTCCCCTCTTCACTTCTCCTGGAGCCCAATTTCAGCATTAAAGCTTAATGTGATACTTCCACTGTATATGTAGTTGTTTTGACTAGTTAGCACCTGATTTTGTTTGTTTTCCTGAATCTCCTCCCCTGAAATTCAGTTGTCTGAAGGACTCTTCTTTTGGTTCATTTCTTGTTTCCTGCCTTTCCTAACCATGGTGTCTAGAGTTTTTAATATTAGCAACTTCACCCAGACTTATGATCCTGAACACCTTACTTGACGGTTTAGCTTTGGCTTTCTTTAGGACTATTCCTTTATGGTAGTCTGCCTAGAGTGACTTAGGTGAAAGAGCTGGAATCCAGTTACTATGGATGGATTCCCTCCATCTGAAGCTGCTCGCTTCATTTCTGTCACCTAAAGGCTGGGTGTAGGGCTCAGTGCTGCATGAAGGTACACAGTCTTAGAAGCCTCTCAAGACCTTCCCACAGTTTTCAGCCCTTCTTGCCAATGGAAAGAGCAGTGCTCTCTCTAAAATGATTTGATGGCCTCTATTCTTGGTCCTGCTCTATTGAAGCAGTCGCTTTATTAGAACTATGGTGAGAATTTATCCTGATGATCTTCTTACATCCTTTCCTTCCTATTGAGTTTGCAGCTCTCCCCCTAAAGAACTCAGTGTTAATGGAAGACTTCACTAAGATTCACCAATGAGCGCTAATGCTAACACATAATTTATTTGTAAAATGAAGCATTGCGACAGGGGGTTGCGGAGGGAGGCAAGAAGATACTCAGAAGTAAAAGTGTACCTTGGTCCTCCCTGCTCACAAAAAGCTTAACATCTTAGGTAGACAGCTTAGGTAGAATTTGTGAAGAACTGAACAAGTTGTGAAGAACTGAACAAGTTGTAGTGATTTAAAATGAAGCTGGAGTTTGGAAAAGGGAGAGCAGATCATTCAGGGTAACTTGGTCCAGAAGTCCTTCATAAAGGAGTTTGGAACTTAAACTGGCCTTTGAAGAGTGTGGAGAGTTCCAACAAGAGGGGAGAGTTTTGTGGAGGTATGTTTTTCAGACATGGTTTCTATATCCAGTGTCCATTTTCCTATATGTTTCTACTTTACATCCATATATCCATCACATTATTGTCAGCCGGCTTTGATCATAGGTTCCAGGATGCAAAAAATAAATTTTCTTTCATCCTTTTTGATAAGCACTGATGAATATGCTTGGTGAAAATAATAAATAATGAAATTTTTATTTCTATCTGTCTTCTATAACATTGCAAGTAAGTGCTCTGGGATTTGTACTATTCTTTTTTTTTTTTTAATTTAAAAAAGAAGAAACAAAAATGTACTTTTGAAAATAACAAAATTTACAAAGAGGAAAATAAAAATGCCTATAATCATAGTGACTCATTTTTATAAATTACACTCCATTTAAAGTTATTATGAAATATTGATTGTATTCCCTATGCTATTTGATATAACCTTATAGCTTATTGATTTATTTAAAAAATATTTATTTATTTATTTATTTTGCCACATCACATCTTAGATGTGCCATGTGAGATCTTTCCTTGTGGTTGCTTGGGCTCCAGAGCTCAAGGGCTCAGTAGTTACAACACACAGGCTTAGCTGCTCTGTGGCATGAGATCTTACTTCCTTAACCAGGGATCGAACCTGTGTCCCTTGCATTGCAATGCAGATTCTCAGCCACTGGACCATCAGTGAAGTCTCTAGCCTTTTTGTTTTATACATTATAGTCTGTACCTCTTAATCCCCATTGCCTATCATACCCTGCCCCATCTGTCTCTGCACTGGTAACCACTAGTTTGTTCTTGATATCTGTGAGTCTGTGTCTGTTTTTTTAAAAATTAATTTATATTTTAACTGAAGGATAATTGTTTTACAGAACCTTGTTTTCTGTCAAACCTCAACATGAATCAGCCATAGGTATACACATATCCCCTCCCCTCTGAACCTCCCTCCCATCTCCCTCCCCACCCCACCCATCTAGGTTGTTGCAGAGCCCCTGTTTGAGTTTCCTGAACCATATAGGAAATTCCCGATGGCTAACTATTTACATATGGTGATGTAAATTTCCATGTTACTGGTTCCATACATCTTACCCTCTCCTCCCCTCTCCCCATGTCCATAAGTCTATTCTCTATGTCTGTTTCTCCATTGCTACCCTGTAAATAAATTCTTCAGTATCGTTTTTCTAGATTCCATATATATGTGTTAGAGTGTGATATTTACCTTTCTCTTTCTGACTTACTTCACTCTGTATAATAGGTTCTAGGTTCATCCACCTCATTAGAACTGACTCAAATGTGTTCCTTTTTATGACTGAGTAATATTCCATTGTGTATATGTACCACAACTTCTTCATCTGATCATCTGTCAGTGGACATCTAGGTTGCTTCCATGCTCTAGCTACTGCAAAAAGTGCTGCGATGGACAAAGGGGTATATATGTCTTTTTCAATTTTGGTTTCGTCAAGGTATATGCCTAGAAGTGGGATTGCTGGGTCATTTGGTGACTTTTACTCCTAGTTTTTAAAAGAATCTCCATTCCATCTTCCATAGTGACTGTATCAGTTTACATTCCCACCAACAGTGCAAGAGAGTTCCCTTTTCTCCCCACCCTCTCCAGCATTAATTGTTTGTAGACTTTTTGATGATAGCCATTCTGACCCGTGTGAGGTGATATCTCGTTGTAGTTTTGATTTGTATTTCTCTAATAATGGTTGAGCATTATTAGAATGATGTTGAGAATCTTATCATGTATTTGTTAGCCATCTGTTTGTCTTCCCTGGAGAAACGTCTGTTTAGGTCTTTTACCCACGTTTTGATTGGGTTGTTTGTTTTTCTGGTATTGAGTTGTATGAGCTGCTTATATATTTTGGAAATTAATTCTTTGTCAGCTATTTCATTTGCTATTATTTTCTCCCATTCTGAGGGTTGCCTTTTCACCTTGCTTAATAGTTTCCTTTGCTGTGCAAAAGCTTTTAAGTATAATCGGTCCCACTTGTTTACTTCTTATTTCTATTACTCTAGGAAGTGGATCATAGAGGATCTTGCTTTGATTTTTGTCATGGAGTGTTCTGCCTATGTTTTCCTCTAAGAGTTTTATAGTTTCTGGTCTTACATTTAGGTATTTAATCCATTTTGAGTTTATCTTTGTGTGTGGTGTTAGGAAGTGTTCTAATTTCATTCTTTTACATGTAGCTGTCCAGTTTTTCCCAGCATCATTTATTGAAGAGGCTGTCTTTTTCCCATTGTATATTCTTGCCTCCTTTGTAAAAATTAAGGTGCACATAGGTGCATATATGTATGCATATATGGGCTTTCTATTTTATTTCTGGGCTTTCTATCTTGTTCCATTGGTCTATATTTCTGTTTTTGTGCCAGTACCATAGTGCCTTGATGACTGTAGCTTTGTAGTATAATCTGAAGTCAGGAAGATTGATTCCTCCAGCTCCATTCTTCTTTCTCAAGACTGCTTTGGCTATTTGGGGTCTTTTGTGTTTCCATATGAATTGTAAAATTTTTTGTTCTAGTTCTGTGAAAAGTGCCATTAGTAATTTGATAGGGATTGCATTGAATCTGTACATTGCATTTGGTAGTATAGTCATTTTCACAAGATTGATTTTTCACACCCAGGAACATGGTATATCTCTCCATCTGTTTATGTCATCTTTGATTCCTTTCATTAGTGTCTTATAACTTTCTGTGTACAGTTCTTTTGTCTCCTTAGGTAAATTTATTCCTAGATATTTAATTCTTTTTGTTGCAATGGTGAATGGGATTGATTCCTTAATTGCTCTTTCTGATTTTTCATTGTTAGACATGCAAGTGATTTCTGTGTATTGACTTTGTATCCTGCAACTTTGCTAAATTCACTGATTAGCTCTAGTAACTTTCTGATAACTACCTTTAGGGTTTTCTATGTACAGTAACATGTCATATACAAACAGTGAGAGCTTTACTTCTTTTCCAAACTGGGTTCCTTTTATTTCTTTTTCTTCACCGATTGCTGTAGCTAGGACTTTGGGAACTATGTTGAATAATAGTGGTGAAAGTGGATGCCCTTGTCTTGTTCCTGATAGTACAGGGAATGTTTTCAGTTTTTCACCATTGAGAATAATGTTCACTGTAAACTTATCATATATGGCCTTTACTGTGTTGAGGTTCCTTCTATGTCCATTTTATGAAGAGTTTTAATCATAAATGGGTGCTGAATTTTGTTAAAGGCTTTTTCTGCATCTATTAAGATGATCATATGATTTTTATCTTTCAATTTGTTAATATGGTGTATCACATTGATTGATTTCTGTATGTTGAGGAATCTTTGCATCCCTGGAATAAACCCAACTTGATCATGGTGTATGAGCTTTTTAATGTGTTGCTGAATTCTGTTTTCTAGAATTTTGTTGATTTTTGTATTTATGTTCATCAGTGATATTGGCCTGTAGTTTTCTTTTTTTGTGTTGTCTTTGTCTGGCTTTGGTATCAGGGTGATGGTGGCCTCATAGAATGAGTTTGGAAGTGTTCCTTCCTCTGTGATTTTTTGAAAGTGTTTTAGAAGGATAGGCATTAGCTCTTCTCTAAATGTTTGATAGCATTCTCCTGTGAAGCCATTTAGTCTTGGGCTTTTGTTTTTGGGGAGATTTTTGATCACAGCTTCAATTTCAGTGCTTGTAATTGAGTTGTTCATAATTTCTATTTCTTCCTGGTTCAGTCTTGGAAGATAGAACTTTTCTAAGAATCTGTCCATTTCTTCCAGGTTCTTTATTTTATTGCCATATAGTTGTTCATAATAGTTTCTTATAATCTTTGGTATTTCTGTGTTGTCTGTTGTAACCTCTCCTTTTTCATTTCTAATTTTGTTGATTTGATTATTCTATCTTTTTTCCTGATGAGTCTGGCTAGAGGTTTGTCAATTTTGTTTATCTTCTCAAAGAACCAGCTTTTAGTTTTATTAAACTTTACTATTGTTTCTTTCATTTCTTTTTCATTTATTTCTGCTTGGATCTTTATGATTTCTTTCCTTCTATTATTTTGTTGTTGTTGTTGTTCTTCTTCTTCTTTCTCCAGTTGCTTTAGGTGTAAATTAGGTTGTCTGTTTGATGTTTTTCTTGTTTCTTGAGGTAAGATTGTATTACTATAAATTTCCTTCTTAGAACTGTTTTTGCAGGTCTTTTGCATCCCATAGGTTTTACGTTGTCATGTATTCATTGTCATTAATTTCTAGAAGTTTTTTGATTTCCCCTTTGATTTCTTTGGTAACTTGTTGGTTATTTAGAAACATGTTGTTTAATCTCCATGTGTTTGTGTTTTTCACAGTTTTTTTTTTCTTCTTGTAATTGATATCTAGTCTGATAGCATTGTGGTAGAAGAAGATGCTTGATATGATTTCAGTTTTCTTAAATTTACTGAGGTTTGATTTGTGACCCAAGACCTGGTCTATGCTGGAGAATGTTCCATGTGCACTTGAGAAGAAGGTGTATTCTTATGCATTTGGATGGAATGTCTTGAAGATATCAATGAGATCCATCTCATTTAAGACTTGTGTTTCCTTATTAATTTTTTGTTTTGATGATATATCCACTGGTGTGAGTGGGGTGTTAAAGTCTCCTACTATTATTGTGTTACTGTCAGTTTCTCCTTTTATGTCTGTTAGTGTTTGTCTTATGTATTGAGGTGCTCATATGTTGGGTGCATAGATATTTGTAGTTGTTATATCTTCCTCTTGGATTGATCCCTTGATCATTATGTAGTGTCCTTCCTTATCTTGTATTCTTCATTATTTTAAGGTCTATTTTGTCTAATATGAGGATTGCTACTCCAGCTTTCTTTTGCTTCCCATTTGCATGAAATATATTTTACCATCCTCTCACTTTCAGTCTATATGTGTCTTGAGGTCTGAGGTGTATTTCTGTAGACAGCATATATATGGGTCTTGTTTTTGCATCCACTCAGCCAGTCTGTATCTTTCGGTTGGAGCATTTAATCCATTTACATTTAAAGTAATTATTGATATATATGTTCCTATTGCCATTTTCTTAATTGTTTGGGGTTGATTTTGTAGATCTTTTTTCTTCTATTGTATTTCTTGACTATATAGTCAAGATTTATATAAGTCCGTTTAAAATTTGTTGTAAAGCTGGTTTGGTGGTATTGAATTATCTTAACTTTTGCTTGTCTGAAAAGCTTTTTATTTCTCCATCAATTCTGAATGAGACGCTTGCCAGGTACAGTAATCTTGGTTGTAGATTTTTCTCTTTCAGTGCTTTACAGATATCCTGTCATTCCCTTCTGGCCTGCAGAGTTTCTGCTGAAAGATCAGCTATTAAACATATGGGGTTTCCTTTGTTGCTTCTTCCTTGCTGCTTTTAATATTCTTTCTTTGTGTTTAGTCTTTCTTAGTTTGATTAGTATGTGTCTTGGCATGTTTCTCCTTGGGTTTATCCTGTATCGGACTCTTTGCACCTCTTGGACGTGATTGACTACTTCTTTTTCCATGTTGGGGAAATTTTCAACTACAATCTCTTCAAAAATTTTCTCATACCCTTTCTTTTTCTCTTCATTTTCTGGGACTCCTATAATTCGAATGTTAGTGTGTTTGATATTGTCCCAGATGTCTCTGAGACTATCCTTGTTCTTTGCATTCTTTTTACTTTATTCTGCTCTTCTGAAGTTATTTCCACCATTTTATATTCCACCTCACCGATTCCTTTTTCTGCTTCAGATATTCTGGTATTGATTTCTTCTAGAGTATTTTTGATTTCAGTAATTGTGCTGTTTGTCTCTGTATGTTTATTCTTTAATTCTTCTAGGTCTTTGTGAATTGATTCTTGCATTTTCTCCATTCTGTTTTCAAGGTTTCTGATCATCTTTACTGTCACTATTCTGAATCCTGTTTCAGGGAGTTTGCCTGTTTCCTCTTCATTTATTTGGACTTCTGTGTTCCCAGTTTGTCCCTTCATTTGTGTAGTATTTTTCTGCCTTTGTTTTTCTTGACTCAGTGCTGTCAGAGTCCTTTCCCTCGCTCGGAGTCACAGTCCACCTCACCTCCCTAGGATGCCCTCCAACACTGTACTTGGCTATGAACCTGCTGTGGGGGCTGCTCAGATTCTAATCTGGTCCTTTTCCTGTGTGTTCTTGCCTAAAATCTCCACATCTATCAGAACTACTGTGTTTTCTTTTGTGGGAGTTTTCAATGTCCTTTTTTTATTTTTATTTTTTTCATTTATTTTTTATTAGTTGGAGGCTAATTACTTTACAATATTGTGTGGTTTTTGCCATACATTGACATGAATCAGCCATGGGTTTACATGTGTTCCCCATCCCGATCCCCCCCTCCCACCTCCCTCCCCACCCCATCCCTCGGGGTCTTCCCAGTGCACCAGCCCTGAGCACTTGTCTCATGCATCCAGCCTGGGCTGGTGATCTGTTTCACCGTCGATAGTATACTTGTCCCAGTGCTGTTCTCTCAGAACATCCCTCCCTCGCCTTCTCCTACAGAGTCCAAAAGTCTGTTCTGTACATCTGTGTCTCTTTCTGTTCTGCATATAGGGTTATCGTTATATATTCCATAGACCCAGAGTCTGCCTAGTTGATTGTGTGGATTTAATCTGCAACTTGTACAGCTGGTGGGAAGGTTTTGGGTCTTCCTCGTTAGCCACACTGCCTTTGGGTTTCAACTGTGGTTTTATTTCCACCTGTGCATGTGGGTTATCCACTAGGGTTTGCTCCTGAGACTGCCCTGGAGGACTTGGGTCTGCTCCAGTGAAGGCCAGGTGTGAAACTGGTGCAGCAACTTGGGTTGCAGGGGTTTTGTAAGCATCAGGTCCTCAGAGGAGTTGGCAGCTAGGACAGCAGGAAATATAGTGCTCTAGAAGGTATGGCAATCAGTTTTGACCAAAACACTCCAGTATTCTTGCCTGGAGGACCCTGGCAGAGAAGCCTGGCAAGGCCACAGTCCACAAGTTCACAAAGAGTTGGACATGACCGAAGTGACTCAGTGTGCATGGATGCAAGTCTTTTTTTCCTGGGGCATCTCTGCCCCAGTGAGGTTTGGGAATGAAGGCGGTGCAGCTGCTTAGCTTGCATGGACCCTGGAGGCACCAAGCGTGAGGTGGCACAGACTGCCTCTGCAGCAGGAGTCCTGGCCCTATCAGTCTTTTTGCAAGCCTCTTGTAACTGGCAATCAGAAGGCCTCTTTGGCCAGTCTCTATCCATAGCTCCGCCTATTCAGGCACTTAGAGGGCCCCCTTGCCTGGGGTCCTACTCTGAGGATTAGCGCATCAGGTGCTTAAAGGGACACCCTGGGCGGGGTCCTACTCTGTACTTCAGTGTGGCAGGCGTCTGATGGGCCAGCCTCCCTACTGCTCAGCTGCCAAGGTTGGTGCATGGGGAGAGAGAGACTATGGTGATGGCTCCATCTCTACACGTGACTCAGCAGTATTGCCTTGCTTCCATAGCTGCCTGGCTTCCCTCCACAGGCGTGTCCCATTATACTCTGTCCCCGCCCACCCCCACCCCCCACCTACACACACAACATCCCCTCAATCTGTCTCTTCACAGTCAACAGCAGCCCTCACCCTGGGATTGCTCCTTGTGCTTCTTAAACTCCATCTCCCAACTGCTGCGCCTTCTAGGGGAACTGTGTCCCTGTCCAGGGTATGTATGAGTGTAGCAAGGACTGTTTAATTCTCATTCTATTTATGCCACTTCAGATAAACTGTTTCACTCCAAGACTTAAATGTTTCTCTCTGACTTAGACAATTGCCCAGATGTGGGGATCGGACTCCTGCTTCAGTTTCCCCTTCCACTGAGGGCAGGTCCAGTCCTACTAACACTCCTGTTCCCCCCCCCCCCCCCCCCCCCCGTTCCTGTTTCCTACCACATTTTGCGTGGTTCTATATATTCTTTCCCACTGGTCAGGTCCTCCTGTCCACTCTCAGCTGGTATTCTGCATGCACTTCTGTGTCTGAAGGTGTATTCCTGATGTATCCATGGAGAGAGATGTACTCCACTTCCACCGACTCCTCCACTATCTTGTTCTCCCTCCTTGTCTGTTTTTAAGGGAAACACTTGGTAGATGCCTGGAAGGATGGTCATATATCATTAGACTGACATATCAAATGTACTCATACAACCTATTTTCACTAATTAATATTTCAAGATATTTTATGTATAATAAATAGCTATCTCAAACATATTTTTAAAAAGCTAACTGTATTTCAGTTTTTAATATGTCACAATTTTAAAGAAATTTCCTATTGTATGATATTTGGAATTTTTTTAGCTTTTCAATTTAAATTAATGTCATAATGAACACCTTTGTAGGATATATATTTGAACTTTATTGTAATGTTTTTCCTCAGGTTAAATTCCTAGAACAAGACCTGGTAGGAAAAACAATCAGAGCACTTAAAGAAATTTATGTTGGGGTTTAAGTAACTCGTAAAAAGTACACAAACCATAAGCGTACAACTTATTAAAGTAGAGCCTAGAACAAGAAGCAGGGTATTACTGGAATCCCACAGTCTCTCCTTGTGTTCCTTTTTAGTCATAAAATTCCGAGGGTAACCACTACATTGACTTCTAGGACCCTAGATTATTTTGCCAACTTTGGTACTTTATGCAGATGGAGTTATGGAGTGTTCATTGTTTGTGAGGCTCATCCATATCATGGCATATAGTTGAGGACAGTTTGTTCCACTCCTGCTAGACTTTCATTGTAAGATAATACCACAATTTATCTTTTCATTCTACTATTGAAAAACCTTGATAGTTTGCAGGTTTGGACTGGTACGAATAGTTCCACTAAAAAGACTCAGTACCTGTCTTTTGGTGAACATATGTAGGAATTTCTGTTAGGCATATGCCTAGGTAGGAAGCTGTTGGGTTGTAGGAAACACAAATATTCAGATTTAGAAAACTGCCAAACCATTTTATAAAGTGTTTTTATCTATTTACCTTCCTAACAGCAATGTGAGAATTTTGGTTGCTTCACATCATTACTTGTGACATCTGTCTTAGCCATACTGGTTAGTGTGCATGGGTATTTCATTGTAGCTTTAATTCACTTTCCCCCCCCCTCTAATGGCTAATATAAGCACTTTTTTGTGTGTTCAGTGATTGGCCATTTGGAAATCTACTTTTGTGAAATATCTGTTCAAATTTTTTGCCCATTTTTCTAACAAGCTTTCTGTCTTTTTCTTACTGGTTTATAGGAGGGACTTAAACATTTTGTTTAAAGATTCTCTTCAAAATTGAGTGACTTACACAAATATTTCATCTGTCATGAACTAGGAAGAAGAGATAGTCCCTCGAATTCACACAAGGAAAAGGGAAATCTGCCATGTGAAGAGAACCAAAAGGATTTACTTTATATTTTAGAGCACATTTTAATTCTGACACAAAATTTTGAAAATAACACTTTCTATAAAATTCCTGATGTCTCATAGAACATGAAACAAAATGCAAAAATATCGATGTTTGTCCTGATATTTAATTAAAAATTATTAAAAAAAAATCAAATTGTATGAATGTTCCAGTCTGGCAATCTGAAAGTATAATGACAAGGAAACAATTTTTAATCTCTAAAGAAGAAATGAAGAAAAAACTTATTCTAAAAATGCTCAAGTTTCAAAATGTATCTCCATTTAGATGGTGATGATATATCCAGGGATATATAGCAGATGTGCTGGCCTGTTTCCAAGCTCTGCTTGGAGGCTTTGCATCAAGGAAGACCGCTACATTATGTGTGAAATGCCACTTCAGTTCAGAGTCTGACAGTAAATTGGAAATACCAACTTCATAGTCTTTTGCGGCTGATTAGCGGGAAAAGCATTCCCAGGTGTAAATATCCACAAGTTCAAATCATTTTTAAGGGGGGGAAAAAAAAGGGCAGAAAACATCATATTCTCCATCTCTGCACTATTCTAAACACTGTAGGCTGTACCAATTTGTACTTTTGAAATAAAGTGGATTTAAGGGCCATAAGAGAGCTTACCAGGGGTTCAGTGATAAAAGCTGCACCTGCCAATGCAGGAGTCACAAGAGACATGGGTTCGATCTCTGGGTCAGGAAGATCCCCTGGACTAGGAAATGGCAACCCACCCCAGTATTCTTGCTGGGATAATCTATGGAGTCTAATTCGTGGGGTTGCAGAGTTGACACAACAGCATGCATGCCAAGGGCCATAATATTCCTCTTTCCTGAAGAAAAGAATAATTCTATGCCATTTTAAGTCTATACTATATAAATTCTGTGGGTAAAAAAGGCTGTCTTTAAGAGTTAAGTAGAATGGAGGAATTGAGTGTTTAAGACTCTGTGTTTTCACTGCTGAGCGCCTGGGTTCAATCCCTCATTGGGGAACTAAGATCCTACAAGTCATGGGGAATGGCTGGGGAAAAAAAAAAAAAAACGAGTTAAGTAGAGTGGACACTCACTAGTTCCGTTGGGCATTCTTCCAAAAAAAAAAAAAAAAAATCCTTACAAATTGTACAACTTTCATCAACTTTGGATCAGACAAACTACTGTGCAAGACTGTTCATTACGTTCTTAGCTGTGAAAGGATCATCATCAAATACTAAACATAATGTGCTGTGAGCTTCTATTAGGCACTCTTTGAAACATTAGGAAAGGGTATCCTGTAGAGATAAGACCAAAGAGATCTTCTATTTTATTTTTTATTTTTTCTTTTCCATTTATTTTTATTCATTGGAGGCTAATTACTTTACAATATTGTAGTGGTTTTTGCCATACATTGACATGAATCAGCCATGGATTTACATGTGTTCCCCATCCCGATCCCCACTCCCGCCTCCAAAAAATTAATAACAGCTCAGCATTAAGTCCTGTTTATATTGTCAATGAAGATGATAATTGGGAAGGTTTAAAATAAAATTCACAATAAAGGAAACAATTTAATTACTTCAAAAAAAAAAACCAAACAAAAAACAACCAAAGAGACCTTCTAGAGTTTGTGCTCAACCTTTGAACATCTAGCTTTACTCTCAGTCTCTTTTTCTTTCTTGTGGAGCAGAGCAATTTTTACTAGTTTGTGGAAAGGTCAAAAAAAAAAAAGGAAAGATATTTTAAATTGATAATAAAAGTCAAATAAGAGGCCATATAAACAAGCAATGAAGGAACAGAGGTGTGTGTGTGTGTGTGTGTGTTTTGGTCCCATCAAGAATTTCCTAAAGAAATCACAGAACTCACTGAGGTAATCAGTGCCTTATTAAGTACATGTCTCTGAAATCTTACCCAAGTTCACACAGGAAACTTTCTAAATACACACCAAAGCACAAAACTTGGGCCACCATCCATCCCACATGATAAAAAATTGGGGGTGACTCTTAGGGGAAATGCTGGTGATTTGAAGAACAGCTGCTCTTTATGAATTTCATCAACTTGTGTGATTTCATCTGCAAATGTTGCCTTTCTTTCTTCAATGAACTTTTGACCTATGATCATCAATTTAAGATCAAGGCACATGACCCAGCATTATCGTTCTGGGACTTATTATAGAAAGAAAATAAATCAAGAAAAGAAGAGTGAGGTCCAAATTAACAAAAAGTATCTTATTGAAGAGATCAGTGCAGACTCTGTGTGATTTAACTAGGACTGAAATGATTTCTAAGTGATATAAGTAGATCAGGTATTTTAGATTCTTGGGCTGGAATGAAAGTATCATCTTTTTTGAAGTTGTGTAAACAAAGAAGGAAAATATTATAGTATTATATGTTATTTTTCTTTGTTCAATAAACAAATTTTTCTAGATATATTTTATAACATTTTATAAGAGAATACTTTGTTATAAGATTGGTATTCATGAGTGGCTTGTGGAAACAATATCATTATTTCTAATCATGCTTCCTGCCTGTCTATGCATGAATTTCAACCCTTACATATGATGATTATATGAACAGGATGCATCAAAAAGACCATTATTGACTATATTTGAAAAAGAACTCTTCAAATTAGAAAAAAAATAAAAAGAAACACATAATTATGAGGAATAATTTACTTGAAATGTACCATTTTTATCATGTCTTCCATTTATAATGTTCACAGCATGGAGATCTAATCAGACAATTTTAAACTAGCTTTTCAGTCATTTTATTTTAAAAACAAGCTTTAAGGTAACCAGAGAATTTAAGAAGATAGATTTGATCATAGTACTAGTGTTAGTCGCTCAGTCGTGTCCAACTGTTTGCAACTCCATGAACTATAGCTTGCCAGGCTCCTCTGTCCATGGGATTCTCCAGGCAAGAATGCTGGAGTGGGTAGCTATTCCCTTCTCTAGGGGATCTTCCTGACCCAGGGATCAAACCTAGGTCTCCTGCATTGCAGACAGATTCTTAACCATCTGAGCTATCAGGGAAGCCCAGATTTGATCATAAATCTGAGAAAATACCAACTTCAGATTTTCTCTTTGTGCTGAGAAGGTTTCAGATAAGACTTTGTCTGAAACATAGAGGTATCTACCTATGTAAACACGAATGCTTGACTCATGCCATTCTCCTATTCAAAATTATTTAGTTGATTTCTCTTTATCTTTGCGATTAAACTCAAACTCCTCATTCTGACATTTAAGAGCCTCCAAAATCGAAATTTCCATTCTTATTTCCTAATATTATCACTCATTCTTAAAGTATGGTCCTTGGATCATATGTCCCAAAATAAAACTGAATGCTTATTAAAGTTGAAACTCAAGTTCTTCAAGTAATACTTATACACATTAAATGCTGAGCTCCCCTATTCTATACAAGCCCTATGCACCAACAAATGCAATCTGATGTTTTCAACATGCTTTCTTGGGTTCTGGCTTTGGGATCTGGCTCATAATAATTCTAGGCAAGTGTTTTCTTTCTATTTTATTCATTAGTCAATACTCAATTCTAATCTCCTTTATGAAACCATTTTGGGGTGGTTTCTTTTAAGCCTTAATTATTTTCCATACATAAAAGAGGATAACAATAAAATATAAATAAAAGGGTTATTGTGAGATAATGATATTACTACAACTAAAACCCAAGTCCCAGAGCTCAGAGATGGTACTACCAGTGTGTTATGGCATTAGGATCCAGGTGTGATTTCAAAGACATTCATGCTCTTGCGTACTGTTGCCCCCAGAAATATTAACATATTGACTGGCTGAGTTGGTTAATGGTACCCTTTCCATCCGTTTTACTCAGCCAGAGAAGCTACAAATATGTGGACTTTAAGACAATTGGTGAGCTCATTATTTTAAAGATAAGAGTCAAACAAGGAGTTTTAAATAAAATTTTCCCAGAAGGTTAGTATATTTAAAACTACTGCAGAAAGTATTGGTCTTTCAGAATTTTTAGGAGTACATCTTCTAATCCCATTTGTAAGCTCTAGGAAAATTCTGGACCCCCTGAGCATGTTTAGATCTTTGTGAGTTTATGTAGATTCTAGAGTCATATAGACCTGGGCCAGCATCTGGTCCAGGGGAGAGAGGGATAAGTGGAATTCAGAGTCTCTTCAAATGTTTCTGGGTATATTAATAGTTAGACTACCTAAGGCAGAAGGAAGTAGGAGAAAGTTTTGAAATAAAGCTTGCTCTAGAAGGGACCTATAATAAATCAAGGTCCCTTACCAGAAAGCAGCTAACTGGCAAGCACATATAGATATGTTCAGGAAAGACCGAGGACACTTAGATGTAGCTGGCAATGGGCTTGCTTAGGCTGTGGGAAACTCCCTAATCCCTTTTCTAAGCCATTTTATTTACTCCCACAGCTGTTTTTGCTAGTGATGTTTGGTTCTGCTCTGTTATCTCTGCATCATCTCTTAGTTACTCCCTTTTCAGGCAGCAAGACATTTCTTGAGAGCTTTTACATTTCCTTCAGCTGGTTCTTTCAGTCTATTTCCTTAATGAAAGTGAAAGTAAAAGTGAAGTTGCTCAGTCGTGTCCGACTCTTCACGACCCCGTGGATGGTAGCCTACCAGGCTCCTCTGTCCATGGGATTTTTCAGTCAAGAGTACTAGAGTGGGCTGCCATTTCCTTCTCCAGGGGGTCTTCCCAACCCAGGGATCGAACCCAGGTCTTCTGCACTGCAGACAGACGCTTTACCCTCTGAGCCACCAGAGAAGCCCATTTCCTTAATAGCCTCACTTTAATTTGTAAATTAAAATTTTAATTTGTAAATGGAAACACGAAACAAATACTCCTTGGGTGAGGAAATTTACAAGTAAAATTCTTAGAGTGAAACTGTTAATTCACAGGGAATGGGGAGGAGAGGAATCAAGAATTTACTTACTTGCAAATTCAGTTTATAAAAAGGAAAAGGTCATTTGAAGTAGTCACAAAGGGAAAGTCATGAGCTCAACCTGTTGAAGTCTGAAAGGCCCCTAGAAGGTAACTGAATGTGGGGAAATAGTCTTTCCAAGGAATACTTGACATTCACCCTTACAGGAGGGACAGAGCTTTTCTGACAAAAGGTCGAAGGACTCTAGACCACTTAAGAGGCATTATCTATTTTCAAATGCTAAGAGTTTGCCACAGAAGAGGAGGGGTAGCCAAGGGAACAAGCCAAGACTGACTTAAATGAAATATGGGTGTGGAATCATGTCAGCAGAAGAATGGATTCCTCATAGTCAGTCCATTTGATATAGATATCTTCTTGGGCTCCTGGAACTAGGAATTGCAGATTCACTTAGTGAGATACAGGTTTTTCGGACCTTGGATTTCTTTATTATAAAATAGAGAGACACGCAGAATTGAAAGAACCTTCAAGCTTTTCTGAACCATTCCACCTCTTCCTTCTTTTTCATATTCAGATCTCATTAAAAAAAAATTCTTTAATTTCTACTTAGTTGTTTTTTCAAATTACTTTCTCCTCTTTAGTTTTGGAATCTGAGATATTTGGAATCTTTGTTATGAATCAAATGCTTGTATCACCCCAAATTCATATGTTAAAGCCCTAACCTCAATGTGGGTGTATTTGAAGATGGGGCCTCTGAAAAGGTTATGAAGGTTAACTGAGGTAATAAGGGTGGAGTCCTGATCTGATAGGATTAGTGTCCTTATAAGAGGAGACACCAGAGACTTACTGCCCTCTCTCTCCCCATCTTTCTCTCTGTCCTCACTCCTTTAGTCCCCCAGCTCTGTGAACACACTGAAGAAAGGCATTGTGAGAATGTAATAAGAAGGCAGCCAGTTGCAAGCTATGAAGAGAGCTCTCACCAACCAAGTTGACTGTAAGCTTAACCTTGCAATTCTAGCCTCCAGACTGTGGGAATGAATTCCTGCTATTTAAACCACTCAGCCTGACATTTTGTTACGGCAGCCAGAGCTGACTGATGCAATCTCGTTTTTCTTATCGTCTGTAGGATCTAAGGAACCAAACTTTCTGAGCCACCATTTTGTCAACTGTGGAACAGTCTAAATGCCATCCAACTCCAAGAGCAGCTGTAAGGATTGAATGGGAAAATTGCTCACTTAGAGACGTAATACATTTTACCTTAGCCTTCCCTTCTCTCTGCTGGGACATCTCCAGAAATGAGGACCTACCATACCCTCGGGCTGAACACCTCTGATTTTCCAAAATCCTTTCTTCTGATTATGTCATCTGTGTTCTCAAACCTCTTGGCAGTATGAGAGGGGGTGTTTGGGGACCAAACATCAAACCCTCTCTTATCTGCCATACTTCTGAACCAACGGAAAAATAAAGCACAGGTGTCAGACACACATCGAAACGTCAGCTCCACTGGTAAAGGCCACATGAGGCGGCACCTGCTTGGATTTCCAGTGCTCAACTGGATGGGCTAACCAGTTGGTTACAAGTGCAGTAGGAACCCTTTCCCCACACAGAGTCAGAGGCTGTCTCAGGAACAGACCCAAGGTAAGGCCTCTGGAAGGAAATTCAGGGGAAACACAGCAAGGTAGAGCTGAGCATGTACAGTCCTCTCTCCCTGGTTGGCTACCCAGTTAAGTCATTTCTTCTCTTTGGTGAGGAGGGAGGGGAGCAGGGTAGGGAAGGAGGGCTAGACATTAAATAATACCATTCATGTTCTGGAGAAGGGTTCCCACATGGAAACATTAGCAGAAGGGAAAAAGGATTTCTCTAGCCGTAGCTTCAATTGCCAAAAATAAAATGTGACTTATAGTTGAAGAAAAATGCCAAGGCCTAGCATGTGCTGACATGTCAACGTAAGTCAGGAAGGGAAACCGGAAACTGTCCGGGGGCACACAGAGGTACTCTGGCCATGCGGTATCAGCTGGTGTCAGACCTCCGTCATCACAGGATGCTGGGAGGGCAAGTGAAGAGTGGGGATGAGTTAAAAGCAGACTGAGAAGACTGACAGACAGGAAGATTTGTATGTAAGTCTCTGAGAAGGAGAGATATGTATTCAGAAAAGTCCAGAGGCAATAAACTCTGACTAATAGAAGTGAGGGAAAAGAAAAAAAAAAGGTTGAGTGGAATTTCTATTTTAAAAGTAAACTAAACTATGAAAGGAAACTTTTAAAGATAAAAAGCTTAAATGTAAGGAAAGACAATCTTTTGGTTAGAGTGTATACACACACACACACACACACATAGGTATTTCAAAAGAAAAGTTAAGGAAAGTTTAACACAAGCTAGAAAGAAGTGCATCAAAAACTAAAAGGTTAAAAGGAAGTACACATTTTTATAAAAATTTGAAACATTCCCCTTTCATTGTCAGGATTATTTGGCACACTTTACCTATTTAATGTTGGAAATAGTCAAATTATTAATTTGTTACATGATCATGGATACCAGAAATGGTTCTGCAAAGGTGCTCACATTTTGTATTGTTTTCACCGAATCTAAGTTGTCATTGGTTGTAAAATGTGACATATTTATGTACCTCAAGAAAGAAAAAATGCTGTCTATAAAACTCAGATATACTATCAGATCGTAAGATGCTTTCAAATCTCAGAAATGGTGAAATGGGAAAAATTCAATTTTAAAATTGATGAAATACAGTATTTTATTTTCTTAGTAGCATTTGTCAGAAGTTGAAATTATGTTATTTGTTTATTACATCAATTTTCTGTTCTCTTTCCTCAACAATTTAAGTTCTTTGCAGGCAAGTATTTTGCCTGCCTTTTTCATGGCTATCTTTGTCTAAGACAGTGTAGACACTTAAGGAAGAGTACTGTTTGATAACTGACTATTCTTGTACACAAGAGTGAAGGAAGAAGAGAATAAGAAACTGAGATGTATTTGGTACTTTGTCATTCATTCAAAAAGATATTCTTCCTAAATGAATTCTCCTACTCAAAAATAGTTTATTTATTCCCACTGCTTAGCAGTACAGAGCACTTCCCTTCTTCACCACCGCCACCACCACACATGGCCTCCAGTACTTGGCTTATCCCTCCCTTTCACCTGGAGTTATAGTCTAGCTTCAGTGAGTCATGTGACTGTTTTGCATAGCTGAAATACCTTGGGGATCCCCTAGGAAGGTTCCATATTGAAAAATAACAATATCTCTCAGAAATTCAAGCAATAGCCAATTTTCCCTTAGGGTAGGAACAGGTCATGGTTTCCTTTGACGGACACCAGGTGAAAGAATTGGCATATATTTAGGGGCCATGAACATGAAAAATGCATATCTCTAAATCCTAAAGTCACACACAGTGTGAGAGATGCTTTCGCTGGGGGTAAGGCCGATGCAAAAGTAACAGATCCATGTCTCTCATTGCAAAGGCATGTGCTCTTTCAGTACAAGGCAGGTGAGTCACATGCAGTATTTAGATCTTTTATTTCTTTTCTTTTTCTTCCTATGTGCAATTAATAGAAGCAGAGTATATTCTAAGTACAAAGTATACAATCCCATAGATCATGTTTATCTTATGCATCCCAATAAGATGTTCTCTTTTATAAGATGAAGATAGAATTGATTATATGTATCCTCATGAATTATTTTTATAACACCACTTGTTAGTTCTAATAGTCATCCTTCACAATTCCAGAGTCATTTAAATAATGTTTTCCACCTCTGAATTGCTTCACTTTGCCATACTCCTGTGTTAGATAATATATCATAGAGTGGGCTCTAAATTCAAACTAACTGGTCTTCAATAACTGGTTTATCACCTGCTAGCTGTGAAACACTGAAAAAATTACTGGTCTTCTCTGTGCTTCAGTTTTTTTCATCTCTAAAATGGGAGATGAAATGATAACTGATTTCTAAGATTGTTGTAAGAATTAAATAATTCATATAAACTTTTTACCAATAGTACATGGCATTTGATGACTATACAATTAAATGTGAGGTGCTAGCTGCTGTTGCTCTTCCACACTAGTTATCTTATTTGATTCACATCCAACCCTATAGATGAGGAAAAAGGTTATTTTCATTTCATATGAAAGAAACGGTTTTTTAGAAATTGGGAGCACTTCCCAAGTTCAGGGGTCTTGCCTGGTGAATGTCAGAACTAGACCTAGAACCAGTATCTTCTAGTACAGTATTCGTGAGATCTTCTGTCTTTTAAGAGCAGTGTAGTCTCCCTGGATTTTCTAATCTTTATCAGGGAAATAACATCTCCAAGATTACCTGAAGGTGTTTTGTTATGTGTTTACTCTGTAGTTCCTGGGATCCTGAAGAGCCGTGTGCTACTTACTAGCAGTTGGCAATCCACTGATAAATAGCATGAGAGACGCCCTCAAACCAAAGCCCATCACAGTCAGATGAGTTCAGCTCTTGGACCAAGGGCTAGGTCCAACAGTCATTTATTCTTTATGGATTATTTCTGGAGTGTATGTTCATGGTGTTGTTATCATCACAATTTGTTATTTATTGAGTGCCATCTTTTTATGTGGGGCTGTGTGGAACACACACCAGACAAGGTTTTCCCCCAAGGAAATGGAAATGAAATTCAGATGGTCATGATTCATGACATAACAATAAAGCTACTCAGGGTGTGCGAACACGGTTTGCCATGAGATCAGCCTTGGAAGGCTCAGTCAAAGGAAATATTTGATAGGAGAGGAAGGAGGGAAAGTTGCTTGGCACTGAAGGAACAAGACACGTTTCAGGTATGGGGAGCATCGTGAAGGTCAGCAACAAAAGGAGTGAAAAGGTGGAGGGAGGAAGAGGGCACACCAGGACGATGTCAGCCATCAGAAAGGAGTACTGTGGGGAGAAGCAGGATGAGGACACATGACCCAGTGCAGACTCGTGTGTTTGTGACTGTAATCTGCTGCCTTGTGCTGTTTGTCCGGGGATGGCCTGGAAGGACACGTCCTGCCTTATTAAGGGAAGTGTCTCCCTCCGGCTACCCAGACCAGGCTAGAAGTGGAGAGTTATATCACATCTGCACTGGTTTTTAATCTCTGTTTGGTTCTGTTTGTTCAAGTTAATGAAAATGATGTGCTATTGTTATGTAGTGATGCCAGAGAAAGTTTCACCAGAGACTTCAAAAATGTTTTTGGTCCTGTGCCCATTTCATGTGGTTTCACTTTCCCTGTCTTCTCTCCTCCCTCCTCTTTCACTCTCCCTTCCCCTGAAGCCTTTCTCTGATACTGGTGTATTAATATCATGTGACTGGAAGGATATCTGGAGAGAATTCAACTAAGCAGGCAAGCCAGCCCCTAAAGATAAAGTGATGGAAAAATCTAAGGGTGAATGGAGTTTGTATCATTTATAGAAGACATATTTTTAGAACCATCCCGTAGAAATACATAAGTAATAGCTCTCAAATTCATAGCTGAAGCTAATGAATTAGCATGAATATGCCTCCATCTGGGAATAATCAATAGTAGTTTATAAACTCCTTAAGGAAAGGATCCATGTTTTCTCCTTCCTCAGTCAGTCTCCTGGGTGCCGTAGAATCTGTTTTGTCCATCTAGTTTTTCCAAATTTATTAAGTACTAAGTAGTACACAAAAGCATTGGGAAATACCAAAGAAGAATAAGGCATCTTTATCTTCATGGAACTTAAAATTTTGGGAAAGAGGGTAAAACAGATAGAATGTAATATCTGCCCTCAGTAAGGTAAAATCAAAGTGATGTGGGGCTTACTGGTGGAGGTGGCTGGAGCAGCCTATGAGTCAGGCTTCCCAATACCAAATGGCAGAAACTCTACTCAAACTTGCTTACAATGGAATGGGAATTTATTGGCTCAGTCCACTGCAAAGTAAAGAGTATTACTAGTTTTAGGCTGATCAGATGCTCAAATGACTTATCATAAGTGTCCTTCTGCACTGTTTTGGCTCTGCCTTCCTGGGAGTTGGGACAGTCTATCCATGCTGTGGCAAAAGTAACCTCTGGCAGCTTCTTATTTATGCTATGCCACCTGAGTAACAGTGGCAGCAAAAGAGCACCTCTTCCTAAGAATGCCAGCAAAACTCTTGGCATGTCCTCTTGTTGGAATAACTTTGGTAAAGTGCCCAACCATGAATTAATTTTTGTTGTCAGACTGATGGAGAAGGCTTATCAGTGAGGTTTATGTCTTGTACCACTTCTCTGGACCCCAAAAGGTGGAGTCAGGTCCATCCAAATCATAGAACTCAGAGTGAGAGAGAAATACTTTTCCAAATGAAAATCAGGGTTATTAAAATAAGAGCACTTGAATGCTGGCCATGCAAAAGCAACAGGGCTTCAAAGATATTCCAAAGAGTTGATGGCAGTCTATGAAGGAATAGTTGTAACCTCAAAAGATGGGAAAGATGGGTGGGTTTGAGGGGTGGAGATGAGGACTTGGGGATCATATACTCCACTGTGCTTCAACTTGCATATGAGAAAGTGTAGTCAGCTGGGCACACCTCACTCATCTTGGGAGCTGGGCAAGGCTTTTCCTAGCCACACCATCATAAGACCATGCTAGAAAGAGACTAGAGTTGGATCAACAGCTATCAGTTTCCAGTAAAAACAGGAGTTTACTTAGGGAGGCATGAAAGGATGCACAGAGGAGGTAACAACTGAGGTGACATCTGAAAGGAGGCAACGGACCAGGAGAAGGGTGATGATGTGTCTGTATTTCAGCTCTGGGCTGGAGAGACAGTGACCCAGAGAAAATTATGCTTATAAATACAGGCAGATGTGGGAGAATTTATTCCTCAGAATTCGTGCTGTCGCCCCAGGGTTTAGGACAGGAAGAAGAGAAGAGGGGGAGTATTACTTTTCTCTTCATGTGACAATATCATTTAATTTGACAAATGAACTTCCCTTGCTTTTGTTATATTTTGGTCCCGTAAAATAAAGTTAAGAAATTTGTAGAAAATGGCATCTAATACAGTGGAATTGCTGGAGAAGGAAATGGCAGCCCATTCCAGTATTTTTGCCTGGGAAATCCCATAGACAGAGAAGCCTGGCAGATTAGAGTCCATGGGGTTGCAAAAGAATTGGACACAATTTAGAGACTAAACAGTAATGAAATTGCAGACCTAAAAGAGAACTTTGGTATAATTAGTAGAAGCTCAGGGAGGTAAAGTAACTTTCTTAAATCTCATCCAAACAAACACAGGGATTATAATTCAGGTCACTTGGTTTAAAAAATATATGAGGCTTTACAACTGTCTCCAACCATCCTTTATATTTTCTCCACTTTTTATTTGTGTGAATAATGGTAGTTTACTGAGCAAGTACTAAGTATCTGGCACTGTGTTAGGCCTTAAAAATACTGCAGTGAACATGGCATTTATGGACTCTAGGCTCATAGTTTCAGTCTAGCTTAAACTCACTCACTAATGCCTGTCAACTAGTAAAGGGAATGTAAACAATAGATAAACTATTTTTTTTCAGGTACATGATTACTAGAAAAAATTATATTTGAAATCATGCAATTATGGTTATGTGGTTGTCTAGTATCTGGGTAGTAATTTTGCTCTTGCTGTTTCATTTACTTAGATGCAATGTGATATGTAAAAAAATATTTCTAATGAGATGTTGCATCATCTCATTTAGCAACAACTTCACCTTAAATTATTTATCTATCAGCAGTGTTAGGTGACAATACTGAGAAAAGTGTTAGCTAGTTAGTTAGGTTAGAAAGAGGAGAACAGGAAGTCTAATATTCTCAAGTTAAGTCCTTTTGGAGATGTCCTCTCCAAGAGACAAATATATGCAGTAGTCTTCCACTAGTGTGTTTTAACTATTTATTATAATGAAACAAGCACTATAGGAGAGATATAAACTCAAAGTTTATCACGAGGCATGACTTCGTAAGATTCTTTCAGATGTTCCCAGAACTTTTTTTGAAATTCCAAGGAAATAAAAGACTTATTCAGGTAAAAGATGGGGAAAGTAAAGTGGAAAGACAGGGGAATATATTCAAACCCTCTCATCTGAAAATAAACTTATATTTGAGTTGGATGGACAAAGTCAGCTTTTTCTAGATCCCTTTCTAAATTGATGCTAAAAAGATTTCTGAACAGATTTTTTAAAAGTCAATTTCATGTTTAAATGCTTTAGTTTTCCAGTTGAGCACTTCTCCCCCAACATGAGCTAAGGCAGTGTAGTAAATTACACATGACTTGATTGGTCTTTGAACTTTCTAGCTGCAATTCATTGTTGTGAAGCAGAAAAACACCGATCTATACTTCATTTGTCAGAAAGCTTTTGTATGGTTACAGGTTCAGTTTCACAATTTACTTTTAATTGTAAAAGTACTTTATGGTACTAAAGAAACATGATAATCTGTCTCTCTGATTATTTCTTGGCATCAATGAGAACTTTTGTTTTCTTAAAAACAATCCTATCAGTCATTTCCAAAAAATTGGCCTTAAATGTAGTTCTAGACCTAAAAGCAATTCTGCACATCTGGCTTCTCTTCTCTCAGTGAGTTACATCTTCATAGGCTTTTTAAAAATATTTGAGAGTAAGCTTCAAGTGTGGTTGGCAGTAAGAACATATGTTTTCATATGTTGGAGAAAAGGTGGAGGGCCAATGAAGTGGTCAGGGAGGAAGATTTCTCTGGAACTAATTAATTAACTCATTAATTAATTCCACAAACATTACTGAGTGCTTGCTACATAACAGACACTACACTAGCTGCTGATAATTTACAAGTGCGTAAGATAGATATCCTTGCAATAACAGAAACAAGGCAAAGGCAAGACAATTATTAGTCTCCAGAATAACTATTTGCCAATAATTGTGATCCCTACTATGTTGAGGGCTTCCCAGGTGGTGCTAGTTGTAAAGAGCCCGCCTGTCAATGCCGGAGACATAAGGGAATCAGGCTCGATTCCTGGGTCAGGAAGATCCCCTGGAGGAGGGCATGGCAACCCACTCCAGTGTTCTTGCCTGGAGAACACCGTGGACAGAGGAGCCTGGCAGGCTACGGTCCATAGAGTCACAAAGAGCTGGACACAACTGAAGCGACTTAGCATGTACACACTATGCTGAAAAGTTATGAGGTGTTAGGAGATCATATTACAGAGGGGTTAAATGTGGCCTGCGGAATCCAGGAAGATTTCTTCCAGGGGAAAATGACATTTGAACAAAATTCCTGAAAGACTAATGGAAGCCAGTGAAATGAGGGGTAAGGGAGAAAAGGTTCAGACAGAGGGACCAGCAAGTCCAAAGGAGTAGAGGCAGAACCTGCTGCATGTGAGGGACTAAACAAGGAAGATAACTCTAAGATTTACAACACCAGTCCCCATTTTCCCATGAAATCCATTCGCATCCATCTTGTTGTCAATGTGATATTTCCACCTGGGTGTCTAATAGACAGCTCAAACTCACCAAGGATACAACAGAGTTCTCGACTTTTTCTCTTAAAATTTGTTCTTCCTCCAGTGTTTGGCATTTTAGCATCACAGATACTTTATTGCTCAGTCCCCCAAATCTTGGGTATTAGACTCTTCTTTTGATCTCATGTCTTAGTTCTCTCCCTTAGCAAATTCTGTTGGATATGAATTTATACTGTGCATGTAAGTGTAGCTGTTTTTCGACAGCTCTTCTCAGCTGTCTTGGTCTAAATCACCACCTTCAGGCCAAAGCAAGAGCTTTCTGACTTCTCTGTCTCTACCTTTGTATTGTCTCAATCTGTTCTGCAAGTAGGAGTGAAGTGTAACCTCTAAGCATGGATCAGATACTGGGACCCCCCTGCTCAAAACCCCGCAGCAGGAATGACTTCCTGTGACATCTGAACCCCAACTCACACTCTGTCCTACATTTTCTGGCCCTGCCTACTTTTCACTTACTGTCTTATGCCACTCTCTCCTTTCTTCGTCTGTCCCCAACAGAGCACACCCCAAGGTCTACCTTTAATGCTGTTCCCCAGGGTCTGTGCACGGCTGCGCCTTCACCTCACGTAGGTGTCTTTTCAAAAGTCACCTTTTCAGGAACTCCTTGCTGGTCCAGTGGTCAGGACTCCGTGCTTTCGCTGTCATGGGCCAAGTTTGATCCCTAGCTGGGAAACTATAATAAGATCCTACAAGCTCTGTGGCAAACAACAACAAAAAACACACAAACCAAACAAACAAAAATCACCAAAACACAAACAAAAACCAGAACATCTCAGATGTCCTGAGCACTCCAACTAAAAACATACCTTGCTGCCAACTGTGATTTCTTGCCTGTTTTATTTTTCTTCATAGTATTTGTCTCTACCTGACACTGTATTACAGATTCTATATTCATTTGTTTTATTGGGGGCATGGTCCTTATTCTTTTTGGACATTATTATAGTATGTCAATAAATATTTGTGGAATGAATGAATGAAAGCCAGAATGGCTAATATATGGTAAATAAGGAGAGGAATGGTACAAATGAAGCAGGCAATGTAGGTGCTTTTAAAATATACAAAGCATTGTAAGCCATCTTAAGAAGTCTGTACTTTTCCCTAGGAGTGAGATGCCATTGAAGATTTTGAGAGGAAACAGAGATTTGCATTTTAAAAATTTTTCAGTGAAATTGTCTGTGAGCTCAAATGTTTTACTTACCTTAGTACCTGCCATTCAATGGACCTGCCACTAGAGAATGCAATTTTAGTTGCTTTATATAGCTCTATTTAACAAAAATCATGTGTGTGAGATTAAAAACAACTTCTATACAACAGAATAAACTGGTCTCATGTAATTTGTAGTCTAGAGGGGCAATAACTCCTATATGAATTTCAGGATAAAGCATTATTTTATAATAATTAGAATTTTACTATTACCAAACAAAATATACTTTCTTATATTTTTATATATTATGTTAGGCCTTGATAAAAATTTTCTTTAAATGCTGTGCTATGTTGTAATCCAGTATTCAAAAATTCCTAAAGGCATTTTTCTTTTTTATCCTCTACCTCGGAATAGGCCTTCTATTTAAACTACAACATAATATATAAATACTTTTATACTTGATATAGACACATATTTTTATATACTATGTTAAGCCATGGTATAATGATGATAGCTATGATATTAGTTTACTTTTATCCTTAGTTGGAGGATAGTAGTTTAAATGGAATGCCTGTTCTGAGGTGGAGGATAAAAAAGAAAAAAGCCTTTAGGATTTTTTGAAAGAAGACTGCACTACAGCCTAGCACAGCATTTAAAAATTTTTATTTTACGGGTTACTGACATTTCCCAACATATGCAGAGGATTTTTACCTAAATGGGATTTTGTTTCAGAAAGGATGGGCTAAATGAGATTGCTTCTTTAAGTCAGGGTTTCCAGACTATAATTTACTAATGTGAGCTGGGAATCCCAGGGTGGGGACTCAAGCAGCATTTCCCATTGCTATCTTTTCAGAGAGCACCTCTTCTGCAGAACAGGGTTTGGGAATCACTAACTTATTGAATATTCATTGGAAGGACTGATGCTGAAGCTGAAACTCCAATACTTTGGCCACCTGATGTGAAGAACTGACTCATTGGAAAAGACCCTGATGCTGGGAAAGATTGAAGGTGGCAGGAGGAGGGGACAACAGAGGATGAGATGGTTGGATGGCATCACCAACTCAATGGACGTGAGTCTGAATAAACTCTGGGAGTTGGTGATGGACAGGGAGGCCTGGTGTGCTGCAGTCCATGGGGTCGCAAAGAGTCACACACGACTGAGCCACTGAACTGGATTGGACTGAACTGAATGTACTGAGACCCAAGGGACGCCGGCATAACTCATAGAATACTAGCAAGACTGCTTGCAAGTGGTGACCTGGGCAGTCCTACAAGGCCCACTTCTCACCATGAGCTCTGTGTCTGGTTTACCCTCTGGTAAGTGGAAGTTAGGTAGTGCAAGTGTTAGTCACTCAGTCGTGTCTGACTCTTTGCTACCCCATGGGCTGTAGCCCTCCAGACTCCTCTGTCCATGGAGATTTTCCAGGCAAGAATACTGGAGTGGGTTGCCATGCCCTCCTCCAGTGTATCTTCCCAACCCAGGGATCGAACCCAGGTCTTCCACATTGTAGGCGGATTCTTAACCGTCTGAGCCACCAGTTTGGGCACCATCTAAATGTTTTCTTGGAGAGGGAAATGGCAACCCACTCCACTATTCTTGCCTGGAGAATCCCAGGGGGCGTGGGAGCCTGGTGGGCTGCCGTCTATGGGGTCGCACAGAGCCGGACACGACTGAAGTGACTTAGCAGTAGCAGCAGCAAATGTTTTCTATCTTTGAGCCTGAGTTTTGTAGGTGAAATCCGATGGGACATTGGAACATGCACACAAGCAGAGGCATGGCGTTTAGCACAGAGTGCGTGCAGGCGGGGTGAGGCCCACGTGGGCCCCAAGCAGTGGACCCGGCTGCACACAGCTCCTGTGCTCTGGGCCAGTCTGGGCCTCTGGGGGTCCGCGGACACAGCTGAGCTTAGATCTGGGTCCATACTGATGGAGAGGCGCTGCAGCGACTGCCACAGCACGCTGGCCCCCGGGAGAGAGGAAGGCTCCTTTCCGGGGCCGCTGCAGGATAGGCTGGGAGGCCGACTTGCCTGTCATTCCCGTGGCCAGTCCAGTCCAGTGGTGTCTGCAGGTGTATTAACTTTCAGACCTGAGCATCGGGACAGGACCTGCTGGCTCTCAGATAAACTAGTCAGCAAAATACTGACTAGTATTTTATAAAATAAAATTGTTCACATGAATAACCCAATAAAAGCATATTCAGGGAGCTGCCAGAATTCTTTAAAGATTTGAGAATCTATGGTTTCAAAAACTTCTGCAACACTGCAGAATTTTCTGCATTTTTAGACTTAGAAATTAAATTTAAAGATCATCAACAGTCATTGGAAAACAATGCAATTTTCATATAAAACTTTGGATGAAGCAATTGTTAAAAGGAAAACTGTTTTAAAAAATTCCATGATTGGTTGACGATAGTATACATAAAGAGGCACTTTTGAACTATGTGCAAATCACAAAGCCAGTTTCGTTTTTTGTACAAACTCCACAAGTTACAAGAAATGTCAGAAGAAACATTAAAATGTCATTGTATACAGTTGCATTTAAAACTAAATTCAGACTTACATGAAACTGGTATGGGTGAAGAATTAAATCTTTCTGGAAAATGGCTCCACAAGAATTATTAGTTCTAGGTATAGAAAATTCTTTCTGAAATAGCTTATCCAAAATTTATGTCTTTGTTGTCACAGTCTATAAAATATTCTTAACAGCTCTATTAGCAGTTGCATTAGCAGAAAGATCTTTCTGTAAATTAAAAATGATCAAATCATCTGTGGCATTCCATTTGCCAAGAATAGGTGACATCACTTTAAGTTATACGAATTGAAAATTAAATTGCTAATGGTATAATTTTAATGAGTTAACAAAAGTACTTTTAGCATTCCATGTCAGAAAACTTTTACTAGTAATCAAGATATAATAGAAAATATTATTTTTAATTTTATCATATAAAATTGATTTTTTTTCAAATTTGTGTTTCTGCCTATAGGTACTCCTATATGACTATTACCCTTGTTATGTTTTATAAATATCAACATATTTTTAAGGGAAAATTTATGTTTTTGTGCTTGCTTTTTTAACTGAACTATAGTTTATTTACAATATTATGTTATTTTTGCTGTCCAGCAAAACTGTTTCTGTCCAACATACTGATTCAGTGTTTTTATACATTATACTCCACATAAAATTATTGCTATTGTTTCCCTGTGCTATACACTATATCCTTTTCTCTTATTTTTAATACATAGTAAATAGTACCTCAATCCTTTAGCCCTTCCCCACTGGTAACCAGTAGTTTGTTCTCATATTGGTGAGTCTGTTTCTGTTTTGTCATATTCATTCATTTGTTTTATTTTTGAGCTTCTACATATAAGTGAAATAATATAGTATTTGTCTTTCTCTGTCTGACTTATTTCACTAAACAAAATACCCTCTAGGTTTGTCCATGTTTTTGCAAATGGCAGAATTTCATTCTTTTTAATGGCTAAGCAACATTCCATTGTGTCCACTGTGTGTTTCTCCGTGTATGTATATATATATATATATCACATTTTTTTTAGCCATTTTTCTATTGATGGAAACCTAAGTTGCTTCAGAATCTTGGCTGTTATAAATAATGCTGCTATGAACATTAGGGTGGGTGTATCTTTTTGATTTAGTGTTTTTGTTTTCTTCCAGGAGTGGCATTGCTGAATCATATGGTAGTTTAATTTTTGTGTATTTTTGCACTTTCAATTTACTTTTCTTCTGCTTTTTGAACAAAGTGTCTCACATTTTCGTTTTGCGCTGGGCCCAGTAAATTATATAGCCAAGTCTAGATGTGTGTGTGTGTGTGTGTGTGTGTGTGTGTTAGTAACTCAGTCGTGTTTGACTCTTTGAGACCCCATGGACTGTAGCTAAGAGGCTCCTCTGTCCGTGGGATTCTCCAGGCAAGAATACTGGAGTGGGTAGCCATTTTCTTCTTCAGGGGATCTTCCAGGGATTGAACCTGGGTCTCCTGCATTGCAGGCAATTCTTTATTGTCTGAGTCACCAGAAAATCCCAGTCAAACTTAAAGACTAGACCTGAAAAGATAAAGTTGTTCTTGCTACTTCCTCAAGCAGTGAAGTTTTCAGTGAAGTGTCAAGGTAGTGGACAAATGCATGGTTTGTTTTAGGTTTGGATTCTGTACCAAAAATTACACTTTTTACCAGGCAAGCTTTAAAATCCTTCTCATCATCATAGCATGCTAAGAACCCAAAAGGCAATGTAGGACCAATAGCTGAGAACATAGAAGATACAAAGAAAAGTTTATATATCCAGCATTACCAATAGAATTATCAGCGGTTGATTTCCTTCAAGAATTGGAAAAGTCATGGTCAACTCTTGACAGTGTAAATACTTCAAGAGTTTTCCTAAATGAGAAGAACTATCCATAGGATACCTCCAAATGTTGAAAGGATGGCTTTTGCGTACAGCCTGAGAATGTCTGTGTGTGTGGTGTTGTGTGAGTGGTCGTGGTGGCAGAGCAGATGTTGGCGGAGACTGTGTCACTGGCATTGTTGGACGGGATGACTTGCCTGCTGAGATGAGTGTGAGGGCCCTCAAAGGCCATGCTATGAATGTGGAGATTTATTTTAGAGAATTGGATGGTCCTGTAATTCTGGAAGCAAAGCAACCTGTTTGTTCAGTAATCTTTCTGCTCATAACATGACACCGAAGAAATAGCTTCCCACAGCATATTTCAACAACAGTTTACTAAAGAGCACTGTTGGTTGATAACATCATCTTTGTAAATCAAGAGGTGTGATGAAAATTATAGCTTCTTTGTGAAGAATTTTCACAGGTTGCTCCCCAGAGGAAAAATTGGGCCAGTCTTTGTTCTAAGAAAGTTCTATGGCTACATAGGATGCTTTATGGCTTATTTCACTCCCTTTGATGAATTGATAAAGTGCTTTGAGCAGGCAAGCAGAGCAAAAGCTGTAACAATGGGTTTGAATAGTTCAGAGGAATAATTATAGTATTGTGACTTTGTATTAATGAATGTTTTTCCAGTCCTGACACAATGTAGGAGATCATGCAACCTCAGTGATTATTAATAATCTTTGTTTTTAATGTGACCAAATATTAAAATTTAAATTCAGGCAAAAGGAATAGGACCTGAGAACGAAAATATTTGAACAGACTTAAAGCCATGTCCTAAGAATTTAGATAACTCTCAGATTTGCAAAAATTACTAGATTTAATTTTTGTGTCTTTCAGTAAAGTATAATTTAAAACTATAATTCTACATCTTGAAAACTTAATTAAACACTCCATTCTAAGCTTCTATATAATTTCTGGCCGAGAACCATTCACTTTTTTTCATTAACTTTGCCAGCACTGGCAATTGGCCTTTTCAGGAGCATATTCCACCAAGGAACAAGAATTTATTACTTCTCAGGAAATGCTGAATAAACAATAATGAGTAAAATAGGAGAGGCAGATTTAAATGCTTGAAAAACACTGGCAGTTGACATAACTGAAAAAAGAGAACCATTTAAAAAAATTCAGGTGACTATTGTTTTAAGAAGCATAACGATCCATGTGTGATAATAAAAGACAATTAAACTTGGTTTCATCTGGGAATAACAGGGAATGGCAAGGAATGTGGCAAGCTAAGGAAGACACATACAGCTGATTCTTGCCACATATGAATTTTTTAAGAGATACTGTAAATATTTTTTAATTAAAAAATATGACTTTTTTCAGTTTTTAAACTTTGGCTAGATTTTTAAATACCACATAAACCAAACAAAATATGTCATCAGGCTGATTAATTGCAGAGGCAGCCAGTTTGGGAATGCTTGAATACAGAATAATCAAGGCCCATTGAGATGCTATACTAGACAGTTTGCTAGGCTAGTTAGTGTTCTCCAAAGAAGGATATAGAAGGAGGAAGGGAAGAGGGAGGGGGAGAAAGAGAGAGAGAGAGAGAGAAACACCAAGCTCAAAATGTTTTGTTAATAAGTGTGAGCAATCAAAAAGAAATTTAGAGACCTTGGTTGTGCTACACTCACCAGCCATAGCACGCCAGCCTTACAACTCATGAGATTCACATTACTTTCTCAGCAAAATTTTAAAAAATTACTATAGAACTTCAGGGTAGCTTAAGATGAGCTGAAACTGCATCTATAAAGTGCTGTGCAACTTATTTATTTTAATCTTATTACCAATCAGTCCACACCATCTAAGTACCCGGCAGCCTTAACGTAATCACATCATTGTACTTCCTTTCCTTTTCTTCTGTATCAGACCTCACTGACCCATCTCTGCCTTTGTTCAAACTGTAAATTTGGATTTTTTACTTTCTGGCAGTTGCTTGTGACCAAGAGATAGAAGGTCCTAGAAAGGAAAGGCAGAATATTCTTTTTCTAACTGCTCAAAGCTTTTGATTCTCATGTGACTCTTTCCTTTGACCATATAGCAAATCGGATTAAAATCTAAGAAGCTCTTTTTATTCTCATTATTTACAAATCTGTGATTCTCTGACTTTCAGCTCCCTCGTGCATTTCTCGGCCGTGATGGTGTCATTCTAATGTCCCTTCAAGTACTCATGCCTGCTGCTCCTATCATGGGTCCACCAGAATTTTTCACTCTCCACCTAAGCCTTACCCAGTAATTCTTCCCACTTCGTGACAATAGCACATGCTTGTTAGAATTCTGAGTGTTGGAATTTTAACTACAGTATGCATCTCTTTGGGCTTCCCAGGTGGCGCTAGTGGTGAAAACCCACCTGATAATGTAGGAGATGCCAGAGAGGAAGGTTTGACCCCTGAGTCAGGAAGATATCCTGGAGGAGTAAATGACAACCTCCTCTAGTATTCTTGCCTGAAAAATTTCATGAAAGAGGAGCCTGGCAAGCTACAGTCTTTGGGGCCACATAGAGTTGGACAAGACTGAGCAACTGAACACATACTGCATCTCCTTAGCTTTCAAGAATCACACTTGCCAGGCTTTCATTTGAAAGTGTTACTATTTTGCTTAATAGCACATGCTCACGGAGTCAAATTTTGAACACACTTGCCAAGGCAGCTTTCTTTTCAACACACACAAAGGAATACACTCATATAATCTTTTCTGTGGGGAAAATAAGCACATTCATTCATAAAAAGCACATAGTAAATGACAAGTTTGGAGGTTTTTGCTGTTGTTTTTCTCTTATCCTTTGGCAAAGAAACAAACAAGGCAAATGCTGAAAGTGATGATGTAGTTGAACCTTTACTGCTCCTCTGAGTAAGACCTCTAGGATTGTGGGCTAGAAGAGTAATGATAGAATCTGGATGTTGAGAAACTTTAAATGATCATCATGTGAAGAATTCATTTTATATACACGTGCTAGGCTTTTCTTGTGGCCAATAGTCTTGTCAGAAATAGGGCATGAAAAATACTTCAAACTCTATTAAAACAGTAGTTCTGAATCAACCTGCTGATTCATTTGATTTGGGCAGAAAATGTGTGCACTCTATGAATGAAAGAACTGTCCCTGCATTGAACATAAATGGAAAAAAAGAGGGACAATGCTTTGAAAATTGTTTCTAAGACACTGTATTACTTATCTACTAATTTAACAAATTATCTCAAAACTTTGTGGCTAAAACAGTAGTAAATGTTATCTTTCACAGTTTATATGATTCAGACTTTGGGAGTAGCTCAGCGAAGTGGTTCTGGCTCAGAGTGTCTCTTGATCTAAGAGTCAAGATGTTGGCCAGGGATGCAGTCGTGTGAAGACTTGACTGAGACTTCAGGACCCACTTCCAGGGTGGTTCACGCCCACGGCTGGAGTACTGGTGCTGCCTGCTGGCAGGAGGCTTCAGGTCCTCACTATTTGGACCTTTCCCTGAGTCTTGCTGAGTGTCCTCAGTATATGGCAGCTGTCTTCCCCCAGAGATCACCATAGGTGATCCAAGAAATCAAGATGGAAGTGTAATGTCTTTCATGACATAGCTTTGAAAGTCACATACCATCATTTCTGCAGTATCCTCTTTATTGCTCAAATCAGCCCTATTTACTATGAATGGGGTTGAATCAGGACATCCGTTGGAAGTCAGCTTGAAACCTGACTACCACAATCACTCATTAATTAATTCATTAATACATTGATGAAATCTCCCTGAGTGTCTATTATGTAAACCTGTATGGCTAGGCTCTGGCAGTAGTTGCAAAATTTTATTTATGTACTTATCAAGTATTTTTAGTACCTACTGTGTGCTAGACATTCTTTTATGCACTGAGTAATCTGCAATGAGCAAAACAAATCAAGTTTTGCTTCTCTGTAGCTTTTATTTTAGTTGGGGTGGAAAAGAAGAGAGGATAAACAGATAAATGGATAATATGTCAGGTGATGATGAGTCTATAAACAAAAAGCAGGCTAGAGATAGACCAATAGGAGAGTAGGTCCTATTTTATCTGGATGATCAAGGAAGGCTTCTGTGGTGGGTACCACTTGTGAAACAGCCTGGCTAAAATTGGGGGTGGGAGAGGGTGGCCCAGGTGCAGGGGTTAGGAGTACAGTGTTTGAAGCAGAGGAAACATTCAGTGCAATTGTTGATGGAAAGAAGCATGGATGAGCAAAAGGGTCTATAGGAAGTACTTTATAATGACCTATTAGGTTTCCCTGGCTGCTCTCTAGTTGTGGTGTCCAGGCTTCTCATTGTGGTGCCTTCTCTTGTTGTGGAGCATGAGCTGTAGAGCTCAGGCTCAATAGTTGTCATGCATGGGCTTGGTTGCTCCACAGGTCATGTGGGATCTTCCTGGATCAGGGATAGAACCCCTGTCTCCTGCACTGGCAGGCGGACTCTTTATCACTGAGCCACCAGGGAAGCCCCTTCCTTTGCATTCTAGTCCCAGGTTCCACAAATATTTGGAATGGTACTGAGTGACCAGCTTTGCATGACAGCACAAGTTGGATGGTACATTTGCCCCAAAGCATGTGCCTTGATCTCTTCACCTGCACCAAGGCCCCCTAACTGTCCTTGGCCTAACTCAGAACAACACAAGGTCTGTGTGTATGACTTCGTTACACAGACCTCACGGGTGTTTTTCATGCTTCACAGAGTCAAACACTTTGCTGATGGTGTTCAATAAATAATAGTGGTCACAGATGTGATGGTTGATGCCTGCAGTCTGTTTCCCTTGTGGTTATTTAAACATATTGTCTCTCAAAATAGTAATTGCCTACCGCTCCAGAGATTCACTTGGCTGGGAAGTGTTCACATCCTAGTCTTAATCCTCAAATTCCTGCCTTTCAGTTCAGTCTTATACTTGTCAATTCTGGGGCAGCGGTTCAGGCAAATACTACTGTGGAGATCCATCCACTCAAGGGACCCTTTCTTTGTACACAGCTGTGTGAGTGCCAAGGTAGGTTTTAATGGAAAGTGGTCTGGATTATCTCATGAGTATAAACCTGTTACTGTGGTTTTCACAGAGTGTGTGTCTCTTGTGCAGGTGCTTTAGTTGTAGCCTAGTTAAATGTTGTTACCCTATAAATCAGTGCAGTCTAAGTAAGTCTAAGTATATTGTCAACTTTTTGGGTGGGCTAAAACTGACTGGAGGTGCAGATCCAAAGGGGTATGTTATTTTTCTCCACTGAAAGTCAATGCTGAGGTCTTTTACTTTAAGTACAGGATTGAATGAATGAAAATAGCAGGTGGTAGTCAATCCTTATGGCCCATCTAAGCAACTGAACTTCCCAAAGCTCTAGAAGGGTGCTGATCTGTAGCGCTGCCTAACTCACTGACCTGTGAGGGGGACTGAGCTTTAGGGATTTAAGTTAATGCAATGACATTTGAACCCATATTTCACTTCTAGTCATTTATAGTCACTTAAAAAAAAAAAAAGACTGTGTGACAAACAATATTGGTTGGACCAGTTTGCACCCTATGACTTGGAGGTGACCTGCATGGTCTGATTTATGATTTCCACCGCACTAAGAAGGTTTTTTTTGCCCCTAAATGAATGGCTTCCATTCACTTATATGAATGGAAGAGTGCTTGAAATTCCAGAGTTACAAAAACATTCTTTCAGATTAACCAATCTTTCTCTTCATGTTTCAGAAAAAAATAAAAGAATATGTCTTGATAGGTGTTTATAGAGACACTTTGTTTCCTCCATGAGTGTTGCAGGATCCTGATGTGAAAAGAGATAGGGCACCATTGCAAAAAGAGGGGCAGAAGGAGGTTGGGAAACATAAGGTTCTGCGAAAAGAAGCTTCCATATTTTATTCAGCTATGACTGACAGGCATTCTTTAAAAGAATATCTCATTTCTTTCTCAAAAAAACCTGTGATTTAGAAATAAGTATTTTTGTTACACAAGGAAACCACGTAGGTGCAATTGGGTGCGCTTGTCAAAGATCATTCAGTGCTAAGATGCAAGTTAAATAAAGTTCAGTCAATCAGTTACGTCCGACTCTTTGCAACCCCATGGACTACAGCACGCCAGGGCTCCCTGTCCATCAACAATTCCCGGAGTTTACTCAAACTCATGTGCATTGAGTTGGTGATGCCATCCAACCATCTCATCTTCTGTTGTCCCCTTCTCCTCCTGCCTTCAATTTTTCCCAGAATCAGGGTCTTTTCAAATGAGTCAGCTCTTCACATCTGGCGGCCAAAGTATTGGAGTTTCAGCTTCAACATCAGTCCTTCCAATGAACATTCAGGACTGATTTCCTTTATGAGTGACTGGTTGGATCTCCTTGCTGTCCAAGGGACTCTCAAGAGTCTTCTCCAACACCACAGTTCAAAAGCATAAATTCTTCAGTACTCAGCTATCTTTATAGTCCAACTCTCACATCCATACATGACTACTGGAAAAACCATAGCCTTGACTAGACGGACCTTTGTTGGCAAAACAATGTCTCTGCTTTTCAATATGTTGTCTAGGTTGGTCATAACTTTTCTTCCAAGGAGTAAGCATCTTTTAATTTCATGGCTGCAGTCACCTTCTGTGGTTATTTTGGAGCCCCCCCCCCCCAAATAAAGTCTGCCACTGTTTCTCCATTTATTTGCCATGACGTGATGGGATCAGATGCCATGATCTTAGTTTTCTGAATGTTGAGCTTTAAGCCAACTTTTTCACCATCTTCTTTCACTTTCATCAAGAGGCTCTTTCATTCTTCTTCACTTTATGCCATAAGGGTGGTGTCGTCTGCATATCCGAGGTTATTGATATTTCTCCCGGCAATCTTGATTCCAGTTGTGCTCCATTCAGCCTGGCATTTTGCATGATGTACTCTGCATAGAATTTAAATAAGCAGGGTGACAGTACACAGCCTTGACATACTCCTTTCCCAATTTGGAACCAGTCTGTTGTTCCATGCCCAGTTCTAACTGTTGCTTCCTGACCTGCATACAGGTTTCTCAAGAGGCAGGTCAGGTGGTCTGGTATTCCCATCTCTTTCAGAATTTTCCACAGTTTATTGTGATCCACACAGTCAGAGGCTTTGGCATAGTCAATAAAGCAGAAGTAGAAGTTTTTCCAGAACTCTCTTGCTTTTTTGATGACTCAGTGTATGTTGGCAATTTGATTTCTGGTTCCTCTGCCTTTTCGAAAACCAGCTTGAACATCTGGAAGTTCATGGTTCACGTATTGTTCAAACCTGGCTTGGAGAATTTTGAGCATTACTTTACCAGTATGTGAGATGAATGCAATTGTGCAATAGTTTGAGCATTCTTTGGCATTGCCTTTCTTTGGGATTGGAATGAAAACTGACCTTTCCCAGTCCTGTGGCCACTGCTGAGTTTTCCAAATTTGCTGACATATTGAGTGCAGCACTTTCACAGCATCATCTTTCAGCATTTGAAATAGCTCTACTGGAATTCCATCACCTCCGCTAGCTTTGTTTGTAGTGATGCTTCCTAAGGCCCACTTGACTTCACATTCCAGGATATCTGGCTCTAGGGGAGTGATCACACCATCGTGACTATCTGGGTCATTAAGATCTTTTTGGTACAGTTCTTCTGTGTATTCTTGCCACCTCTTCTTAATCTCTTCTGCTTCTGTTAGGTCCATACCATTTCTGTCCTTTGTTGAGCCCATCTCTGCATGAATTGTTCCATTGGTATCTCTAATTCTCTTGAAGAGATCTCCAGTCTTTCCCATTCTGGCACTGGAACTGTGGGCAGCAGCTGTGCAGCAGTGGAGCAGCAAGCTGTGCGGTGCTGGAGCAATGATACGATGCAACTAGGGCTAAAATCTAAATTCTTTTGTTCTGAGGTTTATGCTCTTTTTACTGCACATTTTATTTCCTAAATCATGTTGTCCAGCAGTAAATTTGTGATATTCCCTGCTGTGGATAATTATAGCTTCAATTAACCAAGCACCTTATATGTGTGATAAGCTCTTGGAAGTCAGGCAGGTCTGGGATTATGTCTCCATTCCAGCAATTACAGGCTTTCCAGATAGTATAATTTGGGGCAAGTTACTTATTCTCCTTGGATTGTCTGCGTAAATAGGAATAATAATCTTACCTACCTCGTGGGCTTATTTTGAAGATGTTTTGAGAAAGTACATTTAAAGTGGTTAGAACTTGTTGCACACAGTAACTACTCAATAATGCTTAGCTATTATACTCGTTACCTCATTAAATCCTTCCAAAAACACTTGTAAGAAAGTATTATTTTTATTAATAGGCACGTAAATTAGACTCAGGAAAGCTAGTTGAGTTGCCTAAGATCAAGATCAAATAAAGCAAGATCAAACTAGCAAGAAGGTTAGTTTATTTTACATCACGGTTCATTCTACACTCTACTGCAAGGTTGAAATGATACTTGCACATTTGATGGGACAAATATTTGATACTGTAAGTTATTTAATATAATGATATTTAATATAGTTCAAGTTGTGAACTTCAAAGCTAAGATGGACGTCACAGGCTGAGGGCGGGGATCGTCAGGTCTGTGAGGGTGGTGCGCCTGTAGGGGGCGCTGAGCGCGGCCGGAGCTGCTTCAGCGGACCTGTCCAGGCCCTACTTTTCCTGCCAGAAGAGGTTGTGCCTGAACTTGGCCCGGCAGTTCTGAAACCAGACAGGACCCACTTGGTGAGGCCCGTCTTTTGCGCGAGCTGCTCTAAGTCTTTGGGGTCTGGGTTGTGGTTAACGGTAAAGTAAGACTTCATAGTCGGAAGCTGGTGGTGCTTGAAGGAGGTGCACAAGCGCTTGTCTTCTGGCTCGATAGCTTTGACTATATGGACTTTTGTTGGCCAAGTGATGTCTCTGCTTTTTAATAGCTGTCTAGGTTTGTCATTGGAGAAGGCAATGGCAACCCACTCTAGTACTCTTGCCTGGAAAATCCCATCGACAGAGGAGCCTGGTAGACTTCGGTCCATGGGGTCGCGAAGAGTTCAACACGACTGAGCGACTTCACTTTCACTTTTCACTTTCATGCATTGGAGAAGGAAATAGCAACCCACTCCAGTGTTCTTGCCTGGAGAATCCCAGGGACGGGGGAGCCTGGTGGGCTGCCGTCTATGGGGTCACACAGAGTCAGGCACAACTGAAGTTACTTAGCAGCAGCAGCAGGTCTGTCATAGTTTTTCTTCCAAGAAGTAAGCATCTTTTTATTTCATAGCTGCAGTCACTGTCCCCAGTGATTTTTGAACCCAAGAAAATAAAATCTGTCAGTGTTTATGCTTTTTCCCCATCTATTTGCCTTGAAGTGATAGGACTGAATGCCATGATCTTAGTTTTTTGAATGTTGAGTTTTAAACCAACTTTTTCACTCTCTTCTGTCACCTTCATCAAGAGGCTCTTTAGTTTCTCTTTGCTTTCTGCCATTAGAGGGTTATCATCTACATATCTGAGGTTGTTGATGTTTCTCCTGGCAATCTTGATTCCAGCTTGTGATTCATCCAGCCCATTTTGCATGATGTATTCTGCCTGTAAGTTCAGTAAGCAGAGTGACAGTTTACAGCCTTGCTGTACTCCTTTCCCGATTTTGAACTAGCCTTTCCATATCTGGTTCTAACTGTTGCTTCTTGCCCTGCATACTGATTTCTCAAGTGAGAGGTAAAGTGACCTGGTATTCCCATCTCTTTAAAGTTTTTCCACAATTTGGTGTGATCCACACAGTCAAAGGCTTTTTCATTTGTGACTATATGGATTTCAAGGTTTTGAAAGCCACTGCCAATTCAAAAGAGATTTTGCAGACAATGGTCATGGCTCTAAGCGTCCACTTTGGAAGTCTGTCTCCAAAAGATTGCAGAGTTAGAGACAAAGCCTGAAGCAGAGCATTGACTGAGTGAAAGTACAGAAGAGGAACTGATGGGTGAATTTGGGCAGGTATTAGCATTAGGAGATGGTTGGCCAAAGAGAGAGGGACTCAGGCAAGGGGATTGCACTTCTACTTTGTAATGTTTGTCTTAGGTTCAGTGCTGAGTCCATGGAAAGAACCCAGATTGATAGCTGTAAAGGATACCTTACAGTGCACTTCGTTAGGCAGTGAAGATGATTCCATTTTTCATATTCTGATTCCCATTCCCAGGTGATGAAGTTGAAATTTAGAAGGATTAAATTAACAATACAAGGCCACAACTAGTAAGATTGCTGAGACTGTGCTTAAACCTGGAGACTTTCATTGGCAAAACCCATGGCTCTTTTCACTACAGGGACTGCCTTTTATACGCAAGTTTGCTGAGTGCTGTGTACTGGGAATTGAAAGGAAACAGAAATGTGAGACTGGATATTTAAATATGCAGTGGATTTCACATTGTGCTAGTCTAGAAACCCATTGTGGAAGGGTCCTCTGTGAAACCCCAGGATTAGCTTAGTTTGTGAGTAAATATTAAACCTCTTTTTGGCAGTCTGTTCATATGGATTTAATATGATGTTAAATTGCTCATAGAAGTTAAACAGATCTTGGGAGCCTTACATTTGATGGAAGTTTCCCAGAATTTTTTTATTGCATGTTCATAAAATTTTACAAATACTGCAATGTGTGACTTCTGACCAAGTCTCTGCAAAGGACACAATTAACTAGAGACCACGAGAAATCATCACTCACAAGTCTTTGTAATTCCATGTTGTCATTCTTAGGAGTAGCAGTCCCAGAAATATCCAAATTCAAGTGAGCCAAACACAAGCTGAAAATTCAGCTGTCAACTGCAGCACTGCTCAAAGCAGAAGCAAGTCCAGAGTGAGAAGGAAGAATTTCAGTCTGTATGGAAACCATCAGTTTCCTTTCTTCCCTGGAGAGTGGATGCATAATTAAAAATAGGGCGTAATTACTGTTCTTCAGTATTTGAAAGAAAATTCAGCAAGGAACAGGCAGCTGAAAGAATTAAATCACAGGTGAAGGCAACTTGCAACTTGGGAGGTAACTGCCACATAATTTATACCGCGTCATGAATCAGGCTCCAGATGAGGAACATATTGGTGCACATAACATGGAGCAGCTCATTTTTATAATAAGCAGCAGAAGAATATTTTAATCTCTCAGATCATCACTATGTTAGTGAAAGGCAAGAGTGATTTCAGCAAAAACTTCAACTAAATTTTGAACCCCAAACTGAAGTGATGCTTACTAATTTGCTGGCCCTTACCCAGTGGGAGATGATTTTTAAGTATATGTGTATTTTTAAAATAATTTACAATATGCTTACTTCCAGAAAGGATTTAGTACTAACTAACTGCACTCTAAAGAGAAAGCAAACTAGACTACAAGGCAAACAAAAATATGTGTGTCAGTCAGTCAGTTCAGTCACTCAGTCGTGTCCAACTCTTTGCGACCTCATGAATCGAAGCATGCCAGGCCTCCCTGTCCATCACCAACTCCCGGAGTTTACCCAAACTCATGTCCATCGAGTCGGTGATGCCATCCAGCCATCTCATCCTCTGTTGTCCCCTTCTCCTGCCCTCAATCTTTCCCAGCATCAGGATCTTTTCCAATGACTCAACTCTTTGCATGAGGTGGCCAAAGTATTGGAGTTTCAGCTTCAGCATCAGTCCTTCCAGGACTGATCTCCTTTAGGATGGACTGGTTGTATGTATGTACAAACTAATAAAACTATTTAGCTGTTTTATTTTTGAATGAAAAAATAAGAGGGCTGAATAACAATATGAAAATATTATCTGAATATAATTCTACAAGACCAATCTTTTTTCCATCTGTAAGAATTCAGTAATCAAATCACCTTTTGCCCCTAGGAGGGCCTTTCAGGTTTTATTTTTTGTTTATTTTTAGTTTTCAGGTATTTTAAATTCAGTTATACTCTGTGACACTGATAATGCCCCCCAAATCGACTTTTTCTCCTTTCCTTGATGCATTGCTGGAATAATTTCCCAGAGTTCCTGTATCAAATAGATCTGAGTGGCTAGTTCCTAACAATAGAAAGTGAACAAAAGTGATGCCTGTTACTTCATAGCAAAGATGGTTAGGAGCAGGTGAGCTTTCTCTGAGAAGTCTTCTTCCCCATCCACTAGTTGAATACTGAAGGTAGCTGTCCAGCTGTGGTCCTGCAAATGGGATCCCAGGACCAGTAGCACACATGCCACCTGGAAGCTTGTTCACAAAGCAGATTCTCGGGAGCTACTCAAGACTTACAAAGTGAGCGTCTCTGGAGTTGGGCCCAGCGGTCGAGGCGTTAACAAGCTCTCTAGGTGATTCTGAGTTTGAGAAACACCCTTCTAGACAATAGCAAGGTCACAGGATGGAAGAATCATGGGTCCCTGGATAACTGCAGAAAACAGAGACTTCTCTCCCATCCCCCTTCTTACTTCAGTGCACCGAGACAGAAAACAAAATGCATATTGCGTTAAGCCCTTAAGACCTGTGGGTTGCTTTCTACCGCAGTTAGGCCAATTTGACTAATAACTGCTTCCTGCTGTTTTTTCCATAATTGCTCTTGAGGAATGCAACGTCTTCCTGGTTTTGTCCTGGTCACCACAGGTTCTACAGGGAATGGAGAAGTAGGGGCAAAGCAGCATTGCTTTCCCTCAGGTTATGCTATCTTTTCCCTCTTTGAATTTTCATCCTCTGCTCCCTCTGCCCCAGATGTCACCTGCTGCTCACCAAACAAACTCCTACTCATCCTGCAAGCACCTCCACATCTATAAAATCTTCTAGGAGCATTTTATGTGGTATGGGGATCACCTTTCTGCAGAATTCCTTGCCCTTCAGAGATCTGATGTCCCTTAATATGAGAGGCGCTTCCCTGGAGGCTTGGTAAAAACCCCACGGCCAATGCAGGAGACGAGGGTTTGATCCCTGGGTGGGGAAGATCCCCTGAAGAAGGAAATAGCAACCAACTCCAGTATTCTTGCCTGGGAAATCCCATGGACAGAGGAGCCTGGCGGGCTACGGTCCGTGGGATTGCAAAAGAATTGGACATGACTCAGTGACTAAACAGCAGCAATATGAGAGAAGCTTCTCAAAACCCAAATTTTGGCATAAAATTACATAAGATGCTATTTATACAGTTGAAATTTTTTAAAAACTTTTTTTACATGGACCATTTTTAAAGTCTTTATTGAATTTGTTACAATATTGCTCCTGTTTTATGTTTCTTGGCCCCGAGGCATGTGGGATCTTAACCCTCCATCAGGGATCAGACCCACACACCCTTGCATTGAAGGTGAAGTCTTAATCACTGGACTGCAAGCAAAGTCCCTAGTTGAAATTTTTTTAATTTTAAATTTTATGCCACATTTTTCTGTTATCTTTCTTTAGGGGAAATGCTTTTCTCCCACCATGTATATGTATTTCTAGTGAGTATGTGACAGCTCTATCCAATGAGGGTCCGTCCTTGAAATTTTTCTATGTGGGCTTATTGGAAAACTTTAAATTGTTCTCAGCACTGTAAGGTTGTGACGCTGGAGCTGTCTGCTGCCAAGTTGACTATCATATGGAAAAATCTGTAAGAAAGAAAGAAAGAAAGAAAGAAAGGAACACTCAGAGATAACAGTGTCAGTTCTGACAATATCCTACTCTAGGGATCCAGTCATACCTGAAGCTGGATCCACATCTCTGTGGTTTGGATACTTAGGTAATAAATTTTAATCCTTTGCTCTAGATGGTTTGCATTCCTATCACAGGCTTTCAAATAGTGCCAACTATAATGGATATAGAAGTCACTTTGTTCATTTCTGAAAATGAGACATTGCAGTAGACTTTGGGCTGCCAGGGAGAAGAGCGACCTAGAAGAGTAGGAAGAAGTGAAAAAAAAAAAAAAAAAGATGATTTAAGCACAGAGGTGAGAGGTAATATAGAAAAATGTCAGATGAATGAAGAAAGTCATCTCAGATAAGATAGGACAATGCTCCTCAGACTTAGTCCTTTATTTAAAAGCTTCATGGTTTTTACTTTTTTTTTTTTTGTATGTGTCTCTTGTATTTTCTTAACCTTAAAAAAATGTAGCTTTGGTCTAAGCAATAATGTCAGCAAAATTATGGTTTGAGTTGCTACTTTTAAATACATGTGCGTGCTGCCTGCATGCTAAGTCGCTTCGGTTGTGTCCAACTCTTTGCGACCCTGTGGACTGTAACCCTCCAGGCTCTTCTGTTCATGGGATTCTCTAGACAAGAATACTGGAGGGGATCTTCTCAATCCAGGGATCGAACCTGTGTCTCCTGTGTCTCCTGCACTGGCAGGTGGGTTCTTTACCACTAGTGCCATCTGGGAAGCCCTTTTAAATACATGGCCAATAGAATTTTTCAAGCTCATTATGACCTCCTGAAGTGATAGTTACAAATGGTGTGATTACTGTACTGGGAAATACTGAGGTGGAAGATCAAGTCTGCTGTGGACTAGAGGGAAGTGTTCGTGGGTGGAGGAGGGAGAAAAATCAACCTTCTCTTCTCATGTCTGGAAGTTAGTCTGCTTAAGAGCAACTTCGCTACCTTCGGTTGACAGCCTAAGTGAGAGCATTGGACAGGAAAACCCCACGGCATATGCAAACAATATGGTGGCCTTATAGCCATATCTCTTGTTAAACATTGAAACACTTCTGTGCAAGCTGAAGAACAGCCATTGCTCTGAGCTCAAACAGAGCTCCAACACCCTGATTACCTTGGCCTCACCTTGGGGCCCTTTGAATCATCTCACAATCCAGAAAAGAAAGGGGAAATGCCAGTACAGCAGGGCGCTTCTGGGACTGTGTGCCAGCTCTGGGGCTAGCTTCTGGGCTTCCCTGGTGGCTCAGTCCGTGAAAGAATCTGCCTGTAATACAGGAGACGTGGATTTGATCCCTGGATTGGGAAGATCTTCCAGAGAAATAAAGGCAACCCACTCTAGTATTCCTTCCTGAGAAATGCCATGGACAGAGGAGCCAGGTGGGCTAATCCCCATGGAGTCACAAGAGTTGGACACAACTTAGCAACTTAAGCAGCATGGCCATGGCTAGCTTTTATTCTGATTGACCTGTGCCTTTGCCAGCTTTTGTGAAATAATATAAAATTCCTGGATATATTCCTCTATGTGAATCCATAGACTGTTGCCCATGTATTCCTCTATGAATGTATAGAGGAGTAGGTTCTATTTATTGGCTTACTTGTCTGTTTTCCTTTCCTGATTTTCATTAGTCTAAAGGTAAGAATTATACCTATCATTTTATCCAGTGTCTGATATGACTTGAGCCTTCAAATTGGAAAGAGGTGAGGAGATGGCTGGGATCTAGAGCTTTCTGGCTGCTTAACCATGCATTAACTGTATAAAGGAAGACGTTAATGGTTGGGCAGGAGGTGATCAAGTGCTGTGCTGAAGGCTGGAGTCTGAAGGTAGTCTGCCTGAATTCAGATTCTGGTTTTGTTCCTTACAAATTGAGTGCTCATGGATAAGTTATTTCATCTCTTAGTTTCCTCATCTGTTAAGTAGGGGAGAATAACAAGACCTATCACATGATGATGATATGAAGATTATATGATTTAACATGTATAAAGCACTCAGAATGGTGCCAGGAATATAGTAAACATTCAATGGGTAGCAGCTATAGTTCTGACTGTTACTTTATGAAGATGTGGAAACAGTTCCAGATAGAAGTCACCCCATCATTCTAAAGCAGTTTTATATAATCAGTTTTACTCTTTTACAACATGTAAATAGGCCTTCCATGTAAAGAATTTCTGTGGTCAATTTTGGTTTGGAAATGTAGAATTATTGGAGATTGAATAAACTTTGCCACTGGATACATTAATATTTTAATCTATTCTATAAAACTACAAGACATTTTAAAAAATATCAGTTAAAAAACTTTGAATTTTATCATCAAACTTTTTTTTGAGACTACCTTTTTGGCAATGCCACTCTAAGGATTTGGCCTCAATCCTTCTGTAAAAATACCAGGTGCTCTTGGGTGGATCATAATTGAACCACTGTGTACTTTTTAAAAGGGTGCTAAGTGGCCGGGACACCAGATGGGCATGTGGGTGGCCTCCCTGGCATCTTTTCCCTAGACTCACCTTGAGATGACTTATCTTCTGGTGTGAGAAGAAGCAAGGAAACACCAACCTTAGTTCAAGAATCCAAGTGGAAGACCCTTTCTCCTTTAAGCTTAGAATGTCTCACCAAGGCCTTCCACATAGTGTGTCCTGATTCTACTCTGGTCCTGTTAGTCCTTCCTAGGCCAAATGCTTTCTCCTACACCGAAGTCAATCCCAGTCCCATATTACCTATCAGCGGATTTTAGTTTCAATAGACATTTCAAAGCAAGATTAAATTTAAAAACATATAGATACCGGTAACACAGCCATCTTGGCTCATAATCTAAGAAGTGATGATATGCTTGACCTTAACTAAAATCATGAGTACCCCTCCTTATGTCTAGAGTCAGGTGGAGAGGTGAAGGCTCAAGTGTGCCCCTAGAGCAGGGTCTGGCACAGTTAACAGTCAATAAATGCTTGTTGAATTAATGAAAGATTAAAAATGTATATTTAGGTAAGATATGGGAGATAAAACTAAATTTTTAGTGATGCCCAGAATATTGCTGTCCTTACACAAATTTTACCAACACTAAAATAATAAATGTAAAGGTACTTAGTAAATAAAATAAGTTTTTGCTATAGCTTATAGAGGAATTTTAACCTTTATCTTCTTCTCCCTTTCATCGATCTTCAGCAGTTTCATATAAGGGTTTGGTGTTCTCATTTTTCATGTGTGCATGGGTGTCCTAATTTGCTAATGAGATCTAGTTGTGTTGACTTATTAACATCATCTCTCTCCCTTAAGTAAATTTCTGTCCTGTTTCTCAGATTTGCTTATCCCTGAAGCTAATTTGAAGATTATTTTGTCCTTTTATTCAAGGCTTTTGTTCAAGGGCCTGGGTGTTATGGGTAAAGGCCAAAAGGAGTTGTGATCCCTGAAGACAGGGTACTGAAGTGTGCAAAATGAAGAACATCACTCTATTACCTTCACATATGAATGAGTGGCAGCTTGGCCAATAAAATTTTCCTGCAGAAACTCTTCTCAGGGCTATGACATCATCACCCCATTATCTTGATTATCTTCTGGCATTGGGTGTTATAGCAGAGAAGTTTGAGGGTTTTCTGATTTGGGCTTCTTTTTAATGAAATCTTATTTTTAGACTTGAAAGTGTGATAAATTCTCCCTCTTTTTTTTTTTTTAAATTTAAAGATTTTACCAGCTTTTGCTATTGATGCTGATTACAAAATAGTAAGCCTTTTGAATATTCAGTTTTAGTTTAGTTTTGTGTTTTTAAGGCTGAAAATTTTTCTCCAGTTATAGCCTTGATTATCTGTCCTGCTGTGTTGATCCTACATTCAGAAGTACCTATTAAGTTTTAGTTAGAGTGCTGTTCTACTTTGCACATCTGTCATCTTCTCTTACATTATTGTTTGTTGTGCATTCTGCATATGTTCCTGGAATCTGTCTGTTGTTTCAAGAATATGATTCTCCACAGGAAAGGCTATACTTTTTACTGACACTGCTGTCAACAGAATAGGTCTAGAATTCAGTCTAGTCTGTCCTTGCCATTCTTCTTTTCATTTTGTTGATAATGGCTAATAGTTCTAACCCAAGCATTTCCTTTGAGACTTCTGCACTTTTCTTTTTCTTTCACTGTGGGGTATTTTCTTAGTATGATTCATTACTCCTAGTTTCCTATATCCAGGATGCTGGACTTAGGCTGAGGTTCCAGGAGCAACATAGAAATGGGTCAAGATTGACCTGTGGGTTAAAGACTGAGGAGAAAAAACATCTGGAAAGCAACACTGAGTGATGAAGCCAGGGTCAAGATCCAAAGACAAAAAGAAGGCAGCAATGTGAAGAGAGGCAAAGACTTGGTGTAAAACCCTTGGGTGGAAAGCAGAGTAAGTGGCTTTGAAATGGAGAGAAGAGGTCAAGTCTTGAATTCTCCTGTCTAATCTCTAGAATTATTCACTCTAGGGAGCTAATAAATCTACTGGGAAGTTTAGACAGGAGAAGTTGGGGCAGACAAGGAACTCCCATCTCGTACTTCTTATGGAGCTTATGTTGATTGAAGAAGACTAGGATGGGGTCCTAAGGCTTCTGGTAGAGATCCTTCTTGAGACAACATTTGTAGGTCAGTTTGCCTGCCAGTATTGCCTTAATCCCATTGATCACAAATAGGAATAAGCTAAATTCCATTTATTTTGGCAATTGATGAGGCAGCTTCTCTCTTGTGTATGATCCTGCAGGTATTTCAGTGAAAAAAAAGGGAAAGAGTTATTGGGAGCTTTGATTCACTCCACTATTTTCTGTTCATTCCCCAATTTTATTTAGAGGCATATGGCTCAGTGATAAAGAATCTGCCTGCCAATGCAGAAGACATGGATTCAATCCCTGGGTCAGAAAGTTCCCCTGGAGAAGGAAATGGCAACCATTCAAAATTCTTGCCAGGATGATCCCATGGACAGAGGAGCCTAGCAGGCTATAGTCCATGGGGTCACAAAAGAGTTGGACACAAATTAGCAACTAAACAACAATAACAACAACAAATCTTTGTAACACACAGAAGAAATATGAACATAAAATGTAAGTCCTGATTTCTGTGTAATATTCTACAAGCATACATCCCCCACACCCACTCCCAGAACAGACTAGAATTAATTTTAGATGTAGCATTCATGGTTATAGACTGTTTACATAAGATGGTGAGCAGAAGTGTCAGTTGCTCAAGTTTAAGTGATGTGGAAATGTGCCCAGAAGAAAGTAGAATGAAATTGTTAGATCACTTTGGATTTTCCAAAGCCTTAATATGATAATCTCTTTGAGAGATGACTGGAAAGTTTTGGTATTAAGTTTCTAAAATCGATGCCATTGAAATGAAGCATATCTTTTAAGGGAATTTTAGAAAAGCTAATGTGTTAGTGTAGAAGTATTAAAGTAAGAGTCAAGGAAGCTTGCAACATAATGCTCTTTAGTGGGCTAAAAACTTGCTGTCTAGCTGAGTCTTGGATCAGTGGAGACAGTCTCTGAGACTTCTAAAAAACACAAACAGAACATTGAGTCACAGCACATTTTGGACTTGAGAAACAAACCTTCTATTATCAGTGCATGCTTTCATTCCAAAATTCCCTGCTTAAGTTCTACTCTATGCTGAATTTTAAAGATACATGAACAGAGTCAGTATGCAGCACGTGAAGGGTAACTGCTGAATATGCACAGGCCCAGGCCAATGAAGATTAGATTAGGATTTTAACAGTTACTATACATTAGCTTGTCTTTCCAACCATGCGGAAATGTTTCCTTCATTTCATACATAAATCTTGCCTTCAAAACTTGCTCTCACTTGGGAACTATTTTCCTTAGCACCTGTTTATTGACCTCTTCATCCATCCATCCATCCATCCATTAATCCATTCAATATCTTTTGAATGCTCTGTTGTTGTTGTTGTTCAGTTGCTAAGTCGTGTCTGACTCTTTGCAACCCCACGAACTTCAGTGTGTCAGGCCTCCCTGTCCTTCACTGTCTCTGGGAGTTTGCTCAAACTTATTTCCATCGAGTCTATGATGCCATCCAACCATCTCATCCTCTGTCACCCCCTTCTCCTCCTGCCCTCAGTCTTTCCCAGCAGCAGGGTCTTTTCCAAAGAGTAGGCTTTTCGCATCAGGTGGCCAAAGTATTGGAACTTCAGCTTTAGCATCAGTGCTTCCAATGTGTATTCAGTGTTGATTTCCTTTAGGATTGACTGGTTTGATCTCCTTGTTGTTCAAGAGACTCTCAAGAGTCTTCTTCAGCACCACAGTTTGAAAGCATCAGTTCTTTGGTGCTCAGCCTTCTTTATGGTCCATCTTTGAATGCTTAGTATGTGCCAGTCCACAAGTGAGTAGCTGGGAATACAATGAAGGATAACAATAAAAATAAATAAGACAGACTCTGTCTTTGATCCTGTCTTGTGAAATCTAGCTGCCTTTACCTCCTCAGACTTTCAGCTCCTCCTCAACTCAGGAATTTCTCTGGATTCTGCCTGGGCTTTCCCCCTGCACTGTGCAGTGGAAATGTTCCCAAGGCAGTAGACTGGGAAATCCTAAGACTTGCTTACTCATTTCCTTTCTCTTGTTATCACTGTTCTTTATTGCTTAATGTCTGGTATCTTAAAAACCATTGTGCCATATATTTTGTGCATTCAATTTGGGTTATTTTAACCAAGAAGGTAAGTCCAGGCTCTGTTTCTTGACCCTGCGTAGAAGCAGATTTGTACAGCTGAGTCCTGAGAGTTCTTTATATACTCTGATTTTTTTTGTCAAATGTGTGATTTGCAAATATTTTCTCCCAATCTATAGTCTGTTTTTTAATCTTTTAATGGTGTCTTTTGCATAGAAAAAGTTTTCAGTTTTGATGTTCAATTTGCTCTCATAGCCAGCCAAGAACACTTTTCCTAACAGTCTAGGTCACAAAAGTTTCCTCACCCACCTTTGCTACTTTAAACTATTGTTCCTTTCATTCCATTTCAGTTGTGTGCATGCAAAAAATGAATTTTTGTTGCTGCATTGTATATCAACTGTCTCAAACCATGTATATCTGTTCTAGGGTATAGTCCTTGGGGATTTTGAGACACCTGTAATTATCCTATGTCTCCACTGGATGTCAACACTGCTCAAGGAAAAGAAGTCCAGACAATATTTTGGGTACACAAAAAGTAGTCTATGCTTTTAAGAAGTGTTAGGTTGGAATTGTCAAAAAGGAGGCTGGAAGGTATGAAATTCACAAAGAAGAATATTTCTCCTTCAGCCCTGTAATAAATGTCAAGCAGGGTGCTGGGATGTAGGGCTGGAATTTGTAGCAGCGTTGAATTTCAAACTTGAAAGATTAAATTCCGTTTTCCAGTCTGGCTCTGGTTGCTGACTCATGCAAAAATGAAACCACACTTTTACTTGAGTTATTTGGCTAATTCTCACAAGGTATTTTACTCAACTAGAGTTAGAGGTCCAATTTTTTTTCTTTTTGTTCACCTCCCAAACATGTACAAATTTCACCACTGATGAGGTAGAAAGAAATGACTTTGGTAAGAAAATTACTTGCGCCATTTTGGTCTGTATCCAAGGATACCGCTATGCTCAGGAATAAGAAATAGTACCGCAAGGGTCAAGTGCCCTTTGATCATACTTCTGAGCAGGTTTTGCCTCCAGGAAGGGACTAGACTATTCAAGGGCTGAAACAGAAAAGTTGGATTTATATTGCTTTTGCCCTCCTAATTATATGCCACAAAATTGGGACATGAGGATTAAACACTTTAAGAATTTAATTCTAGCTAGTTGTTTTTAGTTTCCTCATTCTGAAATAGGTAACTATATATTTTATCAGTAAGTTTTTATATAAAATCTTATCTGTTTATAAAGTGACCAATTTTGAAAATTGCAAAGGGTAGAACCTATAATATTTTGACTATATATCCTACAGGTGGGACACAAAGATACAGGATTCACCAGGTTCTTCAGCCAGGAATTGTTTCAGTACATAATAGATATGTACTGAAATAACTACATTAATAGATATTTTTGAAATATCTCAAATGCTTTATGTTGTACTTAACAAGGCTGTCAGTTGACAGAACATAGAAGTCAGCTTGCCATTGTCTGATAAGCACTGTACTAGCAATAATAAAACTCTTGAAAGAACAACGTATCTAAGCAGATGGAATTTTTGAGTAAACAATTTTTTAAAAGTTTTAACATTTGGAAGAAGATACCCAAAATACAGCTTGAGATATGGGGATAATTTGATTCAAGCAGAATCATCTCTTAAAAGTAAGGTGCTGTTTCAATAAGTATTGTATATTCAATTGTTAGTGATAGAGCAAACTTAAGGTTTCTAGCTCTTTCTAGGACCATGAATTTTTCATTATGACATGTTTGTTGTGGGAGCTTGACTTCCCTGTATAGTCAAATATCCAATGAGCCTGTTATATGAATTGTAGTAAGTGTGGATGTGTTGTGGGTGTGTGCTCAGTCGTGTCCGTCTCTTTGACACCCCATGGACCATGGTCTGCCATGGTCCTATGTCTATGGAATTTTCTAGGCAAGAATTATGGAGTGGATTGCCATGCCTTTCTCTAGGGGATCTTCCAGACCGAGGATCAAACCCATGGTTCTTCCCTCTCCTGGCGTTAGCAGCCCAGGTAGTAAGTGTGCTGCCTGACAAATGCATGCCCTGACATCCCCACAGTCTTCTGTCCAGCTGTATGTGGTTGGTAGAGTTCAATTGCATTCAGTTTTAGTATTTCATATGGGGACAAATTCTGTCCTAGCATGTGTAATTTTTTACCTATTTCTCTATAGCATGCAACATATCAGATTGTTCTAATCTTATACATGCTTTAGCAGCTGACTTAAAGCTTTGTACTATTATTCAATTCCCGAATCAACAAGATTTGTAAGAAATGTAAAATTCACAACACTTTTATTCATCGAATTCGCTCACGTCAAATGGAAGACCTAGATTGTCTGCTTGTAACTCATGGGTTGGATTTTCCCATAGGTTGCTGGTATAAGATACAGAAAATTGTGAAGGTGTAAATCATACTCCAATATGGCTAAAAGCTTTGTTCCAGACATGGTATTGGCTCAAAATTAAAAATATTGGATTGATTTTCCATAAGTTCAGAGCCATGGTTTTCATATCCTTTATTTTAATGCCAAATTATATCACTAGTGTTATTTTTCTGTTTTGACATGATCTTGTATTATGCTCCCATCTTTCAAATTTCCTATTCAAATTATTCTCTGGCTTGTCCTTATCAAATCAGAGGAATTCTGAATCTGGAAGACTGCTTAAAATCCTTTGGATGACCATTTTAATACTTAAAGGTAAAATACAGCCATTCCACAAAGATAGAATATTGGAAACATTGCCCTAGAATAAAAACAAAACAGTTAAAGCAGGTTTTTAAATAGCAATCATTGGTTCCAGTGTGTCAAATTAAATCTATGCCTCATAAGATAGTAATTTTTCTGTTTTCAAATTAATTGAACTAAGTTTTAAATTGTGTTACATAATAAATCTTTTGCTATCATTTGCTTGGATAATAAGTAAACATTAAATTGTTTGAATTAGAGCTTTGTTGTTTTATAAAAACTTTTCCTAGAAAGGAAAGAGCCTATGTCTTGATACTAATAATTAAACGGATTTTTTAAATCCCAGGCATTTTTAAAGTATTACTTGCTGCTCAAGATTACTTTCACATAAACTTGTTCAGCAGTGATGTTTTCTTAGATGGCTCAAAAATACTAATTAAAAATAGATTTTACCGTCAGAATCCTTTGAGTAGAAGGTGTAAATGTAAATATTTCCTTTTTTTCCCCCCAATTGCCTTTGTAAACTAGGAAGTCTAGAATTTAGGAATGTGTGGCTTTAGGCTCCAGAGTCACTTAATAGAATATCTGAGTCACTATTTGTGGTGTGTTTCTAGTGTGAGGTGGACCCATAGCAGGTGTTCAGTTAAAGCAGTCATTTACTCTAATTGGATGAATGAATTTGTGGCTTCAGTACATTAAAGTATAGTACAACCAGGGGTTATTTCAGAGTGGCAGAGTAGGTTTGGAAGCAAATCATGGAAGTGTAGTAGCAATAAAGGTATCAGAGGTAGAGTCTGTCACACCTTTATCCCTAAACTAATAATTTATGGTGAAGGAAAGTATACAGGCCCACAATCTTTTACATCCATTTTCAAAAAGCTCAAAAAGCTGAAAGCCTTTTTCATAACTTATTTGAAGGTAAAACCAGACCTAAACTCACAGAGGGAATTTAGGTTATTTATGTATCCCTCTTCGTGTAAATATTCACATATTTTGCTGCAGAAACACTGATGTGTTTGATTTCTGAGTCCCACTTCAGACCTCGGTGGGGGATTATTTAATATGTAATATGCACTTTGGGCTTTCCCGGTGGCTCAGCAGTAAAGAATCTGCCTGCAGTGCAGGAGACCCGGGTTCAGTTCCTGGGTCGGAAAGATCCCCTGGGAAGGGAATGGCAACCCACTTCAGTATTCTTGCCTAGAAAATCCCACTGACAGAGGAGCCTGGCAGGCTACAGTTAATGGGGTCACAAAGAGTCAGACATGACTGAGCGACTAAACAACAACAACAAATAGGCACTTCAGTACCTTTCCGAAATACATACAATTCTGAGTTTTAAAACATTTTGGCCCCAAGGTTTGGAACAAGGGGGCCTTTATTACTGGTACATAGTTTGTGAATAACTGGAATGCATTCTGCGTATTTTCGTGTTTGTCAGTCATCTTCTGTTTTCTGATGGTTGCATGCGTGCCAAGTCCCTTCAGTCATGTCGGACTCTGTGACCCCATGGACTGTAGCCCATCAGGCTTCTCTGTCCATGAGATTCTTCAGGCAAGAATACTAGAGTGGGTTGCCATCTCCTTCTCCAGGGGATTTTCTGATGCTTAGCTTAAGACGACTTTCTTGGGCAGGAGCTTCTCTTCCAGAGGGTGAATGCTGCCCCTTCTACTCCTTGATTCACAATGTGAGTTGCTTCCCGTCGTCAGCCATCAACCCTCATCATGACTTGGTGTTCGGGGTGGGGGGGGTGCTGTCTGTGCTTGGTTAACAGGGGAGCGTCCCAGTACCATACGTGGCCATATTGAGGGGCACACAATGTGTGAGCTGGCTCACTGTGACATGTCTGAGACCATCAGAGATGTCACACCATATATATATGATCACGGACACAGAGTGATTAGTATCTATAGACTGTGTACAGTTTTCCCCATGGAGTATAACAGAATAGAACCTATCATTTGGGCTTTTTTAGTTTCCTTAGCATTACCCATCTGGAGATCCAGGCTAGAAAATCCAAATCCAAATACAAATATGTATTTGTCTTTGACCAAAGAATGGACTTCTTGTATCACTAGAGAAAGGTTTTTCTGGATAAATTGAACTTTTCCATGAAAGCCCTGTCTGATAGATCTACCCTATAAGGGACAATTCCTAAGTGAGAATGCCTTCACATCTGGCAAAGTAACTCACCTCATTTGCCCAGATTGAGACTTAATCAGGAGAATAGGAATAAAACTAAACCTAGCTAATTCAGTTCTTCATAAACAGTTCTGGCTACAGAATTTGCAGGGAGGCTTAAGGGTATTTAATGCACTAAATTTATCCACGTAATCACTCTCCCTAACTCTACTAATGGTAGAGTTGCATTGAGACTTGACAACCCAGAGAACTAGTATTTCAAGACCTGCTGTGATAACCCAGACAGAGGAGAGCGGGAATTGGGTGACTTGCATGTCTTATTTCTCCTTGACCCTGGATTTTGGAAGGTCTAGAGAAAACACTGGCCCTGTCTCATTGCTCTGGTGATGTCTCTCTCCCTCCTCTTGTACCCTTTCTCCTGACCCTCCTTCCCATGTCCCTGGCTCTGGCTTTCTCTCTGTAATTATCTTTTGCTCACTGTTACTCTCTTCTTGCCTGACTATGTCTGTCACTCACCTGTTTGCTTTTTTCCCCACACTGGGAAAGTGTGAGAAAAGATGGGAAATGAGAGAAATGGACATTTGGTATCTACTCTGGAGACTTAAAAATATTACTGAAATAATTTTTATACTATTTTTAGCTTTATAAAAATAAAGCCTTCGTGTAGTAGTCATGGCAATTCTTAAATTTCACTTTGAGAGCCACTTAAACTAGAGGTCATTTCATCTAGATGCTATGGAAGGGAGAGTTAATCTATAAACCATTTTGAATTCTTTGGGAGATTTCAATTGAATTGGAAGGTGCTAATCCTTTGTAATAAAATGAAACTGCTTTCCTATTGACCCTGGAATACATATCCCCAAATTACTCTGCGTTGAATTTATTTAGCTATCCCTCAGCAGGTAACGGAGAAGCCAATAGCAACCCACTCCAGGACTCTTGCCTGGAAAATCCCATGGATGGAGGCACCTGGTAGGCTGCAGTTCATGGGGTCGCGAAGAGTCGGACACGACTGAGTGACTTCACTTTCACTTTTCACTTTCCTGCATTGGAGAAGGAAATGGAATGCCATCTATGGAGTCGCACAGAGTCGGACTCGACTGAAGCGACTTAGCAGCAGCAGCAGCGGGTTAAGAATTTGCTTGCAATACAGGAGACGCAGGAGACTCTTTTGATTCCTAAGATCCCCTGGAGGAGGAAATGGCAATGCACTCCAGTATTCTGGCCTGAAAAATTCCATGGACAGAGGAGCCTGGCGGACTACAAAGTGTTGGACGTGATTGAGCAACTAAGTGTGCAGCATGTCAGGGAAGGTTCTAAAAGTTTCATTTTGGAGGAGTGCACATGGGAAATTTTCTCATACAAATTCTTGTCTTGATATGCAGGCTATGTGACTCTTTTACCTGTTCAGAAAACAATTAAACAAATAAATAAAAATCCAGAGTCTGTAGAAAGTGAGTAAATACTTCTTGTCTAATGTTTCCGAATGCTTGTGCTCAGAATTGTTTTGTGAAGTGTGTTCAAGAAATCTTTTTGCCTTCTGAACCAGAAGCTAGAAGGTGAGTTTAAAACAGTTGCTGACAGGGTGGCTGCAGGGGACGAGGCTCTGTAAGTGCCATCTCTAGGGGAAGGCAAGTCTCAGCTTCTCACCTTGAAACAAGCAGGAATAATAAGAAGGATGATCTCTGGGAAGCGTCAAACCTTAATATCCTGCATTCTGGCACTTTTTCCCCTCTCCTGTTTTTCACCCATGTTTTTCAAGCTGCTTACCAAAGCTTTGATGCTACTGTTGGTTGCACTGACTCTGGACCAGGGATTACAAAGAAAAGCACACAGGTCCCAAGTAAGAACTATGCGTGAGTGAAGTGGGCCAGTGGGGCTGCAGCCTGGGCCAAAGGAGAGCTTTCTGTTCAACTCTCAACCAGGACACACACATGACCCACATAGACAGACAGGTACGTGACCAAATAGAGACTCCAGTCTTTATTTTCAAAAGAAACACAAAATCCAGAATATCATTTTTTTCTTTCATCTTTTGTTTTATTAAAGATAAGTACATGCTCATTCACCAGTCATGTCTGACTCTTTTGCCACCCCATGGTCTGTAGCCTGCCAGTCTCCCCTGTCCATGGATTTCCCAGGCAAGAATACTGAAGTGGGTTGCTATTTTCTTCTCCAGGGGATCTTCCTGAGCCAGGGATTGAACCCGCATCTACCCATGTCTCCTGCTTTGAAGGGAGATTCTTTACTGCTGAACCACCAGGGAAGCCCATACATTTGGAAGAACAGATCTGGTTGCATTTAGCAATAAAGCTGTATTATGCCCATTTATGAGCACCTGGTGAATGGATATTATCTGAGTTATTTTTGTTTTCATTATTTCCAGCACCAGACACATACTAAATATTGCATGAATGAATGAAAAATGGATGATTACAGATTGATGTCCCAGATATAAGTCATCACACTTAGAAGATAAAGTGAATTTCCCTTAATATTTTCAAAACCCTCTCAACAATTGTTTTTTTTTAAAAATTTTAACCTTATTTAACTATGTACATATATACAATGGGATATTACTCAACTGTAAAAAGGAATGAAATTATGCCATTTGCAGAGATGTGAATGGGCCTAGAGACTGACATACAAAATGAAGTCAGAAAGAGAACAACAAATATCATATATTAATGCATATATATGGAATCTAAAATATGATAGATGAACCTATTTAGAAAGCAGAAATAGAGGTACAGTATATCTTTTAGATGCAATTTTGTAATTTAAAACTATTCTATTGTCATTATTCAAGTTTTTTGCTTTTTTTTTTTAAACAAAAACAATCATGGCAGCAGGCTGAATCTGGCCTGGGAGCTATGGGCTGCAACTTCAGACCCAGATGAAACAAACCTAGGAAAAGATTTCTTAAAGTTCACCTCTGTACTCAGTGGTTCATATAGCCCACATTTTAAGGCTCAGGGCTTATTTTTAGTTTAATAGGAATCATAGCTAAAACCTAGAGCTGATATAATGCCACATGCATAGAATGTGTGGAAGAGCTATTGCACCATTCTTGAGTGTTAGAGGCCATATTCACACCAGGTATTTGTAGTTTTGTGCTCTCCGGCTGTGATCTTGCTGCAGATTTCATTAACATTGATTGGTCAACACATACCCTGCTTTAATGAGAAGGCAGTCCCAACATGAGGTGCTAACCACAAGGAACCTCTGTAAGAGGGGACCACCCAAAGAGAAGCTAAATTAAATAGTTTGCATCCTCATAATACAAACCATTGCTCCTGGAAAATGAAAAGGACGTAAGAGATGACTAAAATTTAGAGTGATATCAGACCCACTTGGTCTGTTTCTCTTCCCTAATAAAGCTGTCTCATTTCAAGTGATTTTCTATAGCTGGTGATTGTGAGGGGGAGCTTCCCAGGTGCTACTGGTAGTAAGGAACCTGCCTTTCAATGCAGAAGATGTAAGAGACACAGGCTTGATCCTCGGGAAGATCCCCTGGAGGAGGACATGGCAACCCACTCCAGTTTTCTTGCCTGGAGAATCCTATGGACAGAGAGACCTGGTGGGATATGGTCCATAGGGCCATGAAGAGTCACAACTGAAGTGACTTAGCATGCATGCACACACTCCTCATAGGTCCTATCTTGAAATAAAGTCACATTTGAAAACTATAGCTTCAACGTGATTGGAGGAGAGTCCTAACACTTGGGTAAGACCAGGTAAAACCTGCCTTCTGCATTGAAAGGCAGGTTCTTTACTACCAGCACCACCTGGGAAGCTCCCCCTCAGAATCACCAGCTACAGAAAATCACTTGAAATGAGACAGCTTTATTTAGGGAAAAGAAACAGACCAAGTGGGTCTGATATCACTGTAAATTTTAGTCATCTCTTACGTCCTTTTTGTTTTCCAGGAGCAATGGTTCATATTGTGCGGATGCAAACCATTTAATTCAGCTTCTCTTGGGGTGGTCCCCTTGTACAGGGGTTCCTTGTGGTCAGCGCCTAGGGCACAGGGGGCAGAGTTGAGGATGTGACGTGAAGCAGACTTGCCGCTCAAAGATTATCTACCTGTGTGCTGAGTCAGCTTGGGCAAGAGATAATCTGGACACTTCTACTGTCTTAGATTATTCAGTGGCATGGGGGGTAAGTGATCAATTATATTCCTTTCTGTGTTTGAAGTCCATGAGTCCATGAACAAAGTGGTTGGTTCCATTCTGAAGAACATCTGAGTGTTTCTATCCAGAGTGTTGTCAATGGGCAGCATCGTTGCCTGTGGGAAGAAGGCTAACTGCAACCAATGGAACAGAAGGGTAGCAGGAGCAGCAGACACTGGTGCAGAAGAGCCAGGGGCTGTTAGAAAGCGGTGATTAAATCTCAGACAATTCCCAAGCCCACCCCCCAGAATTCTCAGAAAAAGCAGCTCACATGGGTTACATGCAAAATCCTTGGGGATTTGGTGGAATATTCAGTGAGGGAGTTCATGAGGACATACTGGACTTCCTCTTAGAAGAGCAAGAAAGAATTTAAAACTTGAAGATTTGGTGTATTTTGGTAAATGTGGTTTATTTTTACTCTGCTAAAGTGTCCAAATGTTATACAAGGAGACTAAGTGTGAGGAAAAAATCATGAATAAGGTTTAGTGATGACGTTCAAAAGTCCAGTTAAATTAGCTGAATTTAGTTGTTTTCTTCATTACAAAATGGTACCTGTCACAGTCGTATCATCATACATTCTTGACTACTGGTCTCATCTGGGCCTTTGATAGTCTTCAGCATCCTCACTGCATTTCTCTGGTCAGTTTGCTCCTTCATTTCTCCACAATGACTGTGTCAGACCATCTTTAATTTCCTCAAACCTCTGACAACTTTTGCACTCTTTCCTTCTCAGTAGGCAACCCTGCCTCATATTTATGTTGCTAATTAAGGCTATTTATTTCAGGGAACTCCTTCAAATTCCTGAGGTTGTGTTTGCAAACCCTTTGTATCCATTGTTTCTCCTTTCTTGTTACGCGTGTCAAAGATAAACTGCATCAGACACTCGTTAAAAACAGCAGGGAAGATTTTATTCAAGACTATTACAACAGAGGGGAAAGATTGAATTCAACTCTGTTGAAACAGAAAGGGACAATTTTTAAGTACTGGGGTAAGCTGTTGGAAAAATATTGGAGGATATTAAGGAAGAGGTTGGGCAATGTGATTAGACTGGTGGTGTTTGCTGATTGGTACTTAAGTTAGGCTCCTATCCTCCCACTGAGACTGGGATTTAGTGACCCTGTCTTTCTTGATGATTACATTTCAAGATGATGGCTCCCAGGTCCTTGAGAAAGATATTGATGGGTAGTAGAAAATTTACATCTCAAAAATCACAGAAAGAATTTATAACTGCAAATTTTATAAAGTAAGTGCTTTAAGAAAAGGGAGGAAGAAAATGGTCTTAAGTTTACTCAGGCCGAGGGAGACTTAAAGGCTCTCCTGGTCACAGGGAAACAATTCTCCCTCCATGAGTTCCTTACTCTTACCTACTTTTGCCTCCTTGAATGGTGTCAATTCTTAGGTAAAATCTTTCCCCGTCTCTTCACCTTGTATGTTTTTCTGGATCCTTCTTGACAGTATTCAGACATTTCAAACACATCCAACAGCATACATCTGAAACCAAACCAAAACAAACAGAAACCCCACAGACCTCCTCTTCACTTCCACACCTCCCTCTCGGCCTGACTCCGTTTTTCTGTTACCGTGACAGCCAGACTTTTAGACAGGTTTCCTTGCACACACTTTCTCCACATTCTTATTTCTCCCCTCCTCTTCTCTCTCTTTCTCTTTTGCCTTCTCCTGCATCTATCAGCATAGATGATGCAGGAGAAAAGAAGTGGAAACTGCTCAGCTGGTTAAGGGCTATGCCCCAAATGAACATAGTGTTACTTCCACATATTCTATTGATCAAAGCAGGGACAGGGCCCACCCAGACTCAAGGGCCTGGATAAATGGGCTCTACCTCTTGATGTGGGATAATTTAATTGTTGCATCCATATTTGGAAACGTGCTCTTGCCATATGTCTTATATAATCATGAATTTTGCAATTTCTTTTGTGTTCTATAATTTTTAAATCATATATTGAGGTTATGGCATTGGTTGCAGGCACATTTAAAATTATTTTATCTCCCTGGTGAATTGTACCACTTATTATTACGAAGGGATCCTCCCTATTTTGTGATGCTTTTTCCTGTTATCTTTTCCTTGATAAATAGAAACTTAAAAAAATACTTGCCTGGTATATTTCACCATTCCTTTATTTACAATTGTTCCATATCTATATGTTTTAGATATCCTCTTTTTATCTGACAGTCTTAACTATATCATTTAGTCAGTTGTGCTGACTATATGGCCAGTTGTTTAATAATGTATCTGGGTTTGCATCTTATATATTCTATTTGCTTATTGCTTTTAGGTTTTTTTCCTCTCTCCTTGCTTACCTTCTTTATAATTAAATTTTCTTCTCATTACATTTTCTCCTCAATTCGTTTAGAAGCTGAATACTGTGTCTATTACTTAGTGATTACCTTCAAAACTAAAGAAAACCAAAATCTAAATTTAATCAATGACTTTAACTTTCTCTGAGATAATTTTAAAAGGCTTTGAATAATTTAACTTTATCTCCCTCATGCCACATTTTTATACTTTTATTTTGTGTAATTTAATTCTGATGTTTAACCTTATAAAACAGTATTATTATTGTTTTAAAGCAGTTGTTGTTCATTTAGATTTATTAAAAAAATATAGTCCTATGTGTTTTCTATTTCATCTTCTATCTCAAACTTTCTGTCTGGGGTCACTTTCTCCTAAAATCCTAAAGTAATTTAGAATTTCCTTCAGTAAATGGCCTTGAAGTGGCAAGTATCTCTTTTTGTTTGTCTAGAAGTATCTAAGTCACTGATAGAAAAGTTCCCTTTGGCAGTTATGTTCTTTTGGTGTATTAATAATATTAATATTATTAAACAATTTTTTTGGCTTTCATTATTGTTGTGGAAAATTTGGTTTCTGTCCATGTCTATCTTTTGAAGTTAACCTGGTCACTTTTAAGATCTTCTTTATATCTTTAATATGTTAATGTTAATTATTTTGTTTCTAGATATGAATCATTAAAAAATTATTCTGCTTGAACTTCTTAAATCTGGGAACTATTGTCTTTCATTAGTTTTGGTAAAGAATTATTTCTTCAAATACTGTATCTTTTTATTATGCCTCTACTCTCCTTCTAGAATTACTATCATACTTAATGTTAAATTTCTCAGTGTTGTTATTTTAACCTCTTTTTCATAATTTCTTTGCTTTTCTCTCTTGCATTCTGAACCATTTTCCAACTCACCAAATCTCTCTTCAGGTATATCTGATCTGTTGCTAATCCTTTGAATAACTTTAAAAAATATTATGTTTTCCATTCCTATAAATTCTCTTTTGTTTATTTCAGATATATAAGGTCATATTATTTACTTTATATGCCCTTGAAACTACTTTTAATCCCGAGTTGTCCAATAAAACCCAAAATAGAAAAACCCAAAGTTGTAGTTTTACTTTAAAATCGTCGTGCCAAAAGCATTAGGATCAAACAAGTGCAAATTCTTGCTGGAGGAATTTACCTTTATTTTAGGTCTCAAAGAACCTCTATAAATAATTGTCATAACCTCATATATAAGGAAATTGTGCATTTGCCGGGTGGGCACTGCATTTCCAATCTCCCATGAATAACCTTTTATTTTTTCTGCTCTTCTTCTCAACCCCAAGGTTTTTCCTTGCAGTCCTCTGGGGGTGTGAGGTCAGTAGAGTTTGCTTCTGGTTAACTTTTAACTTGACAGTACAGTTTTAGGTAATAGCTTTATGGAGGAAAGAGATAATCAGTTCAATGGATACAATATGGTTTCCACCCCATATGACCACTTGTTACTTTTGATACAGTAAACTACTCCCTACTTCTTGAATTGACTTCCCTTGCTTTCCATCAATGACTGGAGATCAAACCAGCCAATCCTAGAGGAAATCAATACTGAATATACATTGGCAGGACTGATGCTGAGGCTGAAACCCCAATACTTTGGCCACCTGATGCAAAGAGCTGACCCACTAGAAAAGACCCTGATGCTGGGAAAGATTGAAGGCAGGAGGAGAAGGGGACAACAGAGGATGAGATTGTTGGATGGCATCACCGACTCGATGCACATGAGTTGAGCAAGCTCCAGGAGTTGGTGATGGACAGGAAAGCCTGGCATGCTGCAGTCCGTGGGGTCTCAAAGACTCAGACACTACTGAGTGACTGAACTGAACTGAACTGCCTTCTGTAGTGTGTTATTTTCTGACTCTTTAGTTTTGCAATCCTATATGGAAACTAATCCTTTGCTCTTCATCTTTTAATGTTAGAATCTCTATGGCTCAGGTATTGACCCTCTTCTCCTTTTGTGTTCATTTCCTCTGTAAATTAATCTAAGATGACTTTAAATGCCTTCTTGAGTCTAATGAAACCTAATTACCTATATATAGTGGAATTTTGTGTCTCTTCTGAGTTCCATTCCTACTTGACATCTCCACTTGCATATCTCAGTTTCCTGAAACTTAGTATGCCCTAAACTAAACTCAAAGACTGATGTCTCACCATCCTCCAACAGCCTCCAAATCTGGTCCTTTTCTGCTGCTGCTAAGTCACTTCAGTCATGTCCGACTCTGTGCGACCACATAGATGGCAGCCCATCAGGCTCCCCTGTCCCTGGGATTCTCCAGGCAAGAACACTGGAGTGGGTTGCCATTTCCTTCTCCAGTGCATGAAAGTAAAAAGTGAAAGTGAAGTTGCTCAGTCGTGTCTGACTCTTCACGACCCCATGGACCGCAGCCCACCAGGCTCCTCCGTCCATGGGATTTTCCAGGCAAGAGTACTGGAGTGGGGTGCCATTGCTTTCTCCGTGATCGTTTTCTAGTCTTACTTGTTTCAGTCATAATATACCATAATTCAACTGCTGCTCACACCAGAAATCTTCCTGCCTCTCTGTCTTACATTTTAAGACATTTTCTCTCTCACTATGCTGCAATCACACTTGTCTAAATTCCAAACTTCTTGGGAACTCTTACCCAAGTTCTTTCATCTGCCAGGACTTACTCCTACACATACTTCAAATCTCCATTAAAATATCATGTCATCACTTGGAAAAAATGGACAAATTCTTAGAAAAGTATACTTCCCAAAACTGAACCAGGAAGAAATAGAAGATCTGAACAGACCCATCACAAGCACAGAAATCGAAACTGTAATCAGAAATCTTCCAGCAAACAAAAGCCCAGGACTAGATGGCTTCACAGCTGAATTCTACCAAAAATTTAGAGAAGAGCTAGCACCTATCCTACTCAAACTCTTCCAGAAAATTTCAGAGGAAGGTAAACTTCCAAACTCATTCTATGAGGCCACCATCACCCTAATTCCAAAACCAGACAAAGGTGCCACAAAAAAAGAAAACTACAGGCCAACATCACTGATGAACATAGATGCAAAAATCCTTAACAAAATTCCAGCAAACAGAATCCAACAACATATTAAAAAGCTCATACATCACGACCAAGTGGGCTTTATCCCAGGAATGCAAGGATTCTTTAACATCTGCAAATCAATCAATGTGATACACCACATTAACCAAGTGAAAGATAAAAACCATATGATTAATTCAATAGATGCAGAGAAAGCCTTTGACAAAATTCAACATCCATTTATGATAAAAATCCTCAAGAAAGCAGGAATAGAAGGAACATACCTTAACATAATAAAAGCCATATATGACAAACCCACAGCAAGCATTATCCTCAACGGTGAAAAATTAAAAACATTTTTCCTAAAGTCAGGAACAACACTAGGGTGCCCACTGTCACCACCACTATTCAACATAGTTTTGGAAATTTTAGCCACAGCATTCAGAGAAGAAAAAAGAAATAAAAGGAAACCAGATTGGAAAAGAAGTAAAACCCTCACTGTTTGCAGATGACATGATCCTCTACATAGAATACCCTAAGGACTCCACCAGAAAATTACTAGAGCTAATCAATGAATATAGTAAAGTTGCAGGATATAAAATTAACACACAGAAATCCCTTGCATTCCTTTACACTAACAATGAGGAAACAGAAAGAGAAATTAAGGAAACAATTCCATTCACAATTGCAACGAAAAGAATAAAGAATTTAGGAGCGCTGCTGCTAAGCTGCTGCTACTAAGTCACTTGGGTCGTGTCTGACTCTGTGTGACTCCATAGACGGCAGCCCACCAGGATCCCCCGTCCCTGGGATTTTCTAGGCAAGAACACTAGAGTGGGGTGCCATTACTTTCTCCAATGCGTGAAAGTGAAAAGTGAAAGTGAAGTCACTCAGTTGTGTCTGACTCTTAGTAACCCCATGGACTGCAGCATACTAGGCTCCTCCATCCATGGGATTTTCCAGGCAAGAGTACTGGAGTGGGGTGCCATTGCCTTCTCCGGAACTTAGGAATAAATCCACCTAAAGTAACAAAAGACCTATATATAGAAAACTATAAAACACTGATGAAAGAAATCAAAGAGGACACAAATAGATGGAGAAATGTACCATGTTCATGGATCAGAAGAATCAATATAGTAAAAATGAGTATACTACCCAAAGCAATCTATAGATTCAATGCAATCCCTATCAAGCTACCAACAGTATTTTTCAGAGAACTAGAACAAATAATTTCACAATTTGTATGGAAATACAAAAAACCTTGAATAGCCAAAGCAATTTTCAGAAAGAAGAATGGAACTAGAGGAATCAACCTGCTTGACTTCAGACTATACTACAAAGCTACAATCATCAAGACAGTATGATACTGGCACAAAGAAATATAGATCAATGGAACAAAATAGAAAACCCAGAGATAGCTCCATGCACCTATGGACACCTTATCTTTGATAAAGGATGCAAGAATATACAATGGAGAAAAGACAATCTCTTCAATGAGTGGTGCTGGAAAAACTGGTCAACCACTTGTAAAAGAATGAAACTAGAACACTTTCTAACACCATACACAAAAATAAGCTCAAAATGGATTAAAGACCTAAATGTAAGACCAGAAACTATAAAACTCCTAGAGGAAAACCTAGGCAAAACACTCTCTGACATAAATCACAGCAAGATCCTCTATGACCCACCTCCCAGAGTAATGGAAATAAAAGCAAAAATAAACAAATGGGACCTAATGAAACTTAAAAGCTTTTGCACAATGAAGGAAACTATAGGCAAGGTGAAAAGCAGCCTTTAGAATGGGAGAAAATAATAGCAAATGAAGTAACTGACAAAGAATTAATTTCAAAAATATACAAACAACTCCTGCAGCTCAATTCCAGAAAAATAAATGACCCAATAAAAAAATGGGCCAAAGGACTAAACAGACATTTCTCCAAAGAAGACATACAGATGGCTAACAAACACATGAAAAGATGCTCAACATCACTCATTATCAGATAAATGCAAATCAAAACCACAATGAGGCACCATCTCACACCAGTCAGAATGGCTGCCATCGAAAAGTCTACAAAAAATAAATGTTGGAGAGGGTGCAGAGAAAGAGGAACCCTCTTACACTGTTGGTGGGAATGCAAACTAGTACAGTTTACATGTACAAACATGTAGAGATTCCTTTAAAAATTGGAAATAGAACTGCCAAACGACCCAGCAATCCCACTGCTGGGCATACACACTGAGGAAACCAGAATTGAAAGAGACACATGTACCCCAATGTTCATCGCAGCACTGTTTACAATAGCCAGGACATGGAAGCCACCTAGATGCCCATCAGCAGATGAATGGACAGCAAAGTGGTGGTACATATACAAAATGGAATATTACTCAGCCATTAAAAAGAATGCATATGAATCAGTTCTAATGAGGTGGATGAAACTGGAGCCTATTATACAGAGTGAAGTAAGTCAGAAAGAAAAACACCAATACAGTATGTTAATGCATATATATGGAATTTAGAAAGATGGTAATGATGACCCTATATGCAAGACAGCAAAAGAGACACAGAGATAAAGAACAGTCTTTTGGACTCTGTGAGAGAAGGCGAGGGTGGGATGATTTGAAAGGGTAGTGTTGAAACGTGTATATTATCATATGTGAAGCGGATTACTGGTCCAGGTCCGATGCATGAGACAGGGTGCTCAGGGCTGGTGCACTGGGATGACCCTGGGGGATTGGATTGGGAGGGAGGTGGGAGGGATGTTCTGGATGGGGAACACATGTGCACCCGTGGCGTGGCTGATTCATGTTGATGCATGGCAAAAATCACCAAAATACTGTAAAGTAATTAGCCTCCAATTAAAATAAATAAATTAATTAAAAAAATAGAAATAAAATATCATGACATAGGGTGAATCTGCTGAGATGGGGTGGGGGAGGGTCCTTTGTATGCAGGGTCCTAACCTGCTATGCTTCTCCTTCACAGTGCTTTTAACAACTATGATATAAACTATTATATTAAAATAAGTAACCATTTATTCAACATTTCAAAGTTTATCTCTTTTCCATAAGCTCCTTGAATGTGAGGTTTGCCTGCCTGGTTTACTATTGCATCACCAGAGGAATGCTTTCCACATAGAAGGCATTCACAGGTACTTGTTGAATGAATACATGAATGGATTATTAATGATCCCATTTATTACTCAAACACTTGTAATATACTTTTGTGAATGCTCAGTTCAGTTCAGTTCAGTCGTTCAGCTGTGTCCGACTCTTTGCGACCCCATGAATTGCAGCATGCCAGGCTTCCCCGTCCACCACCAGCTCCCGGAGTTCACTCAAACTCATGCCCATTGAGTCGGTGATGCCATCCAGCCATCTCATCCTCTGTCATCCCCTTCTCCTGCCCCCAATCCCTCCCAGCATCAGGGTCTTTTCCAATGAGTCAACTCTTCGCACCAGGTTGCCAAATTATTGGAGTTTCAGCCTCAGGATCAGTCCTTCCAATGAACACCCAGGACTGAGCTCCTTTAGGATGGACTGGTTGGATCTCCTTGCAGTCCAAGGGACTCTCAAGAGTCTTCTCTAACACCACAGTTCAAAAGCATCAATTTTTCGGCACTCAGATTTCTTCACAGTCCAACTCTCACATCCATATATGACCACTGGAAAAACCATAGCCTTGACTAGACAGACCTTTGTTGGCAAAATAATGTCTCTGTTTTTTAATATGCTATCTAGGTTGGTCATAACTTCCCTTCCAAGGAGTAAGCAATCCCAAACCTATCTAAACTATGCTATAAAATTTGTTTCACTTCCCTAAGAAATATTTTCAGATTTTTCAAATTTGGGCCCTATCCATGGAATTGTGGACTTCAATTTTATCTGTCATGTCCATTGACTGGAAAGAATGTTGAAAATTACCACTGGGGAATTGTTGAAAGATTTTGATGAAAGGAATGGAACATGGTGAGATATATAGTTTAGAAAAGGAACTTTAGGGTCAGTGTGCAAATTAGATTGAGTGGGGAAAGACCTAAGGCTAATGAAAAATTATGAGAGAAAAGTAGAGGAGCAGTAGTGAGGCATGGGAAATAGATTTATTTGAGAGGCATTTTAGAGGTAGAGGCTTCCCTGGTGGCTTAAATGGTAAAGAAGCCATCTGCAATGCAGGAGACCTGGGTTCAACATCTGGATTGGGAAGTTCACCTGGAGAAGGGAATAGCTATCCTCTCCAGTTCTTGCCTGGAGAATCCATGGACAGAGGATGGGCTACAGTCGATAGATTCACAAAGAGTCAGACACTGTGATAAGGCGAGGTGGGGGGCTCAGGGTACATAAGAGAATCTGATGAGATTTGGGATTAATCCTGTTTTTATTAACCTGTATTACTTGTGGTATGGTTAATTAAGGCATGCACATGTATGAATATCAGAATTTCTCCAGTTTTCACATTATAAAACTGAGACAGGATCCCAGTTTTCCTGACTCCTATTTTTTACCTGACTCTAATTGTATCTATTATGAAAGTCTTTTTTCCTCAAAACACTGGCCTCCTTGGCTGGCTCCTGACACCCAACTAAAAAGGCTCAGGAACCTCCTAGAAGGTTAGGTTCTGTCTCTCAGCTGCCAATCCCAATTTAGAGCCTATTGTGATTCCATTACCCTGTAGCAAATTTTCTTTTCGAATTATTGCTGTGTGGACTCCCACTGCTTACATTAATTCATATTTATTGGTCTTAGGATTTGTTTGTATTTACCTCTCATCTGGTAAACCATTTGGATATTCAATTATCTCCTCTTATATGAACAAGCTTATTGCCAAGTTAGTTTCCTCCAACATGCTTCATGCCCATTCTCTACCTTCTCTCATCTGGCCTTTATTTCTGACATCTTGGTCTGTCTTTTCTCCCAAATGTTTCTTAGTGATGGAGCTTTCCAACTCAGGCAGCCAGGTAAGTGAAGAATCAATTTAGCCATCCAGTCTTCTCGTCTCCTTTTGCCTTGTTGAGTGTGTTGCATCAACATTTTTTTTTTCAATGCTTGTGCATTATAACAAATATTTGTTCTTTCAGAAGCACTGTAATTTTTTTCAGCCTTCAAACTCATGTTGCTTTATTGTTATATGAATATGCAAAGTCTCAACTCAGTGTTTGGCCCTATATGAGTCTCTACCTGACTGATCCTGATGGACCAGTCATTGCAAAGCTGAATCTATTTAGCACAGGGCTGACATATTCTCACTGTGACATATTCTCACAGGAGATCATTTCTACTCTTCAAGAACACTGGGTATGTGTGTGTGTGGTGGGGCAGTCATCTCCTGCCACACTGCTTATGATTAGCCCCATTTATCCCTAAGGGCCTTTCCTGATGGTACTTTTGATGAGGTTACCTTCAGTATCTATATTATGCAGTACCTACAGTGTCATTTCAAAGCTTTAGAGAAGAATTACCTGCAAAGAAAGTTTATGGAAACTTCCTTTATAGTTTTGATTATTTGCCTATGAACAGCCTAAAGATGATATGACATATTGTAATTTGTAAAATGATGACTTCACACATGAAAATATGTAAACATGGGCTTCCCTGGTGGCTCAATGGTACAGAACCCATCTGCCAATGCAGGCGATGTAGATTCAACCTGTGGGTCAGGAAAATCCTCTGGAGAAGGAAAAGGAAACACACTCCAGTATTCTTGCCTGGGAAACCCATGGATGGAGGAGCCTGGTGGCTCCACGGGGTCGCAAAGAGTCGGACACGACTGAGTGATTTCACTTCATTTATACGTATATATGGTGGTGGCGGTTGTTTAGTTGCTAAGTCATGTCTGACTCTTGTGAACCCACGGACTATAGCCCATCAGGTTTCTCTGTTCATGGGGTTTCCCAGGTAAGAAAATGGAGTGGATTGCTAGTTCCTCCTCCAAGGGATCTTCCTAATGCAGAGAACGAACCCTCATCTCCTGCATTGTAGATGGTCTCCTGCATTGCAGATGGTCTCCTGCATTGCAGGTGAATGCTTTACTGTTGAGCTACCAGGGAAGCTCAATTTGTGTGTGTGTGTGTGTATATATATATATATATAGAGAGAGAGAGAGACAGAGAGAGAGAGAGACAGAGAGAAATTATAGATTGTATCATGTGAAGAGTTTAATGTGTACTTAATATAGAACATGATTTCAATTTTAACACATATATTAAACTATTTGATATGAATTTTGTGTATTGTATTTTTCTTAAGATAGAAAGCAAAAGTCTATTTTGGAAGGATTAAATTCTGAAGGGGGATAAACAGTATTTTACAGAAAGAGAGATTGGATTACATGCCAGAAATGCTCAGAACAAAAAATTCAGTTATTTCAAATGTATCAAATATCAAGATATAATTTTCAGATTTTAAAAAGTGCTATTAACATTAGATTTCAATTTTTATGTGGATTCTTAATACTAGTGAGCAGTGCCAAGTGGCTCCTAAAACCAAGTTATTCTTTTCCATTTAAATTGTGCTTTTCAAAATCCACAGGGTTATTCCACTCCAATATTCTTAGGTGTATTTATATGTTAAGTATAAAGTCAACATCTTTGGATGTGATATTGAGTGTCAGATTGACTGCAATATTTTTTTTTATAATCTGTAGATGTCTTACAGTATAAAATGTTTATTTATAGGTATGACTAGGAAAAATTCTTTATATTTTTATCTTACAAAAATAATGGAAAATCATAATGTCAGTTGGATATCTTGACTGAATAATGCCTAAAGTAAGTATGCTTCTAATAAATAAGCAATTTCCAAAATGATTACTTCATGTTTGCACTCATAAAATATACTGGAGCCCATTAGGACACTGGTACAGGGCTTGACAAGCAGTCTTTTCCTCTTAGACTCTGCCATATTCAATTTTTCACTCCCTGCCATTATTAGGTTTTAGAAGCTTAATCTGATGTATAGTCCTTGAAATATAAAAATAGTCTTTATATAACAAAATGATGTGCCGTAGAGCTCCTTTGAAATGGCAAGCTTTTTGCACAGCCCCCTGCAGCTGAGCCCAGGGCCTGGTGTGCCTCTGAAAGGCCTGCATTTGTGCCTGCCCCTTTGTCATCCAGCTCTCAGAGGTTGTTGTCACAGATCAGAGCAGAGCATCCCCAGCCTTCCTCTGATGTTCCCTCTCCACAACAAGAAGCTTTGTTCAGAGAACCAGGAGTCCTCCTAGACTTTGTCTTTACACAGTAGGCTGGCCACACAAGTCCCTAGAATTTGGAGCTAAGATCTTTCTGTCCTTATTTATAGAAAAAGTGCTGGTCCCTTACCCAACTCTAAATCTAGGAGCTCCCTGAATCTTACATCCAGTCACTGAAGAAGTCCTCTCTGCTCTCTTCTGTATATCGCAGAATCCATCCACTTCACTCCATGCCCAGTACCAATATCCCAGTTCTGCTCACCATCATCTCTTGTCTGTCTTACTGCCGAAGCTCCCTACTGTTACCTTGACCTTCAGTCTCACTTTCCTGAAGTCTACTGTCTGTTGCTGAAATGCAGACACTTCAGTGAAGCTTCCTTTTGCCACCAGGATAAGGTCCAAACTCAACCTGGTATAGTTTTTACTGCTGTCTACCATCAGCTTAACTTCCCTAGTGGCTCAGTGGTAAAGAATCTGCCTACCAACGCAGGAGACACAGGTTTGATCTCTGGGTTGAGAAGATCCCCTGGAGGAGGAAATGGCAACCCACTCCAGTATTGCTGCCTGCGAAATCCCACGGGCAGAGGAGCCTGATGGGCTCCTCTGGGGTTGCAAAAGAGTCAGACACAACCGAGGGACTAAAACAAACAACAGTGTCACCTCTCATTTTGTGTTTCGAAATTCTTTGTGTCTCTTGTATTCATTACTGATCCTGAGTGGTAGTTGTTCAGTTGTGTTGGACTGTTTATGACTCCATGGATTTTAGCCTGCCAGGCTTCTCTATTCATGGAATTCTGTAGTGGGTTGCCATTCCCTTCTCCAGGGACCCCACATTGCAGGCAGTTTCTTAGCATCTGAGCCACCAGGGAAGTCACATTTGTTACTGATCCCAAGCCTTTGCATTTGCTGCCCCTGGCCTGGAATGCTGCTCTTCTTCTGTTCTCCTTCTGCTTCTTCCTTTGCCTTACCCTTCTTCTCCCTGACAAACCATCTTGTTTGCTCAATTGAACTCATCATTGACATATAGACCTTGATCTTACACACCCTGGACATCTACTCTGACTCCCCAGACTGAGTTAGGTACCATGCTTGTGTGCTCCCGTAAGACACCACTCTGTGTGTAATGGCCTACGTATGTGCTACCTTCCCAACTAGACCATGAGTTCCTTGAGGATGAACACCAGGTGTTGCTCAGTACTGAGTCCTCAGCATCTGTGATGTTGCCTGACACATAACACGTAGCTGCTTTCTACTTGTTAAATGAATATTCCCTTGTGCCCACTCACCCCTCACTCCTGATTTTGTTCCTGTATATCATTAGCTCCTAGACATCTGGGCTTTTCTCCCGCATGCTATTTTGTGACTGCCACTGTTGAATCTGACATCCACTTCAGCTTTTCTTCTTTTGATCTTGGCACTTGTTGTCTCTTGGATATGTTTTATATCAGTCCTTTGGCCCTCTCTGCTTTAATTGCTTTGGAAAGCTACCCTCATGGTGACATTGCCTGCCCAACTGATGTCCCTTCTGAGTTTGTGTCTATGAAAGGTGGGGGAGGATGGAGAATAAGATATTTTTTCCTAATTATTTATTATAGTATCACTGTGCAAAGGTAAACAAATTTGACTTTCTTTTCAACAGCTCGAGAACTACTCCAAAGCATTATCCTGTCAACTGAATTCATCACAATGCAGTCACATTTTCCTTACTGATGGCTATGTAATGCCTCTGCTAAAAGTCTTGCACCTGCTTCTCTCAGCCCATTCTCTGTGAGCATCAAGTCTAATTACCTGCTTACTCTAAAATTTCAGCCATCTCTTTTCTGAGACTGCTTTCTGCAAGTCATACTAAGAGTCAGGGGGAAAAAACACCTTAGTTTTCAACAACCTCTATCTGTTTTCTCCTATTTCCAAGTTCTAATTCAAAGGATAGAGACAAAACTGTTACCCCAAATTCTTTCCAAGTTTTCAAATTGTTCTCCCAAAGAAAAAAAAAGAAAGTGAGAAAAATTTTCTCTTTGTTCTGTATTCTCTTCTTTTCTGTTTCTGATCTGTCAGGAGGTTTTGCCCTCCTGAAGAGTGACTTTGTTCATCTCTCCATATACCTGTTGGCCATTTGTTTGTATTCTTTGGAGAAATGTCTATTCAGGTCCTTTGTCTATTTTTCAATTTGGTTATTTCTTTCTTTCTTTTTTTTTTTTTTATTACTGAGTTGAAGGTATTCTTTATACATTTTGGGATAAGCCCCTATCTGATACATAGTTTATAATTATTTTCTTCTTTTCTTAAGGCTTCCTTTTCATTCTGTTAATCGTTTTCTTTGGCTATGCAAATACACTTTAATTTAATGTAGTCCCACTTATCTATTTCTTGCTTTTGCTAGCTGCATTTTTTGGATCATACCCAGGAAATCATTGCCAAGTCTAATGTCATGATATTTTTTCCCTATGTTTTCTTCTAGGAGTTTTCAATTTCAGGTCTTACATTTGTCTTTAATCTATGTTGAGTTGGGTTTTTTGAATACTTAAAAAATTAAAAAATAGAAATAACAGCGATCCTACTTCTGAGTATTTATTCAAAATAATTGAAATTAGATTCTTGAAGTAATACTTTCACTCTCATGTTTATTTATTATTATTCACAGCAGCCAGGACGTGGAGACAACCTAGAAGCCCACTGGTGGGTGATGGGTAAAGAAAACAAGGTCCACACACGCAGTGAGTGTCATTCATACGGTCCACACACGCAGAGGTCATTCATACGGTCCACACACGCAGAGGTCATTCATACGGTCCACACACGCAGAGGTCATTCATACGGTCCACACACGCAGAGGTCATTCATATGGTCCACACATGCAGAGGTCATTCATACGGTCCACACACGCAGAGGTCATTCATATGGTCCACACACACAGTGAGTGTCATTTATACAGTCCACACACGCAGGGTGTCATTCATACGGTCCACACACACAGAGGTCACTCCTACGGTCCACACACACAGTGAGTGTCATTCATACGGTCCACACACGCAGTGAGTGTCATTCATATGGTCCACACACACAGTAAGTGTCATTCATGTGGTCCACACACGTAGAGTGTCATTCAGCCTCACAGAAGGGGATCTCTCCATCTGCAGCTTAAGGGCACAATGCTAATAAGTGAGATAAATCAGTCGTAGAAAGGCAAACCCTGCATGCTTCCACTTATACGAAGTTAAACTCATAGAAACAGAGGAGAATGGTGTTTGCCAGGGTCTAGAAGAAGGAGGAAATGGGGAATTGTTATTAAATGGGTATAAATTTTAGTTGTGTAGGATGAATAAGTTCTAGAGACCAGTTGAGCAGCACTATATAGCATCGTACAGCTTTATTAACCAATAAAAATGGTCTAAGAGGGTAGATCTCATTTTAAGTGTTCTAATAATAATAATAAGTGACTTTGTTAACTGCAATATTTTGGCTTCTTTTTGAGTCAGGTATGCCAAGCAATTTAAAACATTTCATAAAGTTCTACAGAGCCTGCTTAAGGGACTTTGAATCATTTTTCCCTTTGAAAATTAAATAGTTCAAATAGCAACTAATCTTATAATAGCATCATATCTGCACACCTCTCAGAGAGGTCCTGAAATATGTTTTAATTTATGGGAAGTCCTTGTTTATTTGTTTGACCCAAATTGATGTTTTCCTGGTGGTCAGGAATAGCTCATGGATTTTCATTTTTGAATAAACAAAGAATGAGTTCATTAGTGTTTCTCAGAGCCCTGTAGAAGAAAACTTTAGAGATGACCCTCAAATGAAAACGTTTTTTTTTTATTTTTAGAGAAAATGAAGTAGGTTTATATAGGACTTTGTATCTGAGAATATCTAAGCAAAACTGTGAATTGAGTCAGAGTAAACTCAGTTAACTTTTTCATTACAGTAGGTCCACTGTTCTGCAAAGCAACAGTTGTAACCACAGTGGAAATGGCTTTGCTTAACCAAAGCAGCACTGAACAATAGAAATAATGCAATCTACATATGCAGTCTTCAAATTCTTAGTAGCCAAATTTAAAAAGTAAAAGTAAACAAGAGGGATTTTAATAATATATTCTATACAGCTAAATATATCCCAAATATTTTGGGGTATTAACTCTTTGAAATTTTAAGTGTATTTCAAACCTACATTTCATTTCAGTTCTGACCAGCCACATTTCATGTGGTCAATACTACACTGGGTAACACAATCTAGGGCCTGAAGAAAGTATCTGTTGTAGGTAATGTCAAAGTAGCTATAAGATTCAAACTGAGGATCCGGTGCCTCCCTAATATGCCCCTCTTACCATGACACTTATAAAGTATTCCAAATTTAGATGTCAACTTTGGGAAGAAATAAGGTCAGCGTCCTTAACTAACCTGAATGGATGACATGGCATTGCTGCTCTTCACAGAATGGGGACCTAATATACAAATTGAGTTTAGCTATAAATGAATTAGAAATATGCATTTCTTATGCTCTCCAGTGTGTGCAGTCTGACTTCCCTACCTCTTAAACTTAACTCACAAAGTGGTTTAGATTATTAAATAAGAAAATTAATACAAAGAATGTGATACAATGTCTGACTTGTAGAAGGAACACATTACCTTCCCCTCTCCTCAGTTAGTTGAAATCCAGAGAGGCCAAGGTCATAGGTTTTATCTCTTTTAGGATCAATAAACTTTGGAAAATGGATGTCTGAAGATTTCAGGGTGTGGACACTGCAGTCATTAGGTGAGAAAGAATAAATGAGTGGGTACCACTATATTCTTTTCACTAAAGGATGATTCACTTAAATTATATGACATTCTGAGACTATAATATCCACATTGTCTATGAAGACCAGAGCTTGGAATTGGAAACATGTATACTAAGGAGTGTGTTAAATACAGGTACATATATTGGGCTATTTATTCACAAATAGACTAAACAAAATGCTGAAAAAGTTATATTTAGAGAAGAGTGTTTAAGTTGTTTTAAAAGTGAGAAAATCATCCTAACCACAGGAAACATCCAAGATTATGATCTTATTATTTTTGCTGTCTTTTGAGAAACATATTGATTTTATTGTTGTTTAAATCAAGCTTGAATGGAATTCTGTCATTTTTTCAACAGTGTTCAGGCCTAACTAGTAAGAAAATGACACTAGAGAGTAAAAAGAAAGTTCATATAATTGATGTTAACCATACATGTGAGAAGCTGGATGGAAGAATGCAGTTACCCACAACTATGGCAGACGCATACCAAAGAAGTTGAAGATTTAAGAGAAAAGATTGAGATCCTTCTTTGGGTAGTATTGTATGGCAATGAAATCCAAGAACCTATTGCCTGTAGACAGAATTATGTTTAGGATATATATAATTAGTATAACAAAGACTCACATGACTAGTGGTATAAATGATATAAAAATTTATTTCTCTCTCATGGAGAGACCCCAGAGCAGATTTTAGTATTGTCTGTATCTTTCTAAGTTATGGCTGGATGGCTCTTTGATCAGGTCAGGAATGGTTCAGTGGTTGGCCCTGTCTTTAGCAATGTATTTTCTTCAAAATCTTAATAGGCTTATGGTCTATTGGTTTCAGATTTGTTTCACAAAGTGAAAATGAAAGTGAAAGTCACTCAGTTATGTCTGACTTTTTGTGACCTCATGGACTATACAGTCCATGGAATTCTCCAGAATACTGGAGTGGGTAGCTTTTACCTTCTCTAGGGGATCTTCCCAACCCAGGGATCAAACCCAAGTCTCCTGCATTGCAGGAGGATTCTTTACCAGCTGAGCCACAAGGGAAGCCCAAGAATACTGCAGTGGGTAACCTATCTCTTCTCCAGCGGATCTTCCCAACCCAGGAATCAAACCAGGGTCTCCTGCATTGCAGGCTGATTCTTTACCAGCTGAGTTATCAGGGAGGCCTGTTTCACAAATAACTTATTTGTGAAATAAGCCAAAGATACTCTCTAGTCAGACTTCTTATACCTGAAGACATTTTATTAACTGGACTTGTTTCTTTGCCCATTCTCCTCAAGTTATTAGTGCCTCGTTGAGTTCATCCGGGTAATAGAGTTAATTGGGAAGGCTCTAACATTAATCAGATCATTGCTTGTGGACTGGACTCACTGACTTATGGGGAGATACTTGAGAGGGCCTGGGGGCACAGTATTTTCTTGTCGAGTTTCTGTCTTTAAATCACTTCTTAGCTGTGTTTCAGTTTTGGATATAGAAGTAATGAACTTTTTCAATGTTGCACATTTCTAAATTACAGGACTCTTTGTTCATTTAGATTGAAGATTACATGCAGAGAAAAACTTCCATAAATGTATTCCCTTCAATCCATGCTTGCAAATGTTCTAGAAATGTTCCAGGTATTTTTTCTAGCTCTTTCCTAAAAATCTCAAAATGCAACCAATATACACAAGCATCCTGAGTTTTTGCAACAAATTCCTAAACTCAGGCCATATTCGAATGTGTTCTGCCTTCCAAGCCATCAGAGGTAACAGTTTTTCTAAATGTATTTCCAAGAAATAGTAAGAATCACCAACTTTCCAGTTTCTGAGTTTCTGTCCCTTCCACATGCTTTCTACCTCTTAAGCCAAGGTCACGTATTTTAGGTTCTGTTTTGGCAATTCCAAATTCAAAAATAACAGTAGTTTAAACAAGAAAGTTTATTTCTGTCTTCCTCGGCAGCCCAGATGGAAATGGTCTAGAGCAAGGAAGCAGCTTTGAGACAATGTCCACTTTGTGGCTAAAGATGACTTCTTGAGTTCTTGTCATCACACTTGTGTGATAGCAGCTGGGAAGGAAGAACTAAGAGAAGGAATGTGCCTTCTTTGTCTTAAACACATGACTTTGGGAATTTTGTATCACTTATGCTCCTATTACATTAGCGAGAACTTAATTGTACGACCACATCTCACTAGAAAGAAGGCTGAAAAATGAGGTCTTTACCTGAACAGCCATGATTCCAGCTAAAAATGTTGGTGTGATGTTGGTATCACTGTCCAGACAGATGACTTTACAGACTTTACAGTCAGATGACTGTGACTTTCATTTTATCATTCAGTAACCATTCTCTCCTTTCCCATCTTAGGAACTAAATAACCAAGCATGAACTTAAATGGTGTTTACAGATTCCAAAGTGGCAGAGTGTTTTTGAAGAACGTATGTTTTGTTTGGCAAAGTAATTAACCTCTTGGTAAGGTCAGCATGTATTTCTTGGTCTTGAAGATTTTTATAACATTTCGATAGACCACAAAAGTAACAGGACAACTGTGGACAGAATATTGGAAACTACAGAAACAAAGGAGTGTTTCCCAAATAAATGTTCATTTTTTAATCTTCCTCTCTAGACTTGCTTTCTAGAAACAGCCCTCTTTTTGTCCTTGCTTTCTCCAATGGTCTTTCACTGAATCCACACAGACAAAAAGAACAGAGCATCTACATCTAGATTCAGATCTCCTCAACTGCAGTAAAACCACAGTGATGATTTCCCCCTAGACCTAGCAAGGGCTCATATCAGTAGTCTCAACTATTCTTCAGCCTGTTTCAGACTTTTCTCATTGTGGATTAAATGGTAGTTCAAACTCTGGGGCTTATTAATTCTGCTATGAATAAAACCAGACCTCACTTCTGACTCAGTTTTGATACAAAGCAGTGGAAAGTGTACAGTCCCTTGTTTGGTTCAAGAAACTGTGGTTCAGACCGTGCTGCGGTAGATATGTCTTTTTTTTTTTTGGTAGATATGTCTTATCCGATCACTTGTAAAATGGGGAACTGATGTCGATTTTCTTATCTCTTCAAGTTTTATATTCGTGATCTTAATTTCAGCTATCAGTTTCCAATGTATATCACTAGCTCTGTTCTTCTTCCCAAGCTTTTTTTCCCTGTATTTCTGATCAGACAGTTAGGAATTATAGTGGAAATTACTTGGGCCATAGATAGTTAAACAGGATGACAATAGAATTTCATAGGACAGTACCTAACCGTCAAATGATAATTACTGTTATCATAGTCATGTGGAATGAACAAATCAATAAATCTGTCATTTGTAATACACTTTATAAGAAATGGTACAGCAGTGTGTGTGTGGTGTTAACATAAAAACTGTTCTACTTGACACAGAGGTGCATCAGAACATTTTTCTTTAAAAGGGGCTATGATTGAGAAATATCACTATATCTAATTTAGAATTTTCCCCCTCTCTGCTCTATACTTTACAAATAATAGATAGTGTTAGTTGTTCAGTTGAGTCTGAGTCTCTGCAACCCCATGAACTGTAGCCCACCAGGCTCCTCTGTCCATGGAATTCTTCAGGCAAGTATACTGGAGGGGGTTGCTATTTCCTTCTCCAGGGGAACCTTCCTGACCCAGGGATCGAACCCGGGTCTCCTGCATTGCAGGCAGATACTTACCTCCTGAACCACCGGGGAAGCCCCGGATAGGTAGTTTATAAATGTTTGGCACTTATTAAAATGATTTAACTAAATATGCAGATTTTAAAATTAGTCTAAGACTCTCCACTAATAATACATTTACATATTAATATGTTAATATTAATAGCATAATAGCTCTATGCCATTGCACTTGATAGTGTATCTCATCTCTATTACATGGATAAATTTACTGGTGCTCAGAGCAGTTTGTTGACTTATTCAGAAGCATATTACAAATAACTAGGAGATTTAGGAACAGAACTCAGGTCAGTTATCTTTAAAGTCTCTTCATCGAAATATTTTACAAAATTTTAAAATGTATGTGTGGAACTATCAGAATACCTATATACTAGCAGTATTTACACCAATAATACAAGCTTAGAGTATTTTCCTCTAGGTCAGCCTGAGACCAAGTCTCTGTGACCTTGTTCTCCCAGAAGAGCAGGAGTGTAGAAACAGAGACTTTACCTGCAGTGGGAAATGCCAGTCAAAACTGTCAAGTGTATCTCACTGATCCTTTCTGGCTTTGTATTGCACTTTCAATTTCATTTGGATCTAAGAGTGAGCGAACAATGAGGAAAAGGAGATTCAAAGAAGGAGTTCTGATACCTATCATTCTTTTATTCCCAGTGTCAACCATCAAAATAACATGCTTTTCAGTCCATCTCTCTTTGACTAACATATGCAGAGATGTCATCAATCATGAGAATGATCAAATGCACTGCAGAGGGTCAGTGAATAGTCAAAGGCAGCCACAGTATCTCGGCAGACCAGTGCCATCATCAAGGGAATTTGCATTTCACGTTTTTAGCTGCAGTTGAGAAAGGCTACTATAAAAATGGTATTAGACCTTTTGGAGGAAAACTTCTCATTAGGACATAATGGAACAGTTTAAAATGTTCAGAATTGGTAGTCTGGATGGAGTCCCTGTTGTGCCAGTGTACTACTTTTCAATAGCTCCATAACAAACTACCAGAAAACTCAGCAAGCCAAAACAATATGCATTTATTATCTCAGAACTTCTGTAGGTAATCATCTGAGCACAGAATCACTAGGTTCTCTGCTTGCTTTCTTGGACATGATGTTCTACTATAAGAGGTGTCTCAAGGGCTGTAATGAAGGTGTTGCCCAGAGTTACAATCCCATTTGAGGCTTGGGTCCTCTTCCTAGTTCCTGCAATTTTTGGTAGAATTTAGTTCCTTGTAGTTGTAGAACTGAGGCTCTCAGCTTCTAGAGACCATTCATGTAGAAGTCTAAAAAGAAAAGTAAACTACTTTTTAGAGACATAAAGCAGATGAGTAATTACCAAGAGAAGGAGACAGAGTAGGAAGAAGTGGATTACCAAGGGTCTTGAGAACATTTGGGGGATACTGAATTTTTCATAATCTTGAACTGTGGCGATAATCTCTCAGGTTGTATACATATGGTAAAATTAAACAAATTATATTCTTTAAACGTGCAGTTTATTGAACATCAATTGTATCTCAATCACTTTTAAAAACAATATAAGGGAAGAGTAATCACCATGCAAAGCATACTGAAGTCTTTCTGCGATGAAGAGCTAGGATGCCCTTAGCTTGTCATAGTAGAAACAAACTTATGAGAAAGACATTTTCCTGGCAAACGCAGCTAAGACTTAATTAGTCAGCATCTACTTATTGAGCACTTGCCATATGCCTTGCATGATGTTAAGCACTTTGTGTATATATATATGTGTGTGTATATATATGTGTGTGTGTATATATATATATATGTTATCTTATGAGACCATCATTCTGCAATACAGTAACTTCGAGTGGCTCATTCCTTCCATAAAAAAAAATGCTCTTGAGATACTACACACAAAAACATTAACAACCTTTCACCCCAAATAAAGATAAGCAATGTTCTGAGAGATACCATAGCAGAGGCTTCTGAGTTACAGAATACTACAAATAAAACCAGCTGGTTTTACAGATAAAACCAATTTTTTTTTCAGGCTCTATCTAGAAAGTTTACTTGTTCAGAAAGTACAAAATTTAGAGAGGAGAAAGGGAGAGATGACTCTGTCCACTGACATTCAAGCCTATCAACAGCAAAATCTCTAGCCAGTAGAAGGCTCTTTATGAAATGTATAATTAGTCTAACATTGTACCACTACTATTTATTCCAATGCGTAGCAAGGTCAGTGTTCTCCAAAGGAAAGGGAACTGTCTTGTGATTGAAGTATGGAAAGAGGTCAAGATCTGATGTAATATTGACCCAGATCGGTGAATTCTTCACATGACTAAATGAGATATTTGAACGGGGAATAACGTAAGCATCAGAGCAGCCCTTTCAAAGAGCTGCCACAACGTGAGAATTGGATGGTTGGTAGGAGAAGGTAGTGTCGCGTGCACGCATGCCTGTGTGCTCAGTCGTGTTTGACTATTTGCCACCCCGTGGACTACAGCCTGCCAGGTTTCTCTGTCCATGGGGTTTCCTAGCCAAAAATAGTTGGAGTGGGTTGCCATTTCCTTCTCCAGGGGATCTTCACAACCCAGGGATTGAACCCAGGTCTCCTGCATTGGCAGGAGATTCTTTACCACCAAGCTACCTGGGAACCCAGGTAGTGTCACAGTTATGTCTTCATGAGGCCTGGGAAATGATGAAACAGAATCAGACTAGTAAATAAGCCATGACTTTGAAAATCTTATTTATGTAGCTATGGGGCATCTCTGAGCCCTATGCTGGAAGTGTTCATTTCAGACCTATGTGCAAGTATATATAAAGCCACAAGGTTTATAGAACTTCTCTGATCAGTTAGGCAGATGAGCAGCAGACTCTCAGTTGGGAAGGTTCGTGAAACTGGCCTACTGATCTTGCACACCAGGCCTTATCTACCCATGGAGTACTCACACATGAGTGAGGATATTTCAAGGGCTTTAAGATGACTGATTTTTTAAAAAGTTGGTTCATGCCTCAGATTCCATATTTATTAACTTCATTTTGAAACTCTGATCACTATTAAATGAAAACAATCTCTGAAAAGGTTAATAATTTTAGCAATTTAAATTATATTAATATTTATAATAAGCTAGAATCTATAATTTTGAAAATATAATTATACCATTTAATTATAATTTTTTATTATAGTTATATAATTATTATACAATGATAGTATTTTAAGAATGGTAAATATCTAAGATAAGGTGCTCACATTGCTTTTTGGTCTTTGTTTCCAACGGAGTCTAAAATTTTTATGCAACAGAAAGTTGTTCATGTAGAAATCTGTAAGATTGTTTCACTAGGCTCTTAGGAGTATATCCACTACAGGCAAAGAAGAGGCTTAGAAATAAAGCAGAAGAACTTTAAAAATTTTCAACTGCTGTTTCATTAGATAAAATCATGCTATTGCAAATGACTTGAATCTGGAAAGTAGTAATTGGAATCTAATGCAAAACTCATGGATGATAATATTGCCATAGTATCAGGATTGTAAAACAAGCAGCACTTTTTGGAGTGAATGATGGAAATTTACCTTCAAATACTGTAAAACACCTTTTGTCTTCAGAGACTTGGTCTATCAATGCAATTTGGGGCTCTATTATCAAACACTTTTAACGCATTTGAATAGACTGAATCCATCCCTCTTCACCTCTCCTGTTTCAGATTCCTTTATATTCTGCAGTATAAATTTGCTCACAATCAACAAATAAAGGATTATTTTTCAAATTGGGTACAAATCCAGTTTTCAAAATTTAATGAAATTAAAATTAAAGTAACACATCAAGGAAGCTTGTAATGGTTAAAACTTAGATGGAGCAATATTTGTTCTAGGAAAGCTGCTTTTCTTTTTCTCTTGCTTTTCTGAAAGTGAGTCAGCCTTTTACCTGTGTGATAGCACTCATTCTAGATTTAGAAAACCTTGCGGGACTTACCTGGTGGTTCAGTGGTTATGAGTTGGGGCTTCCACTGCTGACGCCTGGGTTCAAGCCCTGGTCAAGGAACTAAGATCCCATAAGCCAAGCAACGTGACAAAAAAAAAAAAAAAAGAGAGAGAGAGAGAAGGAAAAACAAAGAAGAACAAGAAAACCTTGCCTGGAAAATCTTTTGCTTGGCTTTCATTTCATGATATTATTATTTTTACATATTTACAAACTTCTCCCAAAGCAGTAATAGTAAAAAATTGCCCCCCCCCCCGAAAAAATTGCCCCTATGCCCCTACCCATACCTATGAGGTAACCAAGTCTATCTATTTAATTGGACCAGACAATATCTTGTCATCTCGTTGTATTAGCATATCTTATTCTTATTGTTTAGGACACTCTCATTTTTTAACCTGGGCATGGATTTGTTAGAAAATATGATAAAGTAATGGACTCTTTTCTCATAAATAAATGCACATACACAGAATTTTGCACATGCACTGCCTGGCTTAGACACAGTCCCCTACAGAGTAATCCTTACACTGCCAGACACTGATGGTGCCCCAATATCTGTCATTGTATTTGGAGTATTTGTTTATGTATTTGACTGTCTCCAGTATGCTAAACTCCTAGAAGATGAGGTTTATCCCTTATTTGGGTTTTATCTCCGGGATGCTTAGTAAATATTTGTTGAATGAATTGAATCCTTGAGTTTCAGCTACTTGAGGCTCAATCTGTCACCAATGATAAATATTTAAGAGCAAATTCAAAATCTGGACACATGTTTCTCAACAAAAGTTAAACGAATGCTGCAACATTTTAGTTGCTTGAATATATGGTACTGTGTAATGAAAAAGATGTTTCAGTTCAGTCACTCAGTCATGTCTGACTCTGTGACCCCATGGACTGCAGCACGCCAGGCTTCCCTGCCCATCACCAGCTCCCAGAGCTTGCTCAAACTCATGTCCATCAAGTTGGTGATGCCATCCAGCCATCTCATCCTCTGTCGTCAACTTCTCCTCCCGCCTTCAATCTTTCCCAGCATTAGGGTCTTTTCCAATGAGTCAGTTCTTCGCATCAGGTGGCCAAAGTATTAGAGTTTCAGCTTCAGCATCATCTTTCCTTCCAATGAATATTCAGGACTGATTTCCTTTAGGATGGACTGGTTGGATCTCTTTGCAGTTCAAGGGACTCTCAAGAGTCTTCTCCAGCACCACAGTTCAAAAGATGTTCATCCCACATTTTTCCATTCTGGAGAGAGTCATCAAAAAATTAAGCCAGATACTTCTAGGCTTGCTGTGAGGTTGTTGACTGACCCTGCTACCTCCTAGATATCATGCCAACACTGACACTCATTTTTAGATGATATAAGAGGAACAGAGAGGGAAGGGGGGGTATACTAGCTTTCTATTTCTGCACAACAAATGGCTTAATGGCCACAAACTTAATGACTTAAAACAACATACATTATTTTCTGACAGTTTCCCTGGGTACAGGTTGGCTGAGTCCTGTGCTCAAAGTCTCACAAGATTAAAATCAAAGTGTCAGCCAGACTCTATCCTCATCGGAAGGTTCAACTAGGGAAAGATTTGCTTTCAAGCTGCCTCAGAGAGTGTGCACAATTCATTTCTGGGAGCTTATGGAACTGGGGCTCCCACTTGTCTTCATTCTAGAACGATTTCAGCTTCCAGAGGCCACTCTCAGGTCCTTGCCCTGTGGGCCCTGCCAACGGCCCTCTCTCACTTACACTCTCTCTGCCCAGTTTCTTTTAGGTGCTAATCTAACTAGATCAGGTCCATCCAGATATTTCTCTTTTGATGAACTCAATCCGTTAACAACACATTGAAGGAGTAATATCCCTTTGTTCACAGGTTCCACCCACTCAGTGATGAAGGACCTGGAAGTCTGGCATGCGGCAGTCTCTGTGTGTGTGTGCTAAGTCACTTCAGCCATGTCAGACTCTTTGCGACTCTGTGGATTGTAGTCTGCCAGGCTCCTCTGTACATGGGATTCTCCAGACAAGAACACTGGAGTGGGTTCCTATGCCCTCCTCCAGACTCAGGGATTGAACCTGTGAATCCTGCCTCCTGCACAGGCAGGCAGGTTCTTTATCACTAGTGCCACCTGGTCTTTGGGGGTCACAAAGAGTCAAGCATGACTGAGAGACTGAACAACAAAACCTACCCAAAGGAGACTATCCCACAACATGCGTACACAAGAGGCAGAAATTGTGAGGGTTCCTTGAGAATTCTGCCCACCATGGAGATATGCCAAGATGTGTCTATGGAGCTCTGTAAGCACAGTGAGATACAGGGGAAGAATCTCATTTCTCACTGAAGTCCTACGCTGCTGGAGCCCTTGAACCAGAGAAGAGCATGGAAGGGGAGCTCCTGGGAGGAACTGATACACATTCCCTAAGATCTGTGGGTGTTGGTCCTTTATTGGACCGAAACGTCGACGATGAGTGAAAGAAGGAAAGAGGCTAATATTCCCTGGGTTATGCAGCTGGCTTTCGCGCTCCAGGGAATCAGTCAGAAATATATATATATATATATATATAGAGAGAGAGAGAGAGAGACAGAGAGAGAGAGAGAGAGAGAGAGAGAGAGAGAAAGAAAGACATGGGGACGCAAGCTCTGATGGAGCAAATGTGTTTTAATCAACATGGTGTGGGCATATATATAACTTACAAGGTAGTTATTCTCAGCAAAGATAAAGATTAAAATTCCAGACTTACAAAACATAAGGCGAGCCCTATTAAAGAGAGAGAGTTGTAAACAATCACTTTTTACTGTATGGTTCATAAGAAGGAAGAGGGTACTTATCACCATATTGAAAAACTAACGAAGGACATGCCTGGATTCCTCAGCCCTGGGAAAGGCGTGCCTCTCCTCTTAATTCCTGAATATTCAGGAATTAATAAGGACCAGAGGATTCCTGACAGATCCAAAACAACACACAGGAAGCCTCCTGTTAAATGCTTCCTGACAATGGGTATATGTAAAAATTGTTACATTTTACAGGCAGCATATTTTCTGCAGTGGCAGAAGACGACAGAATTTTGGCAGCAGAGAGACAGTAACAGGTGGTGATGTGATGCACATTAGGAGAGTCACCCCTTTCCAGTTTCCAGGACTTCCATGGAGGGGGTAAAGAGGTGCACCCTTCTGGGAGGTGGGCCGCTGGAACATGGACTAATCCAAGGATACGAAAGGGAGACTAGGCTGCCCCTCCTTGAGGGGTCCCAGAGGCTGAGGAAGCTGAGAGAAAGTTGAAATCCTTCCCAGGAGAGCCATGTACAGAATCTCGGTGAAAACTGTTCTATCAGAAGAGCAGAGGTGCTTGACCTGAGCCTAAGTCTTAGGAGGCCTCCCACTATCAGTAGGTGACCAGTGTCTCCAAAAGATCTTTGCTTCTCCTAATTCTCTTTCTGACTTCTCAATCAGGGGAATTGAGCACTGAAATACAGAAGGGAAGGAGTAACCCAAATCAGACCATTCTTTCGCCCCATTGCAGATCTTCCAGCCACAAGCTTGGTCTACTAGAAAGGGGGGAATAGTAGGTAGGAAGATTAGAAATGTCATTTAAGCCCATGGGCTTCCCTAGTGGCTCAGATGATAAAGACCCTGCCTGCAGTGCTGGAGACCCGGGGTTCGATCCCTGAGTTGGGAAGATGCCCTGGAGAAGGAAATGGCAACCCACTCCAGTATTCTTGACTGGAGAATTCCATGGAGATAAGAGCCTCAGGCTAAATATAGTTCATGGGGTTGAAAAGAGTCAGTGACAACTGAGCAACTAACACTTTCACTTTTCACTTTACTTTAAGCCCATATAAGATGAGAATCTTAAACAGATCTGGACTTCTAGTGAAAGATATGACATATTCACAAGATGTCCTTAAAGAGTAAGTCAGTGACACGGGACAAAGCATAACTGAAAGCAGCAACTGGAGAAAAATAAAAGCATTTCATGTCATAAACTCATTTTAAGGCTATTCAATGATACTATTACAAATATATTTAAAATTTCTCCAAAGCTTCCAAATTTTTTATATTCAAAAATAATTTTTCCCCTATGACTCCCAATTTTCCAAGAAACAAATGATATCACTAAGTTACACAGTAGAGTGAATTAGATCCAGATACATTTCCCAAAATTAAGCTTTGGTAAGAAGGGTTAGGATGTGTCGACTGAAAAATACAGTCACAACCTGAAAGTAGAGAGCTCTTTTATTTGGTGGGAATGTTCAGGACTCTGAGCCTGGGAGACAGTATCTCAGTAGCTCTGAAAAGAAAAGTGTTCCAAGGCAGGGGGGAATTCAGGCTATATATAAATTTGCAACAAAGGGAGCAAGCAGTCTGAACATCAAAATTCAGGTATCAAGTTAAAGAATTTAGCATTCCATGTTTGGGAAGATGAAAGCCTCTGGGCTCACTGAATTCATTCCTTCCATAATCACCTTAGCCATCTGGGGTCAATCCTGCTTGCCTGTTCACCTTGTTCTTGCGTTCCCCTAGTTCCTCAGCTATCATCATGGGGGGTGATGACACCCTCTGGATCGCAGTTTGGGGAGCCCCCATTCACATTCGGACACCGGAAATCACTGATGGCTGTGACGTTGCACGTTTATTAATATGGCAGGAGATAGTCACATTTCACAGATGAAATCAGTGCGCAGCATGTATTAGTGAGGTGGTGAAGAAAATGACTAATTAGAGAAATACTCAAAAACCACAGCTGGGTGGAAAAAAGATGCAAAGTCTGAAATTTTTGCCAGTAACAGGACATTAAAAGGAGGTCCTAAATTTGTTTCTGAATGCAGCTATAATTTCACGTATGGTATGCTTGGCATTTAAAATAATGTGAAGATACATCTGATAATACAAAAGTATTTCCCAAGAAAAAACAGCTGATTTCCCAGGGAAACAGCTGATTTTGGACACCCCCCTCTAAAATACGTTGACTCGTTATAAGATGAATCTAGTTTCTATGATGCTCAATCATTTGAATATAATTGTGCTGAATATAAATCATTTATATAAAACTTAAGCACAAATGATAAACCAGAAGTTGTTATTGTTGCATTGGTAGTCCAACTGATACCCGTTGCATTTTGCGTTCCCATGGTACGTATAAAATGGTATGCTTGAGTGTGGGTGTGCATGTGTGTGTGTGTTTATAAGTCACAACAGCACATTAATCATAGCCTAAACCTTTAGAAAAACTTATCTTTAACTCTAGGCAAGCAGTAGTAAGGGCAAATTAGTATCAGAAGAAACCAGTCTCTTCCAATTTAACAGTAAGAAGTATTAAGTTTAGTCACATTCATATGTTGGAAAAAACCACGTGTTCCAACAGAAGGAAAAATAGGTTACAAAGAACTAACTTGATTTTGCCAGTTTGGCATATGGATAGCCAGCACAACAAACAGGACATCTGAATGTTAAACTAACTTTTAAGACATAACACCACTAAAATCCAATTTTGCTAAAATTCTTTATTTCAAGACAATGTTATGTAAAATTTCAGTCTTTTACAATAAATACTTTAAATGTTTGAAATGATTGCTTCAAATATATGAACTATTTTGCTAGGAAGTCCTATGTGCTACATACTTTGTGCATGTGCAACAAATTCTGGAGTCACCGATGGAAGATGAGTGTAGTGGATGGTGAACCACTAATGAACAATGTGCCCTTGAAAATGCCTTGGCAACACAATTGAGGCTATGTGGCATGCATTATGTATGATTTTAAATGTGATTAACAACATTATAATATTTACTCTCTTTCAAGCTCAGGTGTAGTGTTTTATAAAAGAGAATTTGCTATTTTAGATTGTGTCAGTTTTGGAATTTTTTCTATTTTGGATAATTGAGAAAGTGTTAAAAGTATATTTATGTATATAAATATATTTATATATACACATAAACATAATACTTGAATGCTTGACTGTACAAAAGACATTTGGGGATGGTAAAAAACTGGTAGAAGTGGCTGCCTTTCAGATTAGGATGATGTGGTCAGGGACAAAGGTGAGAGAGTGTTTTAGTTTGGTTTTCTTTCAAAGAAGATGCTGAGTTAAGAACGTGAGTACAGGTGATCCGTAAGAGATGATGGCAGGAAACACAAGCTACAGGAGTGGAGAAGGTGAGACAGGGAAGTATAAAATTCAGAGTATGGTGATGAGCATATCCCCACTGTGGACAAGGGCTCAGTCCCACTGGGAACTCCTTTAGAAACAATGTGAAATGTACTTCAGAATTTTCTCTCTGGATGATCCACCCACTCCCACGCTTAGCCTGCCGTCATGGTCAAGAGCACCCCAGGAATGTTTTCTCCATGCTTGCTGTGCAGAAAAGAGATACTCAGATGCTTGGGGTAGAAGTGGCCATTATCTCTCCAGCGATTCCTTGGGTGCTGGAAGGCTGGGGAGAACGTTTTCACAATCCACCCAGTCCACCCGGCCCTGACTTCCTGCTTCCGCTGTTTTGCCCAGTGTCGCTCCCTGTTAGACCCTGCTTCCCATCCCTGATCCTCTATCCACAACCATGCATTTCTTGCACAAGGAAATATATGGAACAGATTTTATTAAAAGTTTGAGATAACAGAGTCTGGAAAACCTTAAATAATTTGGAATTAATTATTAGCATTTCTGTTCTTAAAAGGGCTTCCCAGGTGGCTCAGTGGTAAAGAATCTGCCTGCCAGTGCAGAAGACACAAAAGACGTGGATTTGACCCCTGGGTCGGGAAGATCCCCTGGAGTAGGAAACAGTGACCCACTCCAGTATTCTTTTTTTTTCCATTTATTTTTATTAGTTGGAGGCTAATTACTTTACAATATTGTAGTGGGTTTTGTCATACATTGACATGAATCAGCCATGGATTTACATGTATTCCCCATCCCGATCCCCCCTCCCACCTCCCACTCTACCCAATCCCTCTGGGTCTTCCCAGTGCACCAGGCCCGAGCACTTGTCTCATGCATCCCACCTGGGCTGGTGATCTGTTTCACTATAGATAATATACATGTTTCGATGCTGTTCTCTCGAAACATCCCACCCTCGTCTTCTCCTACAGAGTCCAGAAGTCTGTTCTGTACATCTGTGTCTCTTTTTTTTTTTTTCATATAGGGTTATCGTTACCATCTTTCTAAATTCCATATATATGTGTTAGCATGCTGTAATGTTCTTTATCTTTCTGGCTTACTTCACTCTGTATAATGGGCTCCAGTTTCATCCATCTCATTAGAACTGATTCAAACGAATTCTTTTTAATGGCTGCCACTCCAGTATTCTTGCCTGGAGAATTCCATGGACAGAGGAGCCTGGTGGGTTACAGTCCATGGGGTTTCAAAGAGTCGGACACAGGTGAGCAACTTTATTCTTTTTCCTTCTTTCTTAGAAGACTCTTGGGAATCTCCCTTGCATCAAAGCAAGGATTCTCATCATAGTTTCCCACAATGTAGTGTAGCCTTCTCTGCCTCTTCTCTAAAATCCTTACTTTTCCCACTCACTGTTTACAGGATCATATTCCTAAACTTCTTGGGCAGAGCAATTTAACTCTGCTGTTTTCTTACAGATGTTTGTGAAGCTTCATCTTCTACACCCAAGATTAATTACCATGTTATTTTCTTATCAAAGGCAGTTCTCTCTGAAGAGTAACTTTAGTTCTTACTCTTAAGGTAACAGAGGATGAGATGGTTGGATGGCATCACCGACTCGATGGACATGAGTTTGAGTAAGCTCCAGGAGTTGTTGATGGACAGGAAAGCCTGGCATGCTGCAGTCCATGGGGTTGCAAAGAGTTGTACACTACTGAACAACTGAACTGAATTGAACTGAACTGAAGATAACAATTACCTTTTTTAAAAAAACCCTGCTATACATGTAAAGTTGAAGCATAGTAAACTGTATTATCTTTTTTTTTTAAGAATTTTTTTGATGTGGACCATTTTTAAAGTCTTTATTAAATTTGCTACAACATTGCTTCTGTTTTATTTAATTTTATTTATTTATTTTTTTGGGGCAGCTAAATGTGTGGGCTATTAGCTTCCTAATCACAGATGAAACTCATATCCATTGCATTGGAAGGCAAAGTCTTAATCACTAGACCTCCAGGGAAGTCCCTATGTATTATCTTGATTCAGTCTGAGTCCTCTTCTTAGGTCCCTGATTCGCTCTTTTCTTCCTACATAGCTTTTGTTGAAATGTCTACCTCTTGCTGACCTTTATGTTTCTTAGACATTTCTTGTTTAACCCAAGAATCACTGTGTAATGAATGCTCTGTGCTCATATAACTGGTAAACTCTTCCCCTTTGTGAAGGATTAAACTTCTTATAGCAGGAAGAAATTTTTCTGGCTTGTAGTTCTAACTGAAAGCAGCATCCCTCCTCCACTCAGCAATTTAATCTTCTTCCCCCATTTGGGTCAGACTATGACACTTGCTGAGCTAAAGAAAGTGAGCATCAAAGAACTGATGCTTTTGAACTGTGGTGTTGGAGAAGACTCTTGAGAGTCCCTTGGACTGCAAGGAGATCAAACCAGTCAATCCTAAAGGAAATCAGTCCTGAATATTCATTGAAAGAACTGATGCTGAAGCTGAAGCTCCAATACTTTGGCCACCTGATGGGAAGAGTTGACTCATTGAAAAAGACCCTGATGCTGGGAAAGATTGAACTCAGGAGAAGGGGATGACAGAGGATGAGATGGTTGGATGTCATTATCAACTCGATGGACATGAGTTTGATCAAACTCGGAGCTGGTGATGGACAGGGAATCCTGGCATGCTGCAGTCCATGGGGTCTCAAAGAGTCAGACAGGACTGAGCAACTGAATTGAAATGATGGCACTTGCTGGGTAATGCCATTAAAAACTCTCTAGGTCAAAGAAGCTCAAAGTGAATGTTGTTCAGTCCTGACTCTTTGCAACCCCCTGGACTATACAGTCCATGGAATTCTCCAGGCCAGAATGCTGGAGTGGGTAGTCTATCCCTTCTCCAGTGGATCTTCCTGACCCGATCTTCAGGAATCAAACTGGGGTCTCCTGCACCACAGGCGGATTCTTTACCAACTGAGGAACATTACTGTTTAATCATGCACGTTCCAGTGGCATCCCTTGATTCTCTATAATTATCAGAGGATGCATGAGAGATTCTCAAATTGAGTTTGAAAAGACTTATATTTCATGCTGCAAGTCTTCCATCCTGAACTGAGCTACGCAGGTAACTTTAGGAAAACTTTAGGGAAATAAATATGTTATTTATTGCTTTGGAGCTTTTAATGTTGACATGATCCCTCTTTTACCGTGAGGGAATTTGACTAATGGCAAGTCTATAATGGGTAAAAAATCAGAGAAAAAAAAAAAAGGAAAGCAAGATTCTTTCCAACTCCCACCTCCATTCTAATTCCCAGGCCAATATGCACTGTTCATTCAATCATCCTCTTAGGAGGGAGATGAGTTCTGATGAAAATACAACTTCAAGCAATTACTAAGCTCAGCTTTCCTTCTTAATGATCTAGCTCATAATTGGTCACAATGATTTCCCAAAAGGTTCTTGCAAATTAGCATTCAATTGAAACAGGCAACTTCCAATAAGTCCTGGAACCAGGTCATGAAGATACAAATTTATCTCCTGGAGATTTTTAGGTGTCTATACAGCTAAGTTCTTCCATCTTCAGGCATCTTTCAAATTACCATTCTATTATTACTTTTTCCCAGAGGTTTGACATTCTGCTCACAGCCTTGGAGGTCTAATTCTTGCTCTGTCTCTGTCTCAACCCCTCAGTTTTTCTCACAGTCAAATACAAATAATACTGTCAAGCTGTCTAACATCATTGCAGTGATTCATAACTAGAAATTCTTGTTTTAAAGCACTTCCCAATTATTCAAATGATAGATTATTTTAGAAGAGAAAAAAATAAGCTAGTATATGAAAAATATTGAATACAATGATAAAATACAAACTTTACCACCTGTTTTAAAATGTCTTAAATCAAGAAATGAGAATTTAAAGTAACTGTTTCCTTAGCCTAAAGACACAAAAAGACCTGTCTATTTATGTTTTGGGAAATAGCTGTGTTTTAATGTTTGGGGAACAAAAAACATTTGTATTATATCACAGACGTCCATGCTTAGGGAACAATTGGAAGACAGAACACAGGAAAAGTGAATCCTTCTCCTCTTTCCTCTTCCTTCCTTCCCCCTCATGCCCACCCTGAGTGATTGTTCACAGCTGAAATGAACAAGATGTTTCCGTGTAGTCGGTGGGCTCAAGTAAAGCTGATGTCAATAATACTTTACATTTGCATAGCATCTTATGATTTTCAAAATGCTTTTGCTTAGATTGTTTCATTTAGAGAGAAGCATTGTACAGATGTTTTGTGGATTTGCAACCATTAAAATTGCCAATTCTGATTAGGCTAACGTTTTAGGTTCTGTTTCTTTCTTTTTTTTTTTTTTTTAAATTTATTTATTTTTTCAGTGGGTTTTGTCATACACTGACATGAATCAGCAATAGATTTACACGTATTCCCCATCCCGATCCCCCCTCCCACCTCCCTCTCCACCCGATTCCTCTGGGTCTTCCCAGTGCACCAGGCTCGAGCACTTGTCTCATGCATCCCACCTGGGCTGGTGACCTGTTTCACCATAGATAGTATACATGCTGTTCTTTCGAAACATCCCACCCTCACCTTCTCCCACAGAGTTCAAAAGTCTGTTCTGTATTTCTGTGTCTCTTTTTCTGTTTTGCATATAGGGTTGTCGTTACCATCTTTCTAAATTCCATATATATGTGTTAGTATGCTGTAATGTTCTTTATCTTTCTGGCTTACTTCACTCTGATAATGGGCTCCAGTTTCATCCATCTCATTAGGACTGATTCAAATGAATTCTTTTTAACGGCTGAGTAATATTCCATGGTGTATATGTACCACAGCTTCCTTATCCATTCGTCTGCTGATGGGCATCTAGGTTGCTTCCGTGTCCTGGCTATTATAAACAATGCTGCGATGAACATTGGGGTGCACGTGTCTCTTTCAGATCTGGTTTCCTCAGTGTGTATGCCCAGAAGTGGGATTGCTGGGTCATATGGCAGTTCTATTTCCAGTTTTAGGTTCTGTTTCATTTACTTCTTTTCTCTTGCCTTCTGATTTACTATGCTGATATAAAATGTCAGTCATGTTCCAATTACTAAAGCTCTTCCTTAAATGAAATCATAAGAAGGTTTACATCAGAAAGAGCTTTGGATAAGTTTCATTCTAACCTTCTTATTTTGTAGATGAAACACTGTGTTTCAGAGAGACTGTGAATTGCCCAGGCTCCATTTTCTGCTCTAAAATCTGGAAGGTTTGCTGATGCAAACTGTGTAGGTCATTTATTTCTATTTTAAATCCTTTCTTTGTTTTAGGAAAGACTTTTCAGAAGGAAATTTATTCAATGTTTACAGTGACTGCTTTCTTTTTTTCTTCTTGTCTAATATTATCTGATATCTTTTTTTGGCCTTTCAGCTCTTTATTTCTTATTTAAAAATTTTTTGTTGGAGGATAATTGCTTTACAATGTTGTGGTGGTAATATGTTTTATTTTCATAATTAAATCAAAGGGCTTTAGACTCCTAATTAGGTTTCATTTTCACTCTTTTCTCTTTAGATCCTTGTAAGTATCTTGTAAAAGAGGCACAGCAGATATTTTTAGCCCTATTTTAGAGTTAAGGAATATGATTGGAGAGGACACATGAACTTTGCAAGTCACATAGCTAGTTGGTGAATTCATAATATTAGAAATCAGCTTGTCTGATTTTTAGTCTTTTTTTTTTTTTTTTCCTTTTTGCTACATATCATGGTTGTTGGCCTTACAAACGTTTGGAATCATCAGATTCTCCTGAAGATAGATCTTTGCTTTTTTTCTAAATAGCTTGAAAAAAGGAAATGGTAACTGAATTGGATACAAGTTGAAGGCTATCATATGTGCATGTATTTGTAAAAATGCTTAACTGTAACATTATGAGTTTCTCTTTACTATATTATTTTCTATTTCTAGCATTTCCAGATTTAGTTATGTGAAAGATTTTTATATGATGTAAATATACTAAATTTTAAATGGAAAATTTTACATTTAAATTAGATATGCAGTCATAAAATTGGAAAAGATCCTAACTGGAAAGTGGGTGCTATGTATCTACCATATGTCATAAACTGCTTTTTCAGTGTAAATAACCCATGGCAAATCTGAAAACTCCCTAATATTAGTCCCCTTTTTATAGATAATGAAAATGAGGCTTAGAAAAATGAAGTAGCTTGCAAAGAGTTACAGTTCTGCATGATCCCAAGTGTGTGTTTTTTCCTGCCATCTCTCTCATCGTTCCCAAAAAAGCACAACTGAACTACAAAATCTCAAAGCATATAGAAGGCTAATTATTTCAGTCAATTCTGGAAAAAAAAAAAAAAAAACAAAAGTAAACTTCCTTTTGACTGAATAGACCTGTTAAGATATCTTTGTCTACTAAAATTTTTAAATATCTTATGCCAGCAAAACACAAAGTATTCTAGAATGTATGGCTAATACTACATAGTGGCCTTTCAGACTAATATTTGTCCTATTTTTAAAAATTGAGTTATAGAAAACATTCTTTTCTTAATGCCTAATTTATCTTTATTAACTTATACTTATGAAATAATAATAATGAGAATTTTTATCATAATGGATGAACTAAACCAACTGTAACTGAGACTTGAAAAGATATCACAAACTGTTATTTGTACATTTGGAGTTTCACCAACTCTATTGGTTTTAACTTTTTCAAATGTGTAGGTTTTTAAAAAGAAATTTTGTTTTAAATTTACTGTCACTAAAATCATGAGACAGCAGTGTAGTCTTCTAAAAAGCATTGAATGTTATTACAAATAGCAGATGACCTAAATTCTTAGACACACTGTTTTTGTTATGAAATCTTGAGGTTTAATATTTATTGTATCTTAAGTTTAATGTTATTATCAGGATGTGATTTTTAAAGACATGTATAAATGAATTCTTTCCATTTAAAACTGTTTATAAACATAAAAGTGTAAAATAATGCATGTGTAAAGAAAAATACTTTTATGTACTTTATGTACAGTATACATGTACACACAATATAAATATACAGTATAATGAGTAATTATTAAGTGGACATTCATAGAATAATGAAATAGGTTGGGATATAAACACTACCAGCCTCTCCAGAGTGGAGTTCCACTTCTATATACCCATTGTCCATTCTTTTGAGAATTTCTCCTTTCACTTAATAGCTTATCAATAATTCTATTCTCATTATTTTGTATTTCTCTATTTATTTTCATTGATTTATACTATTAATTTCATTGAAATTTTACCACTGATTTATTTATCCTGTGTATTGTTGATGGATATTTGTGTTATTTCCAGTTTGTTGCTATTACAAGTCAATGCTGATATAAATCTTCTTGTGCCTCTCTTCAGGGACATATATTTCTCTAGGGTATATAAGCAGGGTTAGAATTTTTGTTGTGAAGCATGTGTATGTTTAAATTTAATAGAAGTTGTTGCCAATTTTTCAAAATATAACAAAGCTAGTGGAAGTGATGGCATTCCAGTTGAGCTATTTCAAATCCTAAAAGATGATGCTGTGAAAGTGCTGCACTCAATATGCCAGCAAATCTGGAAAACTCAGCAGTGGCCACAGGACTGGAAAAGGTCAGTTTTCATTCCAATCCTAAAGAAAGGCAATCCCAAAGAATGCTCAAACTACCGCACAATTGCGCTCATCTCATACACTAGTAAAGTAATGCTCAAAATTCTCCAAGCCAGGCTTCAGCAGTACGTGAACTGTGAACTGCCAGATGTTCAAGCTGGTTTTAGAAAAGGCAGAGGAACCAGAAATCAAATTGCCAACATCCGCTGGATCATCGAAAAAGCAAGAGAGTTCCAGAAAAACATCTATTTCTGCTTTATTGACTATGCCAAAGCCTTTGACTGTGTGGATCACAACAGACTGTGGAAAATTCTGAGAGAGATGGGCATAGCAGACCACCTGACCTGCCTCTTGAGAAACCTGTATGCAGGTCAGGAAGCAACAGTTAGAGCTGGACATGGAACAACAAACTGGTTCCAAATAGGGAAAGAAGTACATCAAGGCTGTATATTGTCACCCTGATTATTTAACTTATATGCAGAGTACATCATGAGAAACACTGGGCTGGAGGAAGCACAAGCTGGAATCAAGATTGCCGGGAGAAATATCAATAACCTCAGATATGCAGATGACACCACACTTATGGCAGAAAGCGAAGAAGAACTAAAGAGCCTCTTGAAAGTGAAAGAGGAGAGTGAAAAAGTTGGCTTAAAACTCAACATTCAGAAAACTAAGATCATGGTATCGGGTCCCATCACATCATGGCAAATAGATGGGGAAACAGTGAAACAGTGACAGACTTTATTTTTGGAGGCTCCAAAATCACTGCAGATGGTGACTGCAACCATGAAATTAGAAGACTGTTAAAAAAAAAATAAAAGACTCTTGCTCCTTGGAAGAAAAGTTATGACCAACCTAGATAGCATATTAAAAAGCAGGGACACTACATTGCCAACAAAGTTCCATCTAGTCAAGTCTGATTTTTCCAGTGGTCATGTATGGATGTGAGAGTTGGACTGTAAAGAAAGCTGAGTGCTAAAGAATTGATGCTTTTGAACTGTGGTGTTGTCTTGAGAGTCCCTTGGACAGCAAGGAGATCCAACCAGTCTAACCTAAAGGAAATCAGTCCTGAATATTCATTGGAGGGGCTGATGCTGAAGCTGAAACTCCAATACTTTGGCCACCTGATGTGAAGAACTGACTCATCTGAAAAGACCCTGATGCTGGGTAAGATTGAAGTTGGGAGGAGAAGGGGACGACAGAGGATGACATAGTTGGATGGCATCATCAACTCAATGGACATGAGTTTGAGTAAACTCCAAGAGTTGGTGGTGGACAGTGAAGCCTGGTGTGCTGCTGCAGTCCATGGGGTTGCAAACAATCGGACATGACTGAGCAACTGAACTGAACTGAACAGGGAATTAGGATTCCTGTTATTCCATATTTTTTAAATACTTAGTATATTCTACCACTACTATATGGAGTAGCTGGTATCTCATTTTAGTTTCAATTTAATGTTTTCTAGAAGTTAACAAAATTAACATTTTGTAATTGTTTATTGGTCATTTGACTTTTCTGTTTTGTTTCATGAGTGCTCAGAATTTTTCTTTCATTATCCTATTTTATTTTTCTTACTTGTAGAAGTTCTCTATTCAGTTTATAAGTCCTTTATCAGTTGTATATATTGAAAATGGTATCTCCCAGTCTGTATCTTTTTTTTCATTTTCTTTTTGTTGTCTTCTGAAAAATACAAGTTTCTTATTTAATGTAGCTGAACTCTTAATGAGAACAAAACAGCCTAAACATAAAAACTCGACAGGAATATTACAAGAAACAAAATTATTAACAAATCTTTCTCAAGAACATAAATGCAAAAATTATAAAAAAAAATCAACACAACTTCCTGTGAGATATATGTATATACATACGGATACATACAAATACACATTCAGTCACCTGATGATGGCAAAAGTGGCAATGTACTGCAAAGGGGGAAAAATGACCTTGTCAAAAATAGTACTGAGTCAATTGGATTTACCAACAGTGGGAAAAATTTCCTGATGTCTATCTTATACTCATAACAGGATAGCTTACAAATCATAAGAGAAAATATAAAACTGACTCTTTTTATAGACTATATAATTATCTATATTAGAAAATCCTTAGAAATTTTTCTCAAAAAAAGCCCCTGGAATTATTAGGTAAATTCAGCAAGGTCAAGGATCTAAGTTTAATACATAAAAATTAAACAAAAACAAATAAGATAAAATAAAAATTAAATAAACAAAACTGAATTTTTGAAAATACCATTTACGATAGCCAACAAAAAGGAAATAATTTGGGAAAAATTTAACCAAAAATGTTCAATGCTTATACAATGAAAGCTACAACATATTGCTGAGAGAAATTGAACAATAAATGGAGACACAATCTTCATGGATCAGAAGACTCCATATTGTTAGGTGAACAGTTCTCCCCTATACAGTTGACAAAGTCCTGTAGAAAGTCTCAGCCTACTTGCCTGCCAAATTGAAAAGTTACTTCTAAAATGTACACAGGAATTCAGAGTACCTATAAGAGTGAAAAGAATATGAAAGATGAGCACAATTGGGAGACTTATACCTGATAGCAAGACTGACTTAGGTGATAGTTATCAGAATAACCTAGTATGGGCTTAAAGATGGGATATATGGATATATATGTGCATAGAACAAAACAGAGTCCAGAAACAGACTCACAAATACATGATCAACTGATCGACCAAGAGGCCTGCATGATTCAGTGTAGGCAGTGAGAGTCTTTTAAATATGAATCTCAACATAATTATGCTAGTGAAAGGAGTCAGATGTAGTAGACTGATAGATTTAATTTATATTCTGTATGTTTAATTATACAGAATTCTAGAAAAGCAAAGCCATAATGATGAACGGTAGGCTGCTAGGGGCTGAGAGTAGTTTTACTGTGAAGAGGCACAAGAGAACTCATGGAGGATAATAGTTTTCTATAGCTTGATTGTGATGGGTGTTTCAAAAACTATCTGTATTTATCAAAATACAGATTCATGCAGTTAAAATTGGTGAATTTTGATTTTATCTCAATAAAGCAGATTAAAAATAGTTTTTTAAAACGTGAAAACAAATGTTTTCTCTATGGAGACGGGAAATAACGTAACTAAACAACATATTAAGACTCGATAGGGAATTGTTGCTTTCCTCTGAAAGAAAGAGGTAGCAGTATGGAAATGAGTAGCACCAGAACTGGCAACTTTCTGGATCTCCAACACAGTGCTACTTTCTCTTTATCACATATCTGTTACTTGTTAAAGACATACTTGTTAAAATTATTTTTGGTTATTTCAGACAAGCAATGCACAAATGAAATTAGTTGGAGGATAAGATGATTCTTTGTGTTTACTTAATTATAGTTGCCCAAGATGTAGGTTACTATTTGGGGCTTTGCTGATGGCTCAGTGGGTAAAGAATCTGCTTGCAATGCAGGGGCACACCCCTGGGTCAGGAAGATTCCAGAGAAGGAAATGGCAACCCACTCCAGTATTCTTGCCTGGGCAACCCCACAGGTAGAGGAACCTGGTGGGCTACATACAGTCCATGGGGCCACAAAGCCAAACAGAACTAAGCAGACACAGTTGACCAAGATAAAGATCATTATTTGTTTTAAATAGCCCTCATGCCATTTCATTGGTAACAGAGATGAGGAAATCGTCTGTAGATTTCATACTATGTTTAAATTCAGGTCAAAGAAAGAGGTGCCGTTAGTTTTATAGTGTGGAAACAAGTCTCAGTCTGTACTGAGTATCTGTGCAAATCCCATGGAGTGATTTTTTATGAGTCAGTCTTTGTTGCAACACCTGAATCTATTTTTCCTTTTTTCCTAGAATTTATACACATTGTCAGTAATGGTATGTGCTAGGAAGGAGAGAAAGAAGGAAGGAAGGAGGGAAGAAAAGGAGACAGAAGGTAAGAAAATCTAAAATACCTAGTATTGAATAAAGACTTCAGGGTGTCAGGAATTGTGTGCCTGTAGTTGAGTAAATTATCACCAGATAGCACTTTTACATATCTGGTAGTGGAGAATGTGTCATAAATTTCCAGCCAGTACTATGAATTGTGACTCAAGTTTTCTTAAATAAACTTGTTATTGGTAGAATACAATTATGTAACTCATTAACTTGCTCTAGTGTACCAGAAGTAGTACACAACTACTATTTGAACATGCAAGTTCATGCTCAAAACCAAGTATTTTATTCAATTTTTACTTCTTTTAAGCATGCTCCAACTATATTCAAGATGCTGTAGGCAACAGGAAGATGAATAAAGCTTATGTCGGGGGTTCTGAGAGAGATCAAGGTATAGATAAATGCCAGTGTTAAAAACACTACAATTATAGTGGTACAAATAAAGTCCCATAAGGTCTATAGAAGATATTAATTCTTAGTGCTAAGATCAAGAAAGGTTTCACTGGTGTTTATGAAATGAAAAGTTCTCTGATTTTCTTTGTCTTGAAGTTAAGTTGTGGTGGGCTGCCAGAGGCTCTTCCGGTTACAAACCTTCTCTTTCTTCCCTTGAATGAGACGGTGAGTGCCCAGCAGCTGGGTCGGTGCCAGACACAACATGAATGCTTTATAGACAGACATCCATCTCCTCTTCCCTGGCCAGTACACCCAAAGTTGGCTCGGGTTGTACCAGGGAGAGTTCTAGACTACTGAAAACTTCCATGAAGGAATCAAAACTCATCTATTCTTTTTTTAAACTGCAGTATAGTTGATAATACTTCTTATAACACAACTTATAATGTGTTAGTTTCAGGGCTATAGCAAAGTCATCCAGTATACATGCATATATTCAGATTCTTTTCCATTATAGGCTGCTTTAAAAAAAAATTATACTTTCATTTGAGTCATCAGGAGAAAGATTAACTTGTGATCCAAGTCAAATGGTCAAATTCATAACAGGCCAGAAAGATTTGACCCTAAGTACAAGCCCACAAAGGAGGGGAACATAACAGACCAAGGAAAGACCTCCACCCCATGTAGAAAAATGAATGGAAGGCTTCACACACACACACAGATGAAATGCTTGGGCCCTGAGGCAAATTTCACAATGGCTATTTCTGTTTCTTTTTAAATACAGGTTTGTTGAGTGGTGTTTTTCCCAGCTATTAAGAAGAAGGCCCCAAGTGCATATGTGGGTGGGGGGGAAGGTGGAAATTAAGCAATAAAATAGTTTTCCCTGGAGGGACACAAGGAAGAAAACAGGAAGCAATATTGAGAGAATTCACTTTTCTCACATTGGGCTTCTTGTCTTTTATTATTGGTCCAGTAAATTTACAGTCACAGTCTAGCTTTGCTGCATCTTCTTTCCTAGGATTAGGTTGGCTAAAAAATTCTCTGTGGACTGTAAGAGAAGACCAGGGACTTGGCCTAGCCCTCAGGTTCTGAGCATGTCTAGAGATGAATGGTTCTGGAAAGGAATAAAGACTCCTAGGAATAAAGCACCCAGTCTGGGTGCTTCAGCACCAGTATGGCAGTCCCTCCTCTCCCTGGGAGTGTGTAAGAAAAGGTCTCTTACTTGTAGGATGGGAGGAGCAGAGGGCTGGCAGCAAGATTACAGTGGAATCCATTTAAAGTTATTACAAGATATTGAGTATAGTTCCATGTGCATGCAGTAGGTCTTTGTTGTTTATTTTACATATAGCAGTGTGTATGTGCTAATCCTAAACTTCTAATTTATTCCTCCCTGCTTCCCTCTTTGGGAAGCATAAGTTTGTTTGCTATGTCAGTAAGTCTATTTCTGTTTCAATAATTTTTTTAGATTCCACATATAAGTGATATTGCAAGATATTTGTCTTTTTCTGCCTGGCTTACTTCTCTTAGCATGATAATCTCTAGGCCCATCCATGTTGCTGAAAATGACAATATTTCATTCTTTTTATGGCTGAAAACTCTATTCTTGAAACCAGTTTAATACTCCTCTTCTTTACCTGGAACATCCCTTCTTCTTTATGCCTCTTCCCTCCACCCACCCCATTCAACTGTGTGTGTGCTATGCCAAGTTGCCTCAGTCGTGTCCAACTCTTTGCGACCCTGTGGACTGTAGCCCACCAGGCTCCTCTGTCCGTGGGATTCTCCAGGCAAGAGTACTGGAGTGGGTTGTGATGCCCTTCTCCAGGGAATCTTCCTGACCTAAGGATCGAACCCACATTTCTTACATCTTCATTACAGGCAGGTTCTTTACCACTAGTGCCACCTGGGAAGCACCCCTTCACCCCATCCAACATGTTGTATATTTAATAGCAAGAATCATTACCTTCCAGCTTGTGTTGTTGTTCAGTCGCCAAGTCATGTCTGACTCTTTGCAAACCCATGGACTGTAGCACACTAGGCTTCCCTGTCTCTCACCATCTCCCAGACTTCATGTCTTGTTACTAATATAAACAGTATTGCTCCTATTAATTAATAAGTTCAGTTTAGTTCAGTCACTCAGTCTTGTCTGACTCTTTGCAACTCCAGATATGCAGCATGCTTGGCCTCCCTGTCCATCACTAACTCCTGGAGCTTGCTCAAACTCATGTCCATTGAGTTGGTGATGCCATCCAACCATCTCATCCTCTGTAATCCCCTTCTCCTCCTGTCTTCAATCTTTCCCAGAATCAGGGTCTTTTCCAATGAGTCAGTTCTTCACATCAGGTGGCCAAAGTATTGGAGCTTCAGCTTCAGCATCAGTACTTCCAATGAATATTCAGGACTGATTTCCTTTAGACTTGACTGGTTAGATCTCCTTACAGTCCAAGGGACTCTCAAGAGTCTTCTCCAGTACCACAATTTGAAAGCGTCAGTTCTTTGGCACTCAGCCTTCCTTATTTCTTATTCTTTATTTCTTCCTTATTTCCAGCTAAGAAATAACAAATATTTATTTGAAAGCCTATATGAATTAGGACCAGTTATGAATGTTTTACGTTATCTCAGGATTTAAGTGTGATAAAATTAAATTCTCTTACATACATTCATACAAGAATGATGTGTTTTATTAGAGAGAGGTAGCATGACATAGAATAGAGGCCTTTAAGCCCTGGAATCAGACTACCTGATTTAAATCTTAGCTCTCATGCATGCTATCTTTGTGTCTGCAAGCAAGTTATCTTCCTTTTTTGTGCCTCAGTTTTCTTACTTGTAAATGGTCATGATAATAGCATTGTTGTAGACTGTGGCAAATTGTATTTTCCCAAGATGGTTGGAATAACATCTCCCATTTCACAGGTCCTTACAGTGTGAATTTATTATTTCCCCTCCAAGAGTTGGAATCTGTATCTCCTCCCCCTGACACTGGGAAGGATTCTGTGACTGCTTCATTCAATGAAGTATGAGAGAAATGAAGTTATACGACTTTCAAGGCTGGGTCATAAACAGTTATACAACTTTGCCTGGCTTTCTTTTTGGATGCTCACTCTTAGAACCCAGACACCAAGAGGAAGCCTAAACATGTAGGTGTTCCAGCACACAGCCCTAGATGAGGTCTCAGCCAATAACTACTGTAAGTGAGGAAGCCTTTGAAATGACTTCTGCCCATACATGGTCTGACAGCAAATGAACGAGAGATCCTGAGAACTACCAGCTGAGCCAAGTCAACTCCTCAAACAATAGAGATAATAACAAAATAATTACTGCTCTATTCCAGTAAATTTGGGGGTGATTTATTATGAAGCAATAGGTAAAGGTTACAGATCAGCTGGGATTTTATCAGGAACTGCTAAAGGTGGCCTTTTCATGTAACCTGGACTTCCTTACAGCATGGTAGCTGGATTTCAAGAACACATATCTCAAAAATCTTAGAGGCTGTATTATGTCACTTCCACTGTTGTCATAGACTCACTTAGATTCACAGGAAAGGAACATAGATCCCATTTCTCAATGTGTGTGTGCTAAGTCCCTTCACTCATGTCCAGCTCTTTGTGACCCTATGGACAGTAGCCCACCAGAATCCTCTATACATGGGATTCTCCAGGCAAGAATACTGGAGTGGGTTGCCATGCCCTCCTGCAGGGGATCTTCTTGACCCAGGGATCAACTCGTATCTCTTAGGTCTCCCGCATTGGCAGGCAGGTTCTTCACCACTAGCGCCACCTGTATGGAATGGATGTAAATATCACGTTGTAAGAAGAGGATGTAGAATGATAAATCTAATTGTAGTCATCTTGAAAAAGCATAATATCCATATGGAATATACATACATTTATCTGGCATGTTTATAATAATGCCTGGCACGATTTTATGAATATTCTTATTGTTCTTATTGCTCCAAAAATATAGAATAGTGGTAAGAATGGAAAGTAATTTGAATAGAGGTAAGTCAGTGAAAGTGAAAGTTGTTCAGTCGTGTCTCTCTCTTTACAACCCCATGAACTGTATGTAGCCTGTGAGGCTCCTCTGTCCACGGAATTCTCCAGGCAAGAACATTGGCGTGGTTAGCTATTCCCTTCTCCAGGGTATCTTCCCAACCCAGGCATAAAACCCTGGACTCCTGCACTGCAGGCAGATTCTTTACCATCTGAGACATCAGGGAAGCCCTCTAGAGGTAAGTCAAGCAGTGATTAAAACAAAAATAGATATGAACTTGCCCCAGACATCCCAGGAAACAGTCTGTCTCCATATTTGGCCCTTTTTTGTGCCCTGATCCCCACTCCCCCTTTATAAGAGTAACACTGTTATGAAGTTCATAGGCACATATCTAGAACTTTTTCTCTGTATTTACATTTGTAAAATTACACAGTTTTGGTTTTCATTGTACTTTCCCCAAACTATCATATTGTAATTTACTAATTTGCAGTCTTCTTTTTAGTTTGTTTTGATCTTTTGTTCTCTTTGCTTACTTAATCATAACTTAAGACATTTGTCATGCTAGTATATAAAAATTTACTTCATTCTATAGTTTCCCTCTCCCCAGTAATCTCCATCAACTTGTTTCCAGTTCTTCACTCTGTAAACAAAGCTAGAGTTTGCACGTTTTCACATTTAAAAGAGCCTCCCAAGTTGTTTACGCAAATGGCTGTGCTGATTCACACTCCCATCTGCTCTGCAAAGAGCACATGTTGCCTTACATCCTTGTTGACAGTGGATATTACTAAAATTTTACATTTTGCCTCCCTGTGAGATCAAAAGCTGATAAATCATTTTAATTTCCATTTTTCTTACGATCAGAAATGTAGAATGTATTTTTTAATGTTTATTGGTCAGTTAAGTCTTCTTTTCTATGTAGAAGAGAAGAAGAAAAATAGAAATAGAGGAAAACAACAGAAAAGGAAAGACTAGAGATCTCTTCAAGAAAATTAGAGATGCCAAGGGAATATTTCATGCAAAGATTGGCTCAATAAAGGACAGAAATGGTATGGACCTAACAGAAGCAGAAGATATCAAGAAGAGGTGACAAGAATACACAGAAGAACTGTACAAAAAAGATCTTCATGACCCAGATAATCACGATGGTGTGATCACTCACCTAGAGCTAGACATCTTGGAATGTGAAGTCAAGTGGGCCTTAGAAAGCATCACTATGAACAAAGCTAGTGGAGGTGATGGAACTCCAGTTGAGCTATTTCAAATCCTGAAAGATGATGCTGTGAAAGTGCTGCACTCAATATGCCAGCAAATTTGGAATACTCAGCAGTGGCCACAGGACTGGAAAATGTCAGTTTTCATTCCAATCCTAAAGAAAGGCAATCCCAAAGAATGCTCAAATTACCACACAATTGCACTCATCTCACACGCTAGTAAAGTAATGCTCAAAATTCTCAAAGCCAGGCTTCAGCAATATGTGAACCGTGAACTTCCAGATGTTCAAGCTGGTTTTAGAAAAGGCAGAGGAACCAGAGATCAAATTGCCAACATTCGCTGTATCATAAAAAAAGCAAGAGAGTTCCAGAAAAAACATCTATTTCTGCTTTACTGACTATGCCAAATCCTTCACCTGTGTGGATCACAACAAACTGTGGAAAATTCTGAAAGACATGGGCATAGCAGACCACCTGACCTGCCTCTTGAGAAACCTGTATGCAGGTCAGGAAGCAACAGTTAGAACTGGACATGGAAAAACAGACTGGTTCCATATAGGAAAAGGAGTAAGTCAAAGCTGTATATTGTCACTCTACTAATTTAACTTATATGCAGAGTACATCATGAGAAACGCTGGGCTAGATGAAGCACAAGTTGGAATCAAGACTGCCAGGAGAAATATCAATAACCTCAGATATGCAGATGACACCACCCTTATGGCAGACAGTGAAGAGGACTAAAAAGCTTCTTGATGAAAGTGAAAGAGGAAACTGAAAAAGTTGGCTTAAAGCTCAACATTCAGAAAACTAAGATCATGGCATCTGGTGCCATCACTTCATGGGAAATAGATGGGGAGACACTGGAAACAGTGTCAGACTTTACTTTTGGGGGGCTACAAAATCACTGCAGATGATGATTGCAGCCATGAAATTAAAAGACGCTTACTCCTTGGAAGGAAAGCTATGACCAACCTAGGTAGCATATTAAAAAGCAGAGACATTACTTTGCCAACAAAGGTCTGTCTAGTCAAGGCTATGGTTTTTCCAGTGGTCACGTATGGATGTGAGAGTTGGACTGTGAAGAAAGCTGAGTGCCGAAAAATTGATGCTTTTGAACTGTGGTGTTGGAGAGGACTCTTGAGAGTCCCTTGGACTGCAAGGAGATCCAACCAGTCCATCCTAAAGGAGATCAGTCCTGGGTGTTCATTGGAAGGATTGATGCTGAAGCTGAAACTCCAATACTTTGGCCACCTCATGCGAAGAGTTGACTCATTGGAAAAGACCCTGATGCTGGGAGGGATTGGGGGCCGGGGGTAAGGGGATGACAGAGGATGAGATGGCTGGATGGCCTCACCGACTCGATGGGCATGAGTTTGAGTGAACTCCGGGAGTTGGTGATGGACAGGGAGGCCTGGCGTGCTGCAATTCATGGGGTCGCAAAGAGTCAGATACGACTGAGGGACTGAACTGAGCTGGACTGAAGTCTCCTTTTATTATCTGTTTATATCCCTTGCCTGTTTTTCTGCTGGCCTGTTTGTCTCTAGCTTATTGATTTTGATGAGTATATACATATAAGTTACATGATACACTAACATTTTCCCGATATTAATTGCTTATCTCTTGTACATGTCGCTAATAAATATGAGCTCCCAAGGTAATGATTACTCTTTCACTTTGCTTTTAGTTTCAGTTTAGACAAACTTGTTAACCTTTTCCTCTGTGACATTTGCTGTTTGTGTTTTAAGACCTTCTTTCCCCCTATACCATAAACACACCCCACCATATTTATTACTAATATGTAATATTTTCATTTAGGTTTTTAGATGCACTGAAATTTATTTCATTTAATGATCTGAGATAAGACTCTGCTTCTCTACCTTTTCGTTTACCCAAAACATTGAGTTCTTCATTATTTCCCGCTGGTTTATTATCCTGGCCTTCGTCATACAATAAATTGCCTCACATACCTGAGTAAAATTCTGGATTTTCCATATTTCCAGAATGAAAAGTTCGGAATTTTAATCAAGTATATATGATTAATCCATTTTGCCTCATATTATATGTGCTGCTTTATCACTATTTTAATTTTAGCTCTATACTTCTGATATCTAGGTGAATACATTGCACAGTTGCTTTCTTCTTTTTAAGATTGTCCTGGTTTTTCTTAAGCACTTTCTGCTCTATATTAATTTTAAAATCACTTTATCAACTCCCATGAAATTCTTCTGGTTATGATTTTATTTAATTTGTAGACTAATTTGAGTTATTAAAATATTTAGAATATTGAGCATTCCTATCCATAAATACGGTTTATTTTCCACTTAGTTTTTCTTTAGTTTCATTGGTAACATACTAGAGATTATCATAATGTATTACATAATTTTAAACTTATAACAATAAAGTTTTTATTTCTGTTTTAAAATGAAATCTTCTAAAAACATTTATCTAATCTATTCGTGTGTGTGAGTGTGAGATCTAAGGCTACTAATTTTTGTTTGCTAATTTTCTATCTGGTTACCTTACTGAATTCTAGTACACACAGTTCTAGGTAAATGGCTTGGTTTCTTTTCAACATATATATTTACAAATATTTTTATTCCAATTAATATATGATTTATTTCTTAGGTATTTCCACCTACAGACATTTGAATTAAGATTTTATTTCTTTTTATTTATCTAAGTGAAAGTGAAAATCACTCAGTTGTGTCTGACTCTTTGTGACCCCATGAACCAAAGCCTGCCAGGCTCCTCTGTCCATGGAATTCTCCAGGCAAGAACACTGGAGAGGATAGCCATTCCCTTCTCCAGAGGATCTTCCCAACCCAGAGACAGAACCCAAGTCTCCCTCACTGCAGGCAGATTCTTTACCATTTGAGACATTTAGATGAATTTATCTTATTTATCTAAATCTTCTGCAAATAAACAGTTATTGCTTTCATAGTCAGAAAACATCCAATAAGTATTGTTTCTAAGAATTTGGCTTTAGTGGCATTTCATTTTTCTCAAGTATCCCTAACTTTTAAAAATGCATATTGGAAAAGATAATTAAATATTTAGCTTAAAAATTTAGTTCACTGTCTTTTACTACTTTGTTGAAATTTTTTTATATTTTATTTCTTCTGTTCAGTTCACTTCAGTTCAGTTCAGTCACTCAGTTGTGTCCGACTCTTTGCGACCCCATGAATCGCAGCACGCCAGGCCTCCCTGTCCATCACCAACTCCTGGAATTTACTCAAAGTCATGTCCATCAAATCGGTGATGCCATCCAGCCATCTCATCCTCTGTCGTCCCCTTCTCCTCCTGCCCCCAATCCCTCCCAGCATCAGGGTCTTTTCCAATGAGTCAACTCTTCACATGAGGTGGCCAAAGTATTGGAGTTTCAGCTTCAGCATCAATCCTTCCAATGAACACCCAGGACTGATCTCCTTTAGGATGGACTGGTTGGATCTCCTTGCAGTCCAAGGGACTCTCAAGACTCTCCTCCAACACCACAGTTCAAAAGCATCAATTTTTCGGCACTCAGCTTTCTTCACAGTCCAACTCTCACATCCATACATGACCACTGGAAAAACCATAGACTTGACTAGACGGACCTTTGTTGGCAAAGTAATGTCTCTGCTTTTTAATATGCTACCTAGGTTGGTCATAGCTTTCCTTCCAAGGAGTAATCGTCTTTTAATTTCATGGCTGCAATCACCATCTGCAGTGATTTTGGAGCCCCCAAAAATAAAGTCTGACACTGTTTCCACGGTTTCCCCATCTATTTCCCATGAAGTGATGGCACCAGATGCCATGATCTTAGTTTTCTGAATGTTGAGCTTTAAGCCACCTTTTTCAGTCTCCTCTTTCACTTTCATCAAGAAGCTTTTTAGTTCCTCTTCACTTTCTGCCATAAGGGTGATGTCATCTGCATATCTGAGGTTATTGATATTTCTCCTGGCAGTCTTGATTCCAACTGTGCTTCTTCCAGCCCAGCGTGTCTCATGATGTACTCTGCATATAAGTTAAATAAGCAGGGTTTCTTTTAGAAAAACATTAAACCTTAATATTTGTTCTATGGATCTGTTTAAATCTACCTTGTTTTATGTTCATATTAAAAAGCAGAGACATTACTTTGCCAACAAAGATCCATCTAGTCAGAGCTATGGTTTTTCCAGTAGTCATGTATAGATGTGAGAGTTGGGCTATAAAGAAAGCTGAGTGCTGAAGAATTGATGCTTTGAACTGTGGTGTTGGGGAAGACTCTTGAGAGTCCCTTGAACTGCAAGGAGATCCAACCAGTCTATCCTAAAGGAGATCCGTCCTGAATATTCATTGGAAGGACTGATGCTGTAGCTGAAACTCCAATACTTTTGCCACCTGATGTGAAGCACTGATTCATTTGAAAAGACCCTGGTGCTGGGAAAGATTGAGGCCAGGAGGAGAAGGGGAGGTGGTTGGATGGCATCACCGACTCAATGGACATGGGTTTGGGTAAGCTCCAGGAGTTGGTGATGGACAGGGATGCCTGGCGTGCTGCAGTCCATGGGGTCGCAGAGAGTCGGACATGACTGAGTGACTGAACTGTTTTATGTTCACCACATTTACTCTGGGTTTTTGAACACAAAAATGGAGCTTATAGCTCCATCTGGATTCTGAGTATGGTTGTAATACCTCTCCTTCCTGAGATTTAACTAGTCAAGATAACTTTTCTTGAAACTTATCAGCAGCACTGAAAAGCATTATATTTACATGAAGTTTGGTCTTATTTATTTGCCTTTGCATCACTCTACCTAATTGCTCCCTTGTGTGCTTCATGTCAACCATTAAGTTCAGTGATTTACTTTAGCAAATTGTTTATGAGGAGTTATCAATTTCATTCTCCAAATTTCCACATTTACTCTGGTTTATTTTCTTGTCATTGTGTATGAGAAGTTTGTATGTGTGTGTGTCTGTCTGTATATAATATGCATGAATGTATGTGTACACACAGATTTAGCTCACACACACATGCACATACATTATCAGTATTTTTCAAGTGGGCTTTCATAATTTCTCAGAGAACATCTGGAATCAGTTTCCTGTAACATGACTTCCAAATATGCTGTGATACATATTTGAAGAGGAGAGTCAATATTTCACTTTTAATTAAAAAGAATATTCTCAGAGTATTATAATAATCCAATACTAACTTTGGATATTTCAGTAGGCATAAGTGATTGCTGACAATCCATGCTTCCTTCATTACTGGTGCTATGTTATTCTATAACATGAAGTCATTTGATAGTTGTTTCTGTGAGAATGGCATCTATGGATAAATTTTACTTGTACTGAGTATGTATCTGTTGTATGATTTTTGACATTGATAAGGGGAAAGGAAATAAAGTGTGACTGGATAGTTAACCTGTGAGAACTCTTTGTCTTTCTTTTTCTGTGTCTTGCATGTTCTCGTTCTTATTTTATAAATCCTTGCAGTGATGAGATATTTGCCATACCTGAAATGGTTAGATATACAAAGTCCAGTCCCAAGAGAGTAATGATTTCTATTGGTAATTATGACTGTGATTCTGAGAGTTGCCTTTAGAGAGGTGGTATTTTGGCTTACAAAGCATAGGCTGGGAAAAATGACATTTCTCCAGATGTTACCCTTGAAAATAAAAATCTGTGCTAAACCTCCAATAAACAGGCTATTCTGTAAACATTAATAGCAATTAAGAGCCATTACAGTTTGTTTTCCCTGACTAATAGTTATTTAACTTTGATATATTTTCCAGTTAATCTTGCTTGAAATATATGAGATCATTTCAAATTATTTTGTATCATTTCACATGCTATTCAGGTCCTTCTACACTCCTAATGACCATCTTTGAGAGCACAATTCTATAGAATGTCTTTTAAAAAGTTGACTTTAAAGTGGAAAAAAAAAAACAAACTAATAAAAAAGATTTCCAAACTTGAATTTGTTTTTCTCCAACTCTCTCTGCATAGGGAAAGTAATACATTTTGCTCAATGGACTGTATTGGATGTAATTTTCTATGCAGACTATTAACCTGTGTTGTTCCAGGTTGAACAGAAGATTATAATTTTTGACAAAGTTCTTGTCCTACTTTTACACATAGTATTGCAGGTGTTGATTTTTATTCACATGATTAACGCATAAATTAAGAAGTAAAATCAATGTTTGTGTAACTTCCTTTTTAAATAACAAAAGAGCAGTGACTTTTTCTGAAGTCTTCTAGTGTGGATTCAAATCGGCTATAGTGTACACATAGAACCCCTCCTCTTGTGCTCCACACTGCACTGCTTTAATTATTATAGCTTTATAATTATTCTAAACACCTGAACAGGAAACAGTCACAGCATCTTCTTTCAGTGTCATTTAGATATTATATATTGCTTTCATATAAATTTTAGAATCATATTATCACTTTTACCAAAGAGTACCTAACGAGATTTTGATTAAAAATGCATAAAACTTATAGATCGATTTGGTTAAATAATGGAAATCTTTATTTTATTATTTTATTTTATCCGGATTGAAGGACCAGGGCTTCCCTTGTGGCTCAGCTGGTAAAGAATCCACCTGCAATGTGGGAGACCTCAGTTTGATCCCTGGGTTGGGAAGATGTCCTGGGGAAGGGAAAGGCTACCCACGCCAGTATTCTGGCCTGGAGAATCCCACGGACTGTATAGTCCATGGGGGTCACAAAGAGTTGGACACGACTGAATGATTTTCACTTCAACTTTAATTTATTTAGTCTCCTAGCTAATCAACATAGGATATCTATCCATTTTTAAAAATCCCTTTAAAAATCTTTCAAAGTTTAAAAAGTTTCTTCAGGAAGACTTTGCATATCTATATTATATTTGGTAGCTATTTTATGTTTTTGTGACTGATGCATTTAAAAAATTTCAATATCTAATTCTTCCATTATTGCAGGTATATAGAAATACAGTAATTTTCTACATTTATTTTTCCCCCAAACTTGGTAACTATTTTATTAAGTCTAATAATTTATTGTTTAGATTTTCTATCTACACAATCTTATTGAATGTAGATGTTGACGCTTCTGCTCCTCGGGGTTTTGGACTTGGAATAACTACACTACCAACTTTGCTGGGTCTCCAGCTTGTGGATGGGAGATTGTGGACTTCTCAGCCTCCATAATGGTGTGAGTCAATTTCTATAATAAATCTCCCCTTGTATACATTGATATCCAGGGTGGCTCAGTGGTAAAGAATCCACCTGCCAATGCAGGAGATGTGGGTTCGATCCCTGGGGTAGAAAGATCCCCTGGAAGAAAAAATGGCAACCCACTCTAGTATTCTTGCTTGGGAAATTCCATGGACAGGCTACTTGGCAGGCTAATGTCCATAGGGTCTCAAAGACTCAGACACAACTGAGTGACTGAGCACGCCTGCAATGTGTTTACATCCAGTTGATTCTGTTTCTCTGGAGAATCCTGACTAATCTAGAAGCGTGTTCTTCCCCAGAGACTCCAGGTCAGAGTCCAGCCCAGACTACATCTAGATTACAGTCCTGGTAGATCCTGAGCAGAGAAATAGTCAAGCCTCCTCAGACTTCTGGCATACAGAACTACAAGATAATTCATGAGTGCTGTTTGAGCAGCTATGTTTGTGGCTATTTGTACATACCAGTGGAAAATTCCCTGGAGGAGGTCATGGCAACCCACTGCAGTATTCTTGCCTAGAGAATCTCCATAGATAGAGGAGCCTGGCATGACTGAGTGACTAAGCATGGTGGAAAACTCACACACTTACTTTTGTTTCCTGATTTCTAATTAAATCACATCTTGGTTAGATACTATGACTGTTATAAACTTTTTGACATCTGTTAAGACGTATCTTCTGGCCCAGTGTGTGGTCAACTTTTGTAAGTTTTTTTTCTCTTCTTGAAACAATCATTATTAACTGTGTTACATGAATGGGTTTCAGAGTGTCTGTGGACTGACTGAAATTATATGGATTATATTGTTCAGTTCAGTCGCTCAGTCATCTCCGACTCTTTGCGACCCCATGAATTGCAGCATGCCAGGCCTCCCTGTCCATCCTAAACTCCCGGAGTTTACTCAAACTCATGCCCATCGAGTCGGTGATGCCATCCAGCCATCTCATCCTCTGTCGTCCCCTTCTCCTCCTGCCCCCAATCCCTCCCAGCATCAGGGTCTTTTCCAATGAGTCAACTCTTCGCATAGGTGGCCAAAGTACTGGAGTTTCAGCTTCAGCATCAGTCC